>NC_060126.1:428318833-428665083 GCF_021461395.2 Schistocerca americana | reverse complement strand
GTCCGCATGTATCCCGTGCCACCCAACGTGCTCTAGAAGGTGTAAGTCAACTACCCTGGCCAGCAAGATCTCCGGATCTGTCCCCCATTGAGCATGTTTGGGACTGGATGAAGCGTCGTCTCACGCGGTCTGCACGTCCAGCACGAATGCTGGTCCAACTGAGGCGCCAGGTGGAAATGGCATGGCAAGCCGTTCCACAGGACTACATCCAGCATCTCTACGATCGTCTCCATGGGAGAATAGCAGCCTGCATTGCTGCGAAAGGTGGATATACACTGTACTAGTGCCGACATTGTGCATGCTCTGTTGCCTGTGTCTATGTGCCTGTGGTTCTGTCAGTGTGATCATGTGATGTATCTGACCCCAGGAATGTGTCAATAAAGTTTCCCCTTCCTGGGACAATGAATTCACGGTGTTCTTATTTCAATTTCCAGGAGTGTAGAATTGCAACATGTCGGCATGGGTGAAACGGAAGTGTAGCAGAGATACTACAGGAACGTAAATGGGGATCGCAGGGAAAAGACGACGATGTAGGTGTCGCGATATTCTATCCAGTAAATTTTTGTAGCAGCATTCGAGGAAGTGTATGCTACAGTTCTACTGTCTGCCTATATTGCTGGTAGGGGCATAACAATTACAACAGAGAGATTAGGGCACGCACACAGGGACAGGCGGGGTAGTTCTCCCTAGGTCCACACATGAACGGAACAGGACAGGGAATGAATAATATAGGTAGTCACTCACAACTATGCATCGTGAAGTTGCTTGCGGGGTGTGTGAAACTTCTCAGCTTTGCAAATGAGTGAAGAGTGATGGGATAAACATTTTAATGAAATTTTGTGTTTAGTACTCTGGAACGAGGAAGAAGTGATATTAATGATGGACAGCATTGCGAGCTCCTGGAACGTAGCAAAAAGCAAGTGATTCCAAGCAAGGAGAAATAGCAATGACCTAAGGGAAGATGTGCAGACAACATTAGAAAAGATGTGGGAGCATTAAAGATGCGTGGAAGCGTATGGTCGGAGACCTTAATGCAAAAGGCCTTTGTCAAACATTAGATTTCAAATGGCTGGTTATCATCCTCAATATTACGAACATCACTTTGAGGTCGGTCACGTAGTCCAGCGAGTACCATTACTTAAGGAATCTTGTGACCTGCGGCTGTCAAGAACGGAGATTTCTGATCGGAGTTGGTCGGACCATTAAATGTGTGCGAAACGGAACGAAGAATTTTGTAATATCAGTTAGCGAAATATGGGGAATTCACAGAGGCGAAGTTTCAATTCCTGTATACAACGAAAGACGTTATCGCCTATTTTTCTCAATACTCTCTTATAAAATTAGTGTTGTAGATAAAAAAAGAAAAAAAAACGTGTTAAGTCTTGCTTCTAATAATACTGCCAGGTGCGAGATCCAAAGAGGTCACTGTCGCATTAGCCAAGCCCGTTGTGCGAAAGGTGTGTGTGTGTGTGTGTGTGTGTGTGTGTGTGTGTGTGTGTGTGTGTGCTGCTTCGCTCTGTCTGTGACCAGACTGAAAACGAGAACCCGGTTGCAATATTGTGTACGAGAGACAGCCAAGTTCTGCTGCACTGGGGTTTCCACCAGCGAACTATCGTCTCTCTATAGAGAGGTCGCGACACTGGACTTTCTCTAGAGCTCAGCATAGAGCAGACAGAAGGGGAGAGAGAGTAATGAAAAGTCTCTCAAATGTGCGCATTGTTCGCGAAAAAGTTTTGGAGGCTTTTTTAGAAAAGGTTGCGCAGAGTGTGTGGCTCTTCTACGACAGACACCGGGGGAGATTTGGGACGCTTTTAGTGAACAGAAGTGGACCACGTCCTGCATACACTGGGGCATTGTCTCGGCGCTGTGCCGAATTGTCTGCAGTCTGTGTATGTGTTTACTTGTACTAGAAGCTGTCGCTAAAATAAGAACATTCCAACGAGCGGCGCTCATTTCCTGAAACTTTACTTTTGCTTCGAAACTAAATAACCAATCAATCAGTCAATAAAAAAGTAAAAAAATCACATGCTGACGCTCAAGTCAGATAATTGCTTTATTCATAAGCTACGAATGCAAATGAGTTACGACTCCAACATTAATGGCGAAGGATAAAATTAAGCAGCTGTGAAGGCGGTTGCGGTACAAGTACAGAGAAGAAGGTCCTACGGTCGACAGTGAAATCTGAGTCCTCCCTGTAGCACGCTATTTCGGAATCCATCCATATATATCATTCGTATACAATAGTGAGTGTGTGTGTTCCACATCACCTCCTAAACTATTGGACCAATTTCAACCAAACTTAGCACACATATCCCCTATTGTCACGCAACAATACCTATGGGGTAAAAAGCACCTAACTATCATAGTTCATTAGATATGACGACGTAAACAATGTGACACGTAAAACACTGGCGCGTCTTCATGATGTTTACATTTATTAATTCTTTACTATTGACTCTATTCGCAACATATTTCATTGACAGTTTCCGTATGTGCCTCTGAATGTACCTACACGAATATATCAACGTACGACTCTCAGTTCACGAGACATGACGTCATAAACACTCGGACACGTGAAAAAATTCTGCATCATGTATGAAATTTTAATACATTTATTCTTCACTACTAAGACACTCCTGCTGTCGAGTCTTCTTAGGGAAATCCCTGGCAGCGCTTTTAATAGCTTTCAACTGCGAAGCGGAAACGGCTGTAAGCGAAAATGATAGCCGTCTATGTAGCTATGATGAGCGGCCGTGACAGAGAAGTTAACAAAATGCGTTATAGACAAGCGAAGCTGCTGCGCACAGCATACAGAAACTGCCCCGCATCATCTGGATACTGTAATTGTAAGTGCGACTGTTTCGTGATTTCAAAGGTGTTTTCACGAATACATGAAAATTACATTTGTTTCATACAGGGCTATTACAAATGATTGAAGCGATTTCATAAATTCACTGTAGCTCCATACATTGACATATGGTCATGACACACTACAGATACGTAGAAAAACTCAAAGTTCTGTTTGGCTGAAGCCGGACTTTAGGTTTCTGCCGCCAGAGCGCTCGAGAGCGCAGTGAGACAAAATGGCGACAGGACCCGAGAAAGCGTATCTCGTGCTTGAAGTGCACTCACATCAGTCAGTCATAACAGTGCAACGACACTTCAGGACGAAGTTCAACAAAGATCCACCAACTGCTAACTCCATTCGGCGATGGTATGCGCAGTTTAAAGCTTCTGGATGCCTCTGTAAGGGGAAATCAACGGGTCGGCCTGCAGTGAGCGAAGAAACTGTTGAACGCGTGCGGGCAAATTTCACGCGTAGCCCGCGGAAGTCGACGAATAAAGCAAGCAGGGAGCTAAACGTACCACAGGATGGTGCTCCACCGCACTTCCATCATGATGTTCGGCATTTCTTAAACAGGAGATTGGAAAACCGATGGATCGGTCGTGGTGGAGATCATGATCAGCAATTCATGTCATGGCCTCCACGCTCTCCCGACTTAACCCCATGCAATTTCTTTCTGTGGGGTTATGTGAAATATTCAGTATTTAAACCTCCTCTACCAAGAAACGTGCCAGAACTGCGAGCTCGCATCAACGATGCTTTCGAACTCATTGATGGGGACATGCTGCGCCGAGTGTGGGAGGAACTTGATTATCGGCTTGATGTCTGCCGAATCACTAAAGGGGCACATATCGAACATTTGTGAATGCCTAAAAAAACTTTTTGAGTTTTTGTATGTGTGTGCAAAGCATTGTGAAAATATCTCAAATAATAAAGTTATTGTAGAGCTGTGAAATCGCTTCAGTCATTTGTAATGACCCTGTATTTGTAAGGTGGTCAGGTCATTCTAGTTTTTGTATGTTATCGGTGTCCACGTCAGAGAGAGAGAGAGAGAGAGAGAGAGAAAGAGAGCAAGTTACGTTACTGTTAGACGATCTTTGGTCTTGTTGTAGCACCGTCTTTGCCTCTGCGCAGTCCGATACATTATTAGTTGGAGTGTGGCAGGTGATGGACGTATTCAGTAGTGCTGTGTTGACTTGAGACTGTATCTGTTAGATGAAGAGAGCATGACTGTAAAGGACAGCAACAAGGAATAAGATTTATACGTAAAAAAGTGAAGAGAATACACATTTTGAATAATGTTATTTTTTGAAGAGAAGAGGTTTGAGGTAAGACTGCAGCACTGTGCAGCTAGTTTGTCGGTATGATTATCGTCAGGTAGCTAACTTGCTCAGAGTTGAAATAAAGACCACCCCACTTCCCTGAGTCACGCATTAATATATTAATTATTAAACAGTTTGATTAACACATTCTAAAATCGTTGTCTTGGAATATCATTTCATAGGAATAGTTACTCTCTTCGTCCCACTGTTTATCATTACGCTTTACCACATTGTACCACGAAGGTCTACCGTGAAACAGTTTGAGTACAGTTTGGAAATTTTATTAGGAATAAAAATCTAGCTTAGCCGCTTGCTGTTTGCTGCTGCGTTATCAAGACGGAGGGATATCAGTTACAGTTCAGTTCAAATTAGGTTCTGTTTAGTATCAGGTTAGCATACGAGTTTAAGTTGGGTTGTGGAGACAGTCTTGCTAATATTTAGATTTTATACAGTGCGAGGTTAAGTTGGGCCTAATTCCATACAGAAACGAATATATTGGAGAGCTTACAACTTCACAACAAACACAGTTGATTTTGTGTTTTCCGTTTCTAATACAAACATGGCAAAATGAATACCCGGGTAGCGTCGAGTTTGTCCGTCTCTCTGTCTCTTTCTCTCTCTTTGAGTCATCAGTCTTCTGATTGGTTTGATGCGGCCCGCCACGAATTCCTCTCATGTGCCAACCTCTTCATCTCAGAGTAGTACTTGCAACCTACGTCCTCAGTTATCTGCTGGATGTGTTCCAATCTCTGTCTTCCTCTACAGTTTTTACCCTCTACAGCTCCCTCTAGTACCATGGAAGTTATTCCCTGATGGATTAACAGATGTCCTATCATCCTGTCCCTTGTCCTTGTCAGTGTTTTCCTCATGTTCCTATCCTCTCTGATACTGCGCAGAACAGCCTTACCTTATCAATCCACCTAATTTTCAACATTCGCCTGTAGCACCACATCTCCAGTGCTTCGATTCTCTTCTTTTCCGGTTTTCCCACAGTCCATGTTTCACTACCATACAATGCTGCACTGCAAATGTACATTCTCAAAAATTTCTTCCTCAAATTAAGGCCTATGTTTGATACTAGTAGACTTCTCTTGGCCAGGAATGGCCTTTTTGCCAGTGCTAGTCTGCTTCTGATGTTCTCCTTGCTCCGTCCGTCATGTGTTATTTTCTTGTCTACGTAGCAGAATTCCTTAACTTCATCTACTTCGTGACCACCAATCGTGATGTTAAGTTTCTCGCTGTTCTTGTTTCTGCTACTTCTCATTACTTTCGTCTTTCTTCGATTTACTCTATTCATCTTCTGTGCTCATTACACTGTCCATCCCATTGAGAAAATCATGTAATTCTTTCTCTCTTTAACACAGGATAACAATGGCATCAGTTTGTCAGCTAGCATCTAAAAAAAAACAACTGTTGGCGTATTTTTGAGAGTTGTATCTCACGTTCTACCGATAGCTGTGTGTCTTTGTGTATTCCCCTTTATTCAGTTGTGCTATAGGAAACAACTTAAATTTTATCCTTTTCCTTTCCTTTGTCGTCTTTTAGCGCCCGTCGAATTGTCCATTCTCGTGTCCGTACCATCCGGAACACAAAGAAATTCCCGTCTAACTTCACGCGCCGGTGTCGGTGTGTGGCTAAAGGTGTCCACCATGCAAGCGCGTCCATCCGCATTTCCCGACTCGTGGTCGCACTGTGTGTGTGGAGGTACCGGCCGGCTATTCCGCGGACGTCTTTCGCCAAGGCCAAATAGTGGCCGGGATACTCTGCTGTTTTCGACGGCGGCACAAACAGCACAGTTACTCTCCTGCCAGCCAGAAATAAACTGAAGCGAACCGTGACGTCGTGCCAAGAGGCTAGCGCCGCCGACCTTCAGCTAGCACGCTGCTGGGAAAACGGATGCTGGACCAGAAGCGCGAAGCAAAGAAAGCGATTAGCGAAGTTGATCGTCCTGACACCTGTTACGTCTCAGACTAACCGCGTATACACTCCCGCTGGAACACACGATGTCACAATTCGTGCTGTCCCTGGATGCAGACAAACCCCTCATCGTCGACGTAAAGTTTGTTGTTGAAGAAATGGCTTCGATGCACTTGCTTGCTTGCTTTCGCCCACAGTCCTTCGAAACATGTGGAGGGTAAGGTCAGTGACCGACTATTAACCCAATTGCAGCTAGAGCGCATGACTTCTGACTGGCGCGGCAATAGCATGGAGAAAGTTGGTGGGTTCCTCTCACCATCCCCCTTTTATCCAGAAAAACCTGACCGGTAGTCATTTCGACAGCTGGCTGAGTGGACCTGGAGCGATCGTGGAGAGGCTGCCACGACGGAAATTCCCCGCCCCCATCCGATATTGGACCTGGAAGGAGACCCGCTAGACCAGCACGGCTACTTTGAAAAGGGTCTAGATAAAGTACACTGAAGCTGGTATAGGCATGCATATACAAACACAGAGATATGTAAACAGGCAGAATACGACGCTGCGGTCGGCAACACCTATATAAGACAACAAGTGTCTCGCGCAGTTGATAGATCGGTTACTGCTGCTACAATTACGGGTTATCAAGATTTAAGTGACTTTGAACATGGTGTTATAGTCTGCGCACGAGCGATGGGACGCAGCATCTCCGAGGTAGGGATGAAGTGTGGATTTTCCCGTACGACCATTTCACGAGTGTACCGTGAATATCAGGAATCCAGTAAAACATCAAATCTACGACATCGCTGCGGCCGGAAAAAGATCCTGCAAGAACGGGATCAACGACGACTGAAGAGAATCGATCAACGTGACGGAAATGCAACCCCTCCGCAAATTGCTGCATATTTCAGTGCTGGGCTATCAACAAGTGTCAGCGAACCATTTAACGGAACATCATCGATGTGGGCTTTCGGATCCGAAGGCCCATTCGTGCACCCTCGATGGGTGCACGACACTAAGCTTTACGCCTCGACAGGGTCCCGTCAGCATCGACATTGGACTGTTGATGACTGGCAACATCTTGCCTGGTTGGACGAGTCTCGTTTCAAATTGTGTCGAGCGTATGGACGTGTACGGGTATGGAGAGCCCGCCTGGCTAGCCGCGCGGTCTGACACACTGCTTCCCGAGCGGGAAGCCGTACTGGTCCCTGGCACGAATCTGCCCGGTGGATTAATGTCTAGGTCCGGTGTGCCGTCCAGCCTGTGGATAGTTTTTAAGGCCGTTTTCCATCTGCCTCGGCGATTGCGAGCTGGTTCCCCTTATTCCGTCTCAGTTACACTATGTCGGCGATTGCTGCGCAAACACTGTCTCCACGTACGCATATACCATAATTACTCTACCACGCTTACATTGGGGTTACACTCGTCTGGCATGAGACGTTCCCGTGGAGAGGGGGGGGGGGGGCGGGGCGGGGAGGGGGGATGTCCACTGGACGACGAACCGCGCAATAACCCTGGGTTCGGTCTGGGGCGGCGGTGAAGTGGTTGGACTACTGGGCCTGTTCTGGGGCTGTGAACCACTGAGGGCAACGGCGGGGCGAAGCCTCTCCGTTGTTTCTAGATCCCCGGTCCAATACACACAATACACGGGTGTGGAGGCAACCTCATGAATCCATCGACCCTGCGTGTCAACAGGGGACTGTTCAAACTGGTGGAGGCTCTGTAATGGTGTGGGGCGTGTGCAGTTTTAGTGATATGGGACCCCTGATACGTCTAGATACGACTCTGACAGGTGACACTTACCTAAGCATCCTGTCTGATCACCTCCATTCATGTCCACTGTGCATTCTGAGGGACATAGGCAATTCCAGCAGGACAGTGCGACACCCCACGCCTCCAGAGTGGCTACAGAGTGGCTCCAGGAACACTCTTCTGAGTTTAAACACTTCCGATGGCCACCAAACTCCGCAGACATGAACATTATTGAGCATATCTAGGATGCCGTCTTACTGTTGCGGATTTATGGACAGCCCTGCAGGATTCATAGTGTCATTTCCCTCCAACACATTAGTCGAGCCCATATCACATCGTGCTGCGTCACTTTTTCGTGCTCGCGGGGGCCCTACACGATATTAGGCAGGTGCACCAGTTTCTTTGGCTCTTCCACGGAGCAGCTACACAGACTAGTTCGCATTCATTTATGGATTAACTAATTCATTCTTAATCTACTAATGTAATCTGGCAATTCTCCTCTGACAATCCTGTTTCTGAGTCCATCTCCTGCATCTTGCTCTCTCATACTTTGTTTGTAACTGTCAAGACACGACTAGCCTAAAATGCAATGGAAATCTCCAGTTTCTGTACGTTTATAGTCTTCTAACATTTCGCTCGATGCTAAACGACTTTCCTTGTATTACCAGAATGTTGTGTCTATTTCTCAATAAGTAAGCGCCTCTATTACAAAACGTTCTTTCCATTTAAACTGTGTTTCGTACTTCTAACGCTGGATTTACTTTGCGACAGAGGTTGAAAAACAATGTAGCTATCGATATTTGTGTACAGTTCAAGCAGAGGTTCCGAAAGAGTACCAAGAATCAGTAGTGCGTCGGCAGTCATACCCGGAAACTGAGGAGCAAATGCGTTCGACGTTGTGCATCCAGGCGAAGTATCTTCTTTTTATAGTGTTTTTTAAGTGCCACGTCACTGAAGTAGTATCTTTTCAAGTTATTAGCATTTCAGGAACGATGAATGAAAAGTGGTTCTCTGTGCCATGTGCTATTAATATTCTTTCCAACGATTAGTGCTACCTTTTGAGCATCAAGGGAACCGAAAATGTGGCCGATTAACATGTAATTTAGAGCACTCAAGACAAAAGTACACACTTCACGCTGCATGGTGATTGTTTAAGAGCCACCAACTGCTGCTGTAGTTAAGTGATTCTGGACTTTTACGTGGTTAGCAGTTTTGAACAAAAGCTAGCGGTGGACAAGTGATTCTTTTCCATTCAGCAAGAATCCAGCTGCTTCATAAACATTTATCTAAATCTAATTGCTTTGTGGTATATATAATTCTTAAATTTATGCGTGCCCCATTTTCTCGAACTACGACACCGTTTCCGACATTTGTTGTCTTTACCCAACTGTGAATGTAAGTTTCAACTAGATGGAAGCAGTGTTTATCTACATTTTGGACTTGTCATGTATCACTCTCTCCGAGTAGACGGGAGAACTTAAATGATGGTGTTAAATGACTTTCTCAGTTAATTTCGATGGACGTTTCAACGTAACTGCGCCTTATTGTTTTTCTTTTCTACTTTAGAATATTTTTTACTTAGCTTACGACATGAGTCGAGATACTCTATAGGTACTCCGTTAGTAGCGGACCAGGGTTTTTTTTCTTTTTAGAAACAATTGCCTTAATTTTAGAGGTATTTATTTTTAATTTTTGATACAGAGTCAGACTTTTTAAGGATGAACAAATAAGTGGAAATTTGATTCTGTTACATAACCCCTATCATTTTCTAAACTTTTCGAAGAGTTATGTATTCAAAAGTTATTTACCTGCTTCCGAAATATGATAAGCGTATCGTCTTTAAAGACTGTACAGTTGACGATCAAATGGGGACTGTTGAGATATAAAATTAGCAATCTTTTAAAGTTTGTCATTTTTTATTGTTAAGAAAATTTCAGTTCAGAAACTGTCCCATTATTCCTTTTCTGTAAGTGTCTACAAAAGTCGCTCTCTCTTTAGTACTCGTTTGCAGCAGTACGCCATTCCCCCTGCTCTGTTTGCCTTCATTTTCATTTCCTGCAAGGAATCCATCGCACATCATTCATAATCCGCCTCATGTATGACATCCTTGATCGTCCCTGGCGATTCTTTCCCTCATCATCTTCTTCTGCTATTGCTCCAATCATATTTTTGTGTCTAACTGTTTCCTACGAGTTTATCTCTTCTTGTCTGAATGTGCTCCACAGGAATCTGGTTTCCTATAGTCTTCCTCAGCACCTCTTCGCTGGTAACTCTGAAACTCAAGCTGATCTTTGTCACCCATCTGCAGCACTGTATGTCCAGGTCTTCTGGTCATCTTCTCTCTTGTTTCCCTATTGTCCACGTTTCACACCCGTACAGTGTTGTGAAAAATAGGAAATTTAAATGAATATTTTCATTGGACAATTTGTTTACCATTTTCGTTCAACCTTCGTAATCAATCGCCTTCAGAAACGCTGTTCACAAATGGTCTGCAGAATTTCGTCGTGGTAGTGATTCTGTCAGCAGTGTTTTTCGTGAAGAACGCCTTTTGTTCCAAAAAATCGGGCCTGTGCTGCGACATGACTGAATAGGAATGAGAAGTGTATCAACGTGAGACAGAGCGTATCCCTAGGAATTTGGAAGACTGAAGTGCATTCGATTTTGCAAGGACATTCAGCTGTAAAAAAGACATGTTCCCGATGCATTCCTGACAATACGGTTTAAGTTAAAAAGTAGTTTCGTGTCATTTGGTGTAAGGACATGCTCAACAATTCTGACCGCGAGGAAATGCAAAGTCTATACGACAACGTAACAGGAGATGAAGGTTGGATATGTTTGTAGCATCCTCGAAACTCAGCAGTCAACTGTTTCCGTCTTCCTAGAAACCGGAAACCAATCAAAGTGGTTCGTTCGAATAACGCTCGCATGAAAATCATCGCTTGTTTCTTAGGTTACGCTCAACAGGTCGCGACCGTTGCCATAGACTTTAGAGGACTGAGGAACAGTTATTGCTGAATGGTACACCGCAATTTGTTTGCCGGAAGTCACCGATGAAATCAGGAGGAAGGACTTACTGCCATCTGAGACACAGTGCGTCACCGTTTATTACAGAGAAAAATATCAAATTAAACGTCTCATTGCCTGTATTCGTTTGACTTATCGCCTAACAACTTCTTCTTGTCCCGTTTTGTTAAAGAAAAAGGTCGCAATTTCCATCACCTCCAGAAATTGACAGCGAGTAAGTTACTCGTCACGTACAGCAAATACCTGTAAGAATGCAACTGTAAGAAAAAAATTACCCAAATATTAAGAGAGCCCGACTGTAAGGCAGTGACGTCCTAAGTGGGAATTTCTAGCTTTTATTTTTATTTTATTTTATTTTACGCGTCTAGTTCCACAGGATCAAATTGAGGAGCAAATCTCCAAGGTCATGGAGTGCGTCAGTACATGAAATTACAACATAAAAGTAGTAACACATAAAATGAAATGTTCATGAACCAAAAAGACAAGCCATAAGTTTAAGTAAACGTAATCAAATGGTTCAAATGGCTCTGAGCACTATGGGACTCAACTGCTGAGGTTATTAGTCCCCTAGAACTTAGAACTAGTTAAACCTAACCAACCTAAGGACATCACACACATCCATGCCCGAGGCAGGATTCGAACCTGCGACCGTAGCGGTCTCGCGGTTCCAGACTGCAGCGCCAGAACCGCGCGGCCACTTCGGCCGGCAAACGTAATCAACAATATAACATAGGAATCAGCTTAATTTTTCAAGGAACTCCTCGACAGAAAAGAAGAGTGACCACGAGGAAACTCTTCAGATTCGATTTGAAAGAGCGTGGCTTACTGCTAAGATCTTTGAATTCTTGTGGTAGCTTACTGAAAATGGATGCAGCAGCATACCGCACACCTTTCTGTACAGGAGTTAAGGCAGGCGATTCAAATGCAGATTGGGTTTCTGCCGAGTATTAACCGAGTGAAAGCTGCTAATTCTTCAGAATAAGCTGATATTGTTAAGAAAAAATGGCAGCAAAGAATATATATATTGAGAGGCCAATGTCGGAATACCCAGACTAGTGAACAGGGGCTGACAACAGGTTCGCGAACTTACACCACTTATTGCCCGAACACCCGCTTCTGAGCCAAAAATATACTTTGAGAATGGGAAGAGTTAACCAAAACTATAATACCATACGACATGAGCGAATGAAAATAAGCAAATTAGACCACTCTTTCGTGTCGAGCTAACACTTACTTACTTACTTCGAATAGTAAAAATGGCAGCATTAAGTCTTTGAACATGATCCTCACCGTGGGCTGAGCTGAGCAGGATTTGGAATTTTATAATTCTAAAGAGATGGTTTCAAGGCCGAGTTTTCTGGGATGTCGTCTGAGATCTTTCTTAGTCAGTTTCACTGCCAAACTGAAACGTACTGCCTAGATTTATGGAAGTGTCGAAGTGGTGGGAAGACGATGAAAGAAAGGTAAAGGAAAAGCAGATTCGCTGGAAGGATGTTGTTAAGTACATAAATGTAACTCATCCACGAAAGTAATGGCTTGCGAAACTCTCGTAAGAGCGACTCTTCGTAGTGTTCATCACTCTGGAACCCTTACTGAATTTGATTAATAGAAAGATATATGTAAGATCCGACAAAGAGCGGCGCGTTTCGTCACGAGGTCCTTTAATAGTTGGGAAGCGCTATGTATCAGGGAAAGATTTACTATTGAAATTCCGAGAGCGTACGTTCGAAGAAGAGACGGGCAACGGATTACTCTCCCTCCCCCACCCCCACCAACATTTAGCATAATAAACACGACGAGGTGTTTACCCATATGGCACAACTACTGTAACACATGATAGCGGATATAGCACATACGGGAATGACACTTGCTTAGGGCTGTATGTGGAAAATAGTGTTCCATTACAAATAATATATCTTTAACATAAAATTGTTTGTTTTCCAAAGATTCATGAATACACAAATCGTAATTCTACTTTATTAAACCGCATTCTACAGCTTTTAAAAATGGTACAATAGTTTTAATTACATCTTCTGTTACAGTATGCTGAGCTGTGTATTACCACGAACATGCGGTACAATACTGTCCGCAAATATGATTTGCTTTATACTGTTCAGAAAGCTCGCCTAAAAATCATTGCCGGCCGAAGTGGCCGTGCGGTTAAAGGCGCTGCAGTCTGGAACCGCAAGACCGCTACGGTCGCAGGTTCGAATCCTGCCTCGGGCATGGATGTTTGTGATGTCCTTAGGTTAGTTAGGTTTAACTAGTTCTAAGTTCTAGGGGACTAATGACCTCAGCAGTTGAGTCCCATAGTGCTCAGAGCCATTTGAACCATTTTTTTTTAAATCATTCGTTTGTATGTTCTCGCATTAAATAACGTACGCCACTAAGCAAAACACACGGACACCAGAATTCTTTTTAAATCACGAGTGGTGATAGCGCGGCTCAGTTGGTCTTAGTTCAACCAGCGTGCCTTTTCAGTAGCTCTGTGTGTCATGTTCGAACGAATTTCTGTAAAGTTTCCACGCGAGCTTTAATGCTGAACCTACTGAGACACTCCCGACGAATGTTGCGATGTTACATTCCCCGTTTTCATCAACATGCATCCGGATTTCCCAACAGGTACATGGCTACGTTATAATGTGTGCCACACACCTATGGAATGCGTCGCGAATTTTTTGCTGTCCAGAAGTCTAATGTTTGTAAGTCATAAATGTAAGGTATTTTACTTTTTAATGTGAGCTTTAATAATTTATAATCAACTTTATGCACGCAGCTTCGTCTGCGCACGCATATGTGATTATATATATATATAAAATGTTTCACAGATGTTTTTCATTCGTACCTACAGCGAATTTCGCTCTCCAGTTTCATCTGAATTCTGATGATGCCATTAACTGATCGTCGTTTCGAGATAAAGGACTACCCCTGGTAACTCTATGATTCCCCGCTGTGTTACACCATGCGACTCTGTGGTATCTGGACGTGTGTTACGATATTTGACCCCGAAACACGATGCAGCGCCCATTCCCACGGTGTGCTGACGCACTGGACAGCCCAAATAAGAGAGACGTCGCGCTTGATACTTTCATCGTATTGGAAGTCACCTAATTGCAGGAAATTAATTACTAACAGGTCGTATTCGGGCGTTTCTACATATCATCCCATGCTATCGTCACTCCTGCCCCTACCGGTAGTAGGGACAGCTTACTGCGACATTTATATACTGTATAAAATGAGTAACGTATATACCACATTTGGTTGAAATTTCTGAAGGCGTTCCAGAGTTATGCTTTGATGTTACGCCTTTTTACACCATAAGGCCATATGCGTTCTAGGGCTCTATTACTGCCAAAGCAAATTTTTCCAGTGATACGGCTGCCAATTTTGGTGGAAATTCCTTCAGGTGTTACAGAGATGTGCTGCTATGTCAGTCTCTCTGCAACCCCTCCTCCCCCTACCATCCCAGCCCCTGGAAGTCTAGTATTTCCGAAAGTAAATTTTCGGAGGCAAAATTCTCGAATGAACTACGAAAGAGGAGTGAAGTACCTTCGTCTTGGCGGGACGGGGCGAGGGGAGGGGAGGGGAGTAGATGTAGAAAGATGACGAGCGCCTTAGTTGGAGAGGAGAAGGAAAGCAGTGGGCAGTGAACTCGAGAAAAACTGGCAGGACTTCAGAGTTGGCAGATGTGCAAGGTCCAAAGACTAATAATGGTTCCGCATGTTGACACGAAGTCCGATATTCTCACATTCGAGCACAACGCACTGCTGGGGCCTTTTTGAATGACAGCTGCGACAGGCAGGTTGTTGGCTGCACGTGGCTCGGTAGCGAGGCCCACGAGAAAGACACGCTGTGGCTTGTACGTCACAGCTCGTGACATTGCAGATCTTACAGGAATGCCTGCGGCCGTCTCCGGCGGCGAGCGAGCAACTAATTCAGATGAATTGAATAATTCCTGACTGCGCGATTGAATGCATGCATGTTCTCGATAGCAAACAACAAAATTTACGCTACAAATAATTCAATACCTACTCTTGCTGACAGTACGGGTAATGTAACTGATGATGATAAACACAAGGCCGAAATTCTAAACCTAGCTTTCAAAAACTCGTTTGTGATAGAGGACTGCAGCACCATTCCCCCTTTCAATGATCGAACAAACGAAAGGATGGCTGACATAGTGTTTAGTGTATCTGGGATTGTAAAACAGTTAAGATCCTTAGACGCCAGAAAGGCATCTGGCCCAGACCGTATCCCCGTAAGATTTTATGTTGACTATGCTACAAATATTCTTATCCGTCATCTATCAGAGACCATTGGAATGGCGGAAAGTTCCACGGGAAAGGAAGAAGGCCCAGGTCATAGCAATCTATAAAAAGGGTAAAAAATCGGATGCACATAATTACTGGCCAATTTCACTGACATCGATTTGTTGTTGAATCATTGAACATATTTTGTATTCAGACATAATGACCTTTCTAGACTCTGAGAAGCTCATCTGCAGAAACCATCACGGTTTTAGGAAACAGCGGTCATGTGAGACACAGCTGGCCCTCTTTGTGCATGATATACAACAGGCTCTAGATACCGGCTCCCAGGTTGATGCCATATTTCTCGACTTTCGAAAGGCGTTCGACTCAGTTCCGCACTGTCGCTTGCTACAAAAAGCGCGCGCTTAATGTCTATCCAATGACATATGCGGTTGGGTAGAAAATTTTCTAACAGACACGGAGCAGTATATCGTCCTCAACGGGGTAACTTCAACAGAAACAAGAGTAACTTCAGGTGTGCCCCAGGGCAGCGTAATAGGTCCTCTGCTTTTTACGATTTACATAAACGATCTGGTCGATGCTATTGACAGTGGCCTTAGACTGTTTGCCGATGATGCTGTAGTCTACAGGAACGTAGTATCACACGAAATTTGTGAACAAATCAGTGAGGATTTGCAGAAAATAAATGCGTGGTGTAATGACTGGCAGTTATCTCTCGATATTAGTAAGTGTAATCTACTGCGTATAACAAAGCGAAAATCCCCATTACTGTAAGAGTACAAAATAAATGATCAGTCCTTGGAGGCGGTAACATCAGTCAAGTATCTGGGTTTGACTATTCGAAATGATCTCAAATGCAATGATCAGATTACACTGGTAACGGGTAAGGCGAACTCTAGAGTGCGGTTTATTGGTAGAATACTGAAGCGATGCAGGAAATAGCTTACAATACGTTAGTTCGTCCAGTCTTAGAGTATTGATCGTCTGTATCGGACCCTTACCAGTTGGGTCTGATTCAAGAGATTGAGAAAGTCCAAAGAAGAGCGGCAAGATTCGTGACTGGTACATTTAGCCATCGCGAAAGCGTTACAAATCTCATAGAAAGTTTGAAGTGGGACACACTTGCAGATAGACGACGCACTAAACAGAAGGGGCTGCTCTCTACATTCCGAAATCCAATCTTCATCGAGGATGTAGGGCATATATTATTACCACCAACTTTCAAATCGCGTAATGATCATCATTCAAAGATAAGGTGTTGCGTAGTCAGTGAGTACACCACTTTCCCACTAGAGCGTGTCCCGCTGAGCACAACAACGCAGGCGCAGCACTCGTCCATCTCTGCACTACGAGATGGCGCTGCCATAGAGACGGACCAAATTCTGCTTCCGCCGATCCGCGTATTAATATGTAATGCAGCCAATGAGATGGTGGTAACGTAGAACCTTTTCTCCTCGCGGATCACACTCGCGCAGTGATACATGAACGCGCGAAGTATTATAACGAGTGTACAGACCTCCGATTAGTCAGTCTACATTTGTCTGTACCAGTCTGTACTAGTTCTACATTTGTCTGTACAAGTCTACAGTCAAGTTTCAGTCTGCGCCTAATAAGATTACCATATTCCTGTACATAGCCATGAAGATAAATGTATAGACACTTTTGTCAAGTATCAGAGATATATGTGAGAATAAGATTAACATACCAATACCAAAGGAACTTCAGATTGTTAATTGTAAATAGGATCCAGAGCCAAGTTAAGTAATTTTTATGCTTGTTATTATTTTAATAAATGTGTGTGAAAATTAATCTAGTTCTGTTTAAAGTCGGTCACCGTCAATCAGCTACTCTAAGCGTGCAAGTGGCATTTCTACCGTCTGACCTAACGGTGGAAGATAAACACGCCACGATAACACCACGAGACATATTGCTGACACTCACCTACTTTGTTAGAGCGACAAGTCAAATAATCTGATGGTGTGTGTACCGAAGGTCTTGCAGTACGCACACCACGTAAGGGAAATAAGAGCTCGTACTGAGGCGATCCGCAAGTGGAACAGAGGGGGGAGGGAACTGAGTTTGGCGCGAATTGTGCCCTCCGCCACACACCGCTTTGTGGCTAGCGGAGTATATATGTAGATGTAGAAAATGAAGACCATTAGTTGTAATTTTTTCAGTTAAATATGGATTCCCTGTGGGCTGTGCATGGAACCGAGCGTTGCTGGAGCGTGATGGACAGGACTACTAGTGTGACGTCACAACTTCGTTTCAGGGCCCGTATATCTCGTTGGCCCCGCTGGGGCGTGAGGGGTCAGGGTAGGGTAGGGTAAGGTTGGGCGGTGCGCGCCGCCACCGCTGTCTCACCTGTGGCCCCCTGCGCAGGTTGAGGCTGCTCGCGTCGCTCTGGCTGGGGCTGTGGTACGGGCTGGACTTGCCGATGGGCACCGTGATCATGGCCGCCGCGTGCTGGGCGTGCCCCACGCGTCACTCGGATCTGAACGTGAACGTTATCGCGAACGCGAACGTGGCGCGGCGAACGCGGACCGATGACGGAGAGAGCTCACTGGGTCGGCGCCTCTGGCGGTGCCACTAGGCGCACAGTGGCCGCGGTGCTTTCAGCTCCCCCCGAGACGGCGGGTGGCTACTGGCGGGCGGGCGGCGCGGCCTCTGGTTTTGTGGAAGCGGCGCGGCGTCAGGGGGTGACGCAGATGGGCTGCCAGCTGAGGCAGGAGGAAGGCGGGCCTAATTTTAGCGCCGGCAGGGCGGACTAGAGGACGCGCCGGCCGGCCGGCGGTGTCCACGCGGCCGCTGCGTGCCCAGGGCTGGCCACGGCACGGCACGGCACGGCACGGTCGGTGTTCCCGCAGCCAGGGACCCCACACACACGGCTCCGTAGCCGAGCTGGGATGTTATTTAAGATCAAATGTGACACGTTAACGCTACAGTTCCGGAACGGTGGCCTCAACCTCACAAACGTGCGAAACAAAGCTCTGGCGCTTTACATGCGAGCGATGATACGAAATTGGCAACAACGAAAGCATACCATAACGTCAGCTCTGATAGAAGTACTTGTTCCGCCTTCGTACGAACCCCCTATTGCGGTGGGCAATACTTTGCCTCATTTCTTGTTGATGACACTTATGTTCGTCTGAAAGTACCTTCGACGAGGATACCCACGACTCGAGAGATCTACAGGCGCTTGATGGATCACCATGGCTGCAACATAATGAATTTCAAATACCTGTCGAGAACGTGGAACCACATTTGGTGTGCAGTGCATACTCCATTACTGTCAACAGCAGCGAGGTCGATGTGGTATATTCTTATAAACCGTAAACTTGTGACCAGGAGTCGATTACATACAATTCATATGGTCGATTCTCCTCTTTGCACAAACTGTGGACTGTTATCAACGGAAGAACATGGTTTAGTGTGTGGCGCAGCGAGGGACGTCTGGATGCTGACGCGTCGAATACTGGCCTTCCTTCGGCGCACTACCTACACAGAAATCACATCAGATGTACTTTTTCTACCGGACAAGACCTTTTTCCCCAAACAAAAGACGTATGCGGTCAATTGGATCGCTGGACATGCGACGAAATATTGGTATTCGTACAATATTAAGTCCGTGATGGATTATTGGATGTATTTACAAGAACAACACGAGCTCATACGGAGTCATACGAAATACAGGACTTACTTTTCCAATTTTTTAGGAAGTGTTTTCCACAATCCGCCCGACAGCTGGGGTGTCCCAAAACTGAGAAGACTCCTGCAGCAGAACGACTAGAGACAGTACTGCGCGGTTCAATTATATTGGCATATAGCACACTGAGAAGAAAACTGGCCCCTACCTGTTGGCGCCAGTTATGACTGGATTATGTTAAAGTGGAAAAAAAAACAAAAAATAACAACAACAAAACACACACACACACACACACACAACGATGGTAAACACCGAAACCGCCTCAGATAATGGTCCTTCGAATGGTCGACGCAGGAGAAATACATGCCGCCCACAAAGGCAGAAATGGTCAAGATTATATGGCTTTCTGCCAGACTTACGATGCGACACCGTGTGCTGCAGGGATTGTGATGCAGATGATAACTTCATTTTCACTCCCGCCCGTGACTAGGATTGTCATTTACTTTATTCATGTTAAAAAAAAAAAAAAAGAGGGCGGCCTTTACGTTGATTTTATGGTTTCCAAATTGTTTTTGCTGTCTCGATACTTTTCTTATTTCTAGGACAGCACAATTGTACGAATAAAGATTGTTTGTTTACCCTTCCATCCTGTTAAAAAAAAAAAAAAAAAAAAAAAAAAAAAAAAGAGGCAGGTAAGCGAGTTCAAATCCTGGTGGTGGATCAAATTTTGACTTCCAGTTTATCACCGGCTCCTAAACTGACAAACGAGGGGCGTTTGAAAAGTCCGTGCAAAGTACGAGAAATGGCTCCACCGTGTAATGGTACTTAAATTACGTAACCATTACGGCACCTCACCTCACCCTCTCGATACCAGCAATATTCTACTGTGTTTCTGTAGTTAACATGTTTCTGAGACAACATTCAGATTTGATTTCATTAATGTAGAGGTACTTTGATACATCGATATGTTTATATTGCAATGACATTATTCTTATGTGAATTCTTTATTTTGTCACTATGATCTCTGATGTACTTGTAACTCTCATTTTTGGGCGCGTAAGCGGTTATTACAGAGTCAAGTCTTGGTCGTCTTGTTGAAAAGACGCAAATTGCAGTCAGTTTATGAAATGTTAACTTTAAAACTGAGGAAGATATTTTCAAGTATGTTTTATATTGTGAAGTGTTGGTGCAACAAAAGTAATAAAAAAGAAGTGTAACTTAAATTCGGAGTGCTGATTATTTTTTTACATCACCATTGTCCTAACTTACAGAAGTTTAATCTTCAAGATTGGTTTATGAAACACATCTATAAAACTTTCGAATATCGCAGAATAACACCTAGGCCTCTTTGCATCCGAGCTTGGAATCATCACTGCCTAGATTTTCGACGATTGAGCCATGAGTTCACAACGAGACCAGCGTGGGAAACACGAAAAGATGAGTGCCTAGTTTATCCATTATTTCACGAAATGACTTTATTAACTGTGCTCTAATGATACCTGCCACATACTATAACTTTGTTGTTGCCTGAAAATGCAATATTTAGAAGCGTGAGCAACACTACAATCATAATTAATTTATGACCTTTGTTGTGGCAGGGTTGTTAGAACCGTCACGTATCAAGGTCATGTTTAGTTGGTAGCATCTTTGGAAAGAATGCACACCAAGTTTCAGCCATATTGGTCTATTTCTTTCTGTTTGACATTCGTGTGAATCAAGGAAGTCGAGTGATTGTCAAAAAATGGACGAAGAAGAATTTCGTGTGGTGATTAAACATTACTTTATGAAGGGAGACTAAAGAGAAGCTTGATAAACATTATGGCGACTCTGCACGTTCGATTAGAACAGTTTATAAGTGGTTTCGAACTTTTCGGAGTGGCCATATGGGCACTAGTGATGCTGAACGTTCTGGACGCCCTGTGGAGGTTACGACTCCAGAAATCATTGATAAAATCCATGATATGGTGATGGATGACAGAAGAGTTAAGGTGCGTGAAATTGCTAGTGCTGTGGGCATCTAGAATGAACGGGTACATAATATTTTGCATAAACATTTGGACATGAGAAAGCTATCCGCAAGATGGGTTCCGCGATTGCTCACGCTTGACCAAAAACGGAATCGTGTGAAGTGTTGCAAAGGGTGGTTTGCAGCTGTTCAGGAAGAATCCGCAGGACTTTAAGCGTCGTTTCGTCACTGTGGATGAAACATGGATACATTACTGTACTCCTGAGACTAAACAACAAACTAAAAAATGGGTTAGCCGCGCGGGATTAGCCGAGCGGTCTTAGGCGCTACAGTCATGGACTGTGCGGTTAGTTCCGGTGGAGGTTCGAGTCCTCCCTCGGGCATGGGTGTGTGTATTTGTCCTTAGGATAATTTAGGTTATGTAGTGTGTAAGCTTAGGGACTGATGACTTTAGCAGTTAAGTCCCATAAGATTTCACACACATTTGAAGATTTGAACAAACAATGGGTTACCAAGGGAGAATCTGCAACAAAAAAGGCGAAGACCAGTCCTTCGGCCGGAAAGGTTATGGCGACTGTCTTTTGGGATTCGCAAGGGATAATCCTCATCTACTATCTGGAAAAGGGTAAAACTATTACAGGTGCATATTATTCATCGTTATTGGATGCCGGCAATTGGACCGCAAAAAAGTCCTTTTCCATCACGACAGTGCACCAGCGCACACCTCAGCAGTTGTGGCCGCAAAATTAATGGAAATAGGATTCCAACTCGTTTCACATCCCCCTTATTCTCCAGACTTGGCTCCCTCGGACTACTATTTGTTCCCCAATTTGAAGAAATGGCTGGCGGGTCAAAGATTTTATTCAAACGAGGAGGTGATTGCAGCAACTAATAGGTATATTACAGACTTGGACAATTCCTAATATTTGGAAGGGATCAACAAATGTGAACAGTGTTGGACGAAGTGGATAAGTCTAAAAGGAGACTATGTCGAAAAATAAAAAAGTTTTACCCCAAACACGTAAGTAGGTTTTATTTTTGCACTGACTTTTCAAACGCCTCTCGTACGGCCGGGAAAGCGATGTGATGACCACATGCCCCCCTCCCCCATCTCCGCATCCACTGACGCCTGTGGGCTGAGGATGGCACGGCGGCCGATTGGTACCGTTGAACCTTCATAGCCTGTTCATAGGAAGTTTGCTTTACTTTAGTTTTCTAGTACTTCAGTGGCAAAGTTGTAACACGGGGTGGAGTTCTTGGTTCAAATGGCTCTGAGCACTATGGGATTCAACATCTTAGGTCATCAGTCCCCTAGAACTTAGAACTACTTAAACCTAACTAACCTAAGGACATCACACACAGCCATGCCCGAGGCAGGATTCGAACCTGCGACCGTAGCAGTCCCGCGGTTCCGGACTGCAGCGCCAGAACCGCACGGCCACCGCGGCCGGCCGGTGGAGTTCTTGATGCCAGTCTTTGCGCCAATGTGCTGGATTAAACTCCAAATCTCTACGTGGTGTCTTATGAAACGAGACCATCTGGTACTGTTGATGGTGATGCATTCGTCCGATGGGGACCTCAACTCTGGCTGAACCATTGTTATTTGAGAGGAGTACGCTATATGCCGGCAGCAGTTTTCACCCTCTCCCCTCTATCATCATCGTATCGCACCAAAACTTGGTAGGTATGCTAATGCAGTAATGCGGAACCGATTTACGCTGCAAAAACTCAATTTCAGTTCTGGCCACCAGGTGCAAAGCTGGCGCTGTACACTGTCTGTATGACAATGATATAACATCCGCGCTATCATCTGACAAACCGTAGCGTGCGTCGTTGTACGGCTATCGAGAAGAGAGAGAGTGAGCTGTTGCTGAAACTGTTTGATGTGAACGCAGCATCTACAGTGCTCCACTGAGACAGTATCACCGACTGAATGTTCTGAGGAGACACCTGATGTCACTAAATGGTATGAAGTTGATGATAATGAAATTCGAAAAACGGATGAGCTTGGTGTGTCATCTGGAAAGCGAAGCCGTCCTATCCTGGTGCAACTTATCGACGAGGTTGCTGCTTCTGTAACTGACCGTGTAGCACGCGTCTCAAGTGGTGGTGGTGCTGGTGCTCTGTAGTGTCACGAAAATCGTCCGTCCCATGGTCAACAGTACGGAAATATTTGCATCTGTATCACGCTGATACCCAGACAACAACTGAAACCTCATGACCCGTATCAATGTTCCGAATCTGCTCTTCGGTTTCTGACACGGGTCGACATGTGGCCAGGTAGTATTCTACGGACTGTCGAGGTACATTTTACGGTACATGGTGCAGTGAACAAAACAGAACTGCGGAATTTCAGGTACTGTTAAACCGCGTGTTGTGCACGAAGAGCCACTGCGCTGGCTGTATATGGCTGTGTGTTGTGGATTCACAAGCACCTTTATTCTCGGTCGGTTGTTTTGTGGCGGCGTTCGTATCGACAAACAATTCGCTGTAGAAACGGCTTACGAAGTCACCGCCACACTTTTAATAGCGGGCCGACCGGTCCGCTGGAACAGTGAACAGAAAGATGAAAACCCAAACACTCTGATTAAATAAAAGTCGGTACTTATCTTTATTAACGAAGATACAGAAAAACAGTAATGAACTCCGTGTCTACAGAGATCTGTCTAGTTCGAGTCGGAGCGGCTAGGTCAGCGTCGGCTGACGACAAACAACAACTCTGCTGCGATGAACACACAACTGACTAGCAAGTACACAATTCGGTGGCGAGTATACAACTGAGCGGCGAATACAGAACTTTCCTAGCGCTCGCGACTCCAGCGCTTAAGAAGCCAGAAGCCAGCGGCGGCGCGCGCAGACTTGCGGCGATTTGCTGTCTCGCTGGCGCTGCTTATGCGGACGGCGTCCGGACTTTGATGCTGCCAACCTTTTGGCAGCGGGCTCGGGTGGCATTACTGGCTAGGATATAACAGGTTCTTCTTTGAAGAGAATGCACCCAGAGCGCTTGTCATCTGTGCCGTCACACCAGCACGTTATCGAGATAATCTCCTACAGCATATGATTCCTGCTTCGGAAGAGTGCAAACCACTTTTTTCATGCAAGATGGGTCAACACTTCACGTCGGTCGTCCAGTGAGAGATGATCAGCCTTCCACGAACGTTTAATCTCCAGCCTGCAAGAGCACCTGACCTGAATCCTTGTCGCTTTTGGCTCTGCGGATATCAAACTGACAAGTTCGGTCTTTACCCGACGTGAAGACCAGTACACAGCAACTCGTTGTTCAAGTTCCACCGGAACTGCTGCGAGCAACTGTTGATCACATCGTTTTGTAGATGCAGCATCTTGCCGACATCCCCGGCGCTCATATTAACGAAACTGTGTAAAATCAGTATTATGCCTTTCTCACTTGTTTGACCTTTTATGCCTACATCCCGTTCCTAATACACTACATAAAGAAGTCTTTCTTGCGTTCACAGTGCCGTGTTTGGACCTCGTGGCCAAAACTGGAACTATTTTTTTCCGGCTTAAGTCGGTTCCGCATTAACACCTTAGCATATCTACCAAGTTTCGCTGTCATACGATAGCCGGCCGGGGTGGCCGAGCGGTTCTAGGCGCTTCAGTCTGGAACCGCGCCACCGCTACGGTCGCAGGTTTGAATCCTGCCTATGGGATGGAAGTGTGTGATGTGCTTAGGTTAGTTAGGTTTAAGTAGTTCTAAGTTCTAGGGGACTGATGACCTCAGATGTTAAGTCCCATAGTGCTCAGAGCCATTTGAATTTTTGTCATACGGTAATTTCAGCACACATTGGACCTCTGAGTATAAGCAACCGTTACAATTAAACATAAAGGGGAAATGTCGCGTTGGATGAGGAGGAAAAGGAATATTGCATCGCCGCAATACCGATACAAAAGGGGCACAAAAACCTATCTATTCTGTGTAGCGAGCATTTGGCGTGTGCCGCTAGTCTCAGTTGATGACGTCATCAGGCTGTCGCTTCCCGCCAGCAAGACGCGACAGTTCTGCGTGACGTCACCAACTCCAGCTTTCGTTAAATCGGTCTGATCCGGAAACAAGATACTAGCAGCAGAAATTACGACACTCTTATTTTACAAAACAAGTTGATAGCAGTATCTCTGTAACAAATATTAGAAGTTAGTGAAAACTAAAAACAGCATCTCATCTGGGTGAAAACAGAATTTCCGTTTCTGGTACGACACTGAATATAATTTGAAGTTAACTGCTTATGTGACTCACCTCTTTTGGTATACGTAGCGGACGTTCATAGCAGTAGCTATCTCCCTGCCGTCTCCCATGTGGTCTAGTGGCTAGGATAGCTGGCTTTCACCCAGCAGGCCCGGGTTCGATTCCCGGCATGGGAAAAATTTTTATTTTGTTCATCCAAGATCACCGGAATCTTAAGGTTACAGAAATTATAAATTTAGGTATATTGCTATGTTAAAACTATAAATTTCGAGACACGTCCTCGACCGGTTCCTCTATGGCTTCACAATGTCTCAAGAATATTTTCTGTATAACGATCTTAGATGTTTGGCGTAACTATGACGTAAAGCTGAGGAAGACCCAATCTTGTAACGACCAACTCCTCCCTCAATAAATGCCGCTCCTTCATCGTCATGCAGAACTACCTATCACGACCCTTGGAGCAACTTCCTACGTATTACGAGGACAATCACGTCACACCTAATCGTGCCAAAACTCTAACACGTGTGTGCCACATACAGAACAGACAGGCCACGAGGACCCTTCAGCTGACCTGGGAGGGCGCTCCACTGGAACACTGCGCGACCCCAAAATATCCAGACGTCACCTTCGACGGAACACTCACCTACAGAAAACACTGTGTGGACACTAAACAGAAAGCTGCAACGGAAACAATATCATCCACAGACTGGTAGCAACTTCATTGGATGCACAGTCCTCGGAGATAAGAACTATAACCCTCGGCCTGTGACATTCAGTAGCAAAGTGTGCGTGCCCGGCAGCAGATAACATACCCCTTAGCGAATTGTGTCGTGTTTTTTAACAGGATGCCTCAGGCCAATAACGAAGGACGAGTTGCACTTTCTTGGACCACCAGACATCAGACGGAAACTGACTGCCAGAAAGAAGAAACAAAGGCATTAACCTCAGCGATAAACCATCTATATGGCAACCTACCAGTTCACCTAATTGCATAAACGTAGGTTCAAAGGTGTGTGAATTCCTAAGGGACGAAACTTTTGAGATCACCGGTCCCTACTTTTACACACTACTTAAACTAACTTATGCTAAGAACACCACACACACACCCATTACTGAGGGATGTTCATATGGTTCAAATGGCTCTGAGCACTATGGGACTTAACTGCTGAGGTCATCAGTCCCCTAGAACTTGGAACTTCTTAAACCTAACTAACCTAAGGACATCACACACATCCATCCACGTCCGAGGCAGGACTCGAACCTGCTACCGTAGCGGTCGCGCGGCTCCAGACTGTAGCGCCTAGAACCGCTCGGCTACTCCGGCCGGCCCTGAGGGAGGATTCGAACCTCTGGCGGGGGCGGCAGCGCAATCCACGACATGACGCCTCAAACCGCGCGACCACTCCGTGCGGCTTAAACGTAGGAAAAGCCTTTTGTGGGCCACACAGAGCTTCCCTGATGCTGCACAATCCCACAGAACAACTGCCTCCGGGCCACATCGAGAAGTGGACGACCTGGACGTGTCTCGACGGACGTCTGTCAATGGATGCGCTCTGAAGCTGCAAGGCCCAAAGAACACACGTGGGGGTAACTGAGGACAGCTGAAGACTACCAGCCACCTCTTGCAACAAGAGCGGCGTCCAGAAACCTAGACTATAGAGGATCCACACACGGCTAACCCAAACACACTGGACGTGGGCAGTGTTGGTTCCAAGACAATAAAATCTAAAACTATAGTATTATACATCCGTTTTGCGGTTCCTTACCACAATCGGTAAAAACTGCACTTTTATAAGATCACTTTGTTGTCTGTTTGTGCGACTGTCAAAACCATTTTTTCTCAGGATCAGGTAGATGTATTAAATTCAAATTTATCTCATACTAAGGTCTTTGATCCGTTGGTAGTGTAAAAACGTTAAGCTTTTCAGTCAATTCAGTCAAAAGATACGATCATTTACGTCGCATAGTTTGACACTCGCCAACTCACTAATCAAAACCTAGAGGGTACATCCCGTTCGCGTGGCACAACGAAATCTGGCGAGAAGTAAGGTTTCACTGTACTAGTAAAGGTAAAAATTAGAAAATTGTTAATTTGTTTTGTCGTTCGTTATTTGACTTCAAACTTGAAATAAAAACGGTCTCGATATATTTTTGAACACGGCTACAGTACAGCACCGGTTACGGAACAGCAGGCGTAACAGGCAGGCAGGCAGCCAACCAACCAGATGCAATAAACGGTGGTTTTCAAATAACCTTTACCACGGTTTCGACGGATTGAAATCTGCCTTCCTCAGAAGGACAAACAAACTTCACATTAGCAGTCAGTCACTAAAGCTGCCTCCCCATGACACATATCGACAACTGTCTATACGTCCATAAGTAAAAACTAAGGCCTCTAGAATCAAGGGCTTGACACACCAGAAAAATTCTTAAAATAACAGACCATGTTAGTAGCTACATGTCGGGATGTAGTTACTAACATAGCCCGTTATTTTAAGAGAGTGATTTTACTGCTGCGTCAAGACCTTGATTCTAGGGGCCTTAATTTTTACGTACTTGGTAATGGCGTGAAAGCCGAGATCTAAATACTACACAGGAAATATACAGAAATATGCGGTCCAATAGGGGTGAATTCATTCAAAAAATGCTGGATGACTATGGGTCGGCACCATGGAAAACTTTTTGCTCTGCGGTGAGGGCTGGACAGCAAGTAGAGGGAGCGAGGAAGTGGTCAACACTGCAGAACTTCCGCGAAACGATTGCCTCCTCTGTTCGAGCGCCGCGTTCTGGCAGGCAGGCGGGCCGTGCATGGCTGCTCGACTGACGGGCGGCGTCCGAAATACAGCAAGGTGACCGCCAGCATGCGGGGGGCGCGTGATCGCTGCCCGGCGGGGGCACTCTCGCCTTTCTAGAAGGCGCGCGCTCCCGCCTAGGTGAGCGCGGGGGCTCCCGCTACCGTAAGTACGGCCGGGGTTAGTGTACAACGCGATGCCGCGCCGACAGACCAATGATGTCATAAACACGGCGGATTATCAGCCTCGAGAGTTACCAATGAATTACGTCACTTGCGTATTAACAAAATAAAATCCGAAGGATTAAGCGGACCTTCATGGGACCTTCAGAAGTGTTAAAAACTTGAAAATTTCAAACCATACGGGACTAAATGTGACTGTTGCGTACTGATGGTACCAAAAAAGGGTACTGTTCGAAGCAGAATGTCAATATCGCGATCTTCAATGCAGCCGACATCTCCATTAGATCCTCCAACGTATTTCTTGGTCGAGTATATCCGCTTGTTTTGTGGCTGTTCTGTACGCCAGAGGCGGTTTCCGCTGTCTGGCGTCGGGAGGATTTCTCCAGCCTGCAGATGATCGGTCAGCTTTCCGTACTACTACTACTAAATGGGTTGTGGTCGAGACCAACTACACTGATTTCTACGGCGAGTAATTTTCCCCTAGACGGCCGATGTTCTCCACAAGCTGGTACGAAGAAACTTTTGAGGGTGCTGATAAGATGGAACACCTTCTAGAGATGTTCTCTCAGGGCTAATGGAAGTCGTAAGCCTCCCGTACTATTTTTTTGGTTCAAATGGCTCTGAGCACTATGGGACTTAACATTTGAGGACATCAGTCCCCTAGAACTTAGAACTACTTAAACCTAACTAACCTAAGGACATCACATACATCCATGCCCGAGGCAGGATTCGATCCTGCGACCGTAGCAGTCGCGCGGTTCCAGACTGAAGCGCCTAGAACCGCTCGTCCATCGCGGCCGGCACTATTTTATTGTTTTCTTTCCATGAATATAGGAGATTAATACTTGCTGTAATCCATTTGGGAAAGTTAGGCATCGGACATTAATACGTAGCCAGTCATAGAGGGCGAAGTTACTCCCAACGTACATACGCCGATAATGTTCTGACCGTGAACCTACGACGCATGCCCAATCTATTCGCTGTTGTATGGATCTCAAGTACATAAATCCAACACGCGGCATTGTGCACTTTCTCACGGGCCATGGTCCGTATCATGTACATCTCCACAGATTTGGCCTAAAACAGATTCACACTTGTACCTGTGGCGAGGGCACACCTGATCACCCAGTGCTCATCTGCGATGCCCTAGGACACACAAGACCGAGTTAGGATGACTTGAACTATATAAACAAAATCGGAGACGAAGTATCGCGAGCACTATATGCGGCATACAAACAGGAGAGACGATACGCTAGAATAAGGCAGGCTCCACATCGAACAGATCAACAGTACACGGTAAACGACACAGACGCAAGCACAGACATGGAATCGGATGCTATATCACACACAGGGAGTGAAGACGAGATAAACATACAAATATAGCAAAAGTAAGTGGCGGTTCTGCAACACTAAACTGAGTCAGTCTGAAAATGTAACTCTCTATGTAGCTGTTTGTTATACTATTTCGTAGCATGTAACACTATCTGAAGATGTGACGTTTCTTCTTCTTTCGCTGCATCAAGTGTGACTGCTCGAAGTTTTACCGAGCCCTCGCACCTGATGCAGCTGACTATGACAAATGGCTCTGAGCACTACGGGACTTAACTGCCGAGGTCATCAGTCTCCTAGAACTTAGAACTACTTAAACCTACTAATCTAAGGACATCACACACATCCATGCCCGAGGCAGGATTCGAACCTGCGACCGTAGCGGTCGCGCGGTTCCAGACTGCAGCGCCTAGAACCCCTCGGCCACTCCGGCCGGCTGACTACGACATTTTAAATCAACTCCCCATCACAAGTGTTACCGTAAGTTCGGAAACACATTACAACCTAACTAATCACCGTATTAAATTAAGTATTACCACTGTCAAGACAACATATGCAACCGGTGGAACCACACATCATAACTAAGACAAATTGCCATCTCTTGTTTCTACCATTAAACACACTTCTAATTTTAATTTAAAATACAACCACAACCAATTATGTATCTCATTTATCACCACTATCTAAGTTACCAATACATCTAAACAAAATAGTGTATATGCATTTGTACTTATATGTATATATAATATTTATTCACTATCTTTTGTTTCGTACACTTTTTCAACAAAAAATGTACTAGTAATAAAACAACTTGTATGCCATAACATGTCAAATCCTATTATATAGTAACAGGCAGCATGTCTTTGACAAATAAATAAATAAAAAATAAAAATGTTCTATGGATTCTGTTCCTTTCCAAAATATTGTATTAGTAACGAACAGGTTTTAATCAGCGGACCCTTTTGTACGCTACCACTACTTTATTCCACTTTAAATTCAAGTAACACGTCCCTACTGGTTGAGACTGCATTCGCACTACAATTTCAATCAATCATTTATCACGTGCCTGTATGAGTCTTCCACTGGCGGCTCATGACTGTACGACCGCCTTTTCATTACGTAACAATTATGCCGGATAATAAATATAATTCTGAGCTTCAGAATTCTAACTTTGCTCACAAACATGCGTGTTTCTAGTCGTGTTTCACCTCTGGTACTAGGATCAGTAAAATCTTCCACTTTATGTGCAATCGCGAGTAGCGCAGGCACTCGGGATCTCCCTCTGAGCATGCTCCGACTCTGCTACAATATTCCATAAAAAAATCACGAAAGTAACTGACCATTTTACGCGCGATGCGTGGAGCACGAGCTCCCGCGACCTGCCCTGCAGGGTTGCTAAAGTCGTCGGCACACGGACCGTGCATTCGAACGTTGAGCGTGCTGAGTTCCTCACGTCACACCACGGCATAGCACGTTGCTGAGTCTTTCCGAACGTACAGAGCAACACCTAGCACGTCAGATATCCGGAACGTGCGTTTGAACGTTGACCAACGAGATAACAGATCTCGCTTCGGTAGAGTCGCGAGACGCCACATTGAGCACCAGCACCAGAAAATTGAGCATGTCTCGAAAACCCGTCGTTAATTTAAGATTCGTTGTAATAAAATGACGAGAAAAGTCATATTCGTGGTTAAAAAATTATTGTAACTTGCGTATTAGGAGAGTGTGCCGTTTGAAGGCAACTGCGCATTGAGGATCTATTAAAATCGCATTGTTCTTGGTAGAGTTTGTCACAATTCAGTTTCAGTTAGTGTAACGTTCCCTGGCAAACTCACACTATTAATAAACAAAAATTTAATTGTACCATATACGCTGCTATGAAGCAATTTGTATATACTGTAATTATTTAACAAAAAATATTATTTAATGTTGTGTAAAAGACATTCGTTTTTATTGTAATATTTTCTGTAGTAATATTCTCGATGTATTTATGATTGTAATATTTTTATACTCATAATGTAATTGCGAAATGTGTCAATATCTGCGATAGCAAAAATGTAAAATTCAGCCACAGAGGAAAATAATGTTGTAAGATTACAAAGAGATGTTAATGGTCAGCAGTAATATAAAAACCACCACGTAGTGTGTATTCTTTGTCGTCTCCCGGTAGAGCTGAAAGTGAGAGCAAGCTGTGACGTAGCATTTTATGAACGGGTAGACTACTTCTGTCTGTATCTAGATTTAGCCGCCATTAGAGGAGAAATTACAAACTAATGTAAGTTGAATTATTGTTGTGGTCTAAATACATTATAATTTATCAAAAGTGTGTATTATTAATGTAAATTAGCTTGCCCATGTCATCTATAATATTTCTTTAAGGAATTTTCAGCGTTTTTAGCGGTGTTGCTGGGCTGTGCCGCGACCGAACGATTTGCAGCGGCGGCACATTTAAAAAATTGTTCCGCTAAGGAAAAATTAACCAAACCCGCAAATCGGGAGCAGATAAAAATTAGCAGTGAATTAAGAAAATGTTTTTTTCTTTTACAGCGATCCTGAGACTGACAGAGTTATTTACTAGTTTCACATTTGTGCATTCATAGGCGGATAGTTAACGTTGGAATTTAACAATTTTGGTTCTTTCAAATAACTTAAATGTATAGTGAGGTGTGTTTCATCGATGATAATTAAACGTCGGCTTGGCAATATTTAACCATTTTCTGCTAATAGAGACAGTCTTGTGTTCCATAGCTAACGCCGGGAAGGAATTCAGTAAATATTAAAAAAAAAAAAAACCCACTGCATTTAGAAAATGTGTGCGCCGAGGCCGAGTTATATAAAGGATTTAATTCTCAAATAAATATTCTTAATCAGTTAATATGAATTCACATAATTTTAAACGTACTTAATTCTGTGTAAATGAATTTTTATTACCACACGTAAATAAGAGGTCCTACAACAAAGTTCGTACGTACAGAGGGAAAGAAAAATAAAATCAAAAAGGTTATATTTTAAAAAAAAAGGTAACTATTAATTAATAATAATTTTTTTTTTAATTTCATTAAATTAGTAACATAGCTAAGATTAAAGCTTTCAGGAGTTGGTAACCTGCTATGTACAGTCATAGTGGTCGGTTTACTGCAGTGGCTAGCGATACAAATTCGTAAGGAAAAATGTGACATGTTGGTGCTTCTCGTTCCAGCACATTCATTGTACACTAAGCGGATTCAGAAAGATGTAGACTGCAGTAGGTACTGGGAGATGAAGAAGCTTGCGCAGGATAGAGTAGCATGGAGAGCTGCATCAAACCAGTCTCAGGACTGAAGACCAGAACAACAACAACATATTTTTTATTAGTTTAATGTAAGTATATACACAATAATACTCGACGTCATGTAAATACAAGTGCACACTTTTTGCGGAGTTTGTTCGATCGGCTTAATCCACAGGACATCATGCACTACTTGCAATAAGATAGTTTGCCTGCTTTTTTTCCCCCTTAAGTTTTGTAATTTACAAGTTGTAGAGACTCTGCTACTTATTAGGAACAGTGCTCAAGTAATAATGACCTTAAGATTTTAATAAATAGTGAGAATGATGAAACAATTTCTATCTCACGTGGAGAAAGATTGTAAATTTGTATCGCGGTATTTTTAATGGAAATCTTCTAAGCCGATGTTCTCATTGATAGGAAATGGCACTCTCATTTCTGCCTTTTAACATGTTCACCGACATACAATTATTTATTTATGTATACTACAGACCGAACAGCCTGACTAGCATACGGACAAGGCAGGAAAGTAAGTTTTAATAGAGCTAATATAGGAATTTTACGCCCGTCCATTTCGTAAACAGTGTGATTTACGGCCCAGATAGAGCTGACAACTGCCGCTGGAGCAAGTTGCGATCGTGTATAGCACGTTGGAGCCCACGTACCGTATGCACGAAGTCCACCGTTTCTGAGCGTTCAGCTGCGCGTTGGTCTCGGCAGGCTAAACGTTGACGTTCAAAAGCACGGTCCATGTGCCGGCGACTTAAGGCACAACTGACTCACTCCTTCGCGCTAAAAGATCTCCACGGGCCAGTCTCTCCCTTCTACAACTGTGGCGCTGGGATGTAGCACAGGACGTAAGAATAGATGCGATCCTTCAAGGTAGCTTCGGTATCAGTATCAATACAAAGTGCCTAAATTCTGTTCCTAAGCTTAATTAGATCAGAGCTTCGCGGACCGTTTGAGAGCTCGTGAAATTGATGAGTCACCTGGCAGCTCCCGTTGAGTGTGCAAGTTGTGTGGCCTCCGGGTTGAAGATGATATTTCCTTAGCATATTTCTGAAGTCAGTGGTCGATGATCCGTTGTGATCAATCAAGTTATTTCTCTAAGTACGGGCGACTGAGAGAATCCGAAAGCGCTTTCCCGTCCGCGTGGATTTCAGGCTGAGTCATACAAGGTATTTTGAGTCAGTGTTGCGTCTACTGTGTGCGACGTCTCTCAGCAGGCAACAGCCGAGTAGGTAGCTCGACCATGGTGTTCACTGAACGACACGGACTTTTAAGAGGTTTAAACGGAGGTACCTAAGCGGTACTGGTTGGTCATTCTAGGCTCATCAGCCTGAATTAGGCAAATCCTACCGTTTCTTACCATACATGGGACAAGTATGACCACCTCTCCTTCAGCAAACAGTCTAAGAGTAAGAATTGATGAAAATCTAAATTGGATTGAGCACGCAACTGCAGTGTGCAAGAAGGCATCAACGACTCTCCATTCCCTACAAAAATATAAAAACTCCTTCCTCTTGACCTGAAGCCGGCCGCGGTGGTCTAGCGGTTCTAGGCGCTCAGTCCGGAATCGCGCGACTGCTACGGTCGCAGGTTCGAATCCTGCCTCGGGCATGGATGTGTGTGATGTCCTTAGGTTAGTTAGGTTTAAGTAGTTCTAAGTTTTAGGGGACTGATGACCACAGATGTTAAGTCCCATAGTGCTCAGAGCCATTTGAACCATTTTTTTCTTGACCTGAAAAGACAAATATACTTCCAGTCATTGATTACAGCGATGTTTTCCTGCAAAGCCTTTCTCAGGAAAGCTGACAGCGCGTGGAACTAGTTATGAATGCTTGTGTTCATTACATCTGTGATGTTGAATTCTTTAATCATATTTCACCATCATTTGCACAGCTATTCTGGCTGCGTGCGGACAAGTGCAGATATTTCCATACCATCTGTCTTCTCTGCTGTGTTATCAACGTACAATGTGCCCCATATCTCTCCTCGACCTTAATGCTTTTGTCTGAACAACAAGGCCGAAATACCCTCTCCCATCAGAGAAAAATCCCTTCTGTCCCACTCCTCGTTCAGCCATTTTCTCAAAGCCTTCCAGTAGCAGGAACCCGACTGTGGAACAGCCTCTCACATGATGTTAAAGAACTGAGTAACATCTCTAGCTTAAGGAGAGATGACATATCTACTAAAGCAACAATAACGATTACCATTGTTCCCGTAGCCCCGTAGATCCTTCTTTCCAACCAGGGCTTTCATATTTCCTACTTTTCTTAGCTGGTGCACCCTCCTTTAATTTCTTTTCCCAGAACCTACTACACATTATTATGATACGAGGGTCAGTCAAAAAGTAATGCCTCCTATTTTTTTTCTACGTTTAATTGTCAGGAAATTTAAATGCAATTACATAGGTTGAAAACCACAACATTGAGGATCATTTTGTCATTTTTCAATGTAATCTCCGCCCATCTCTACAGTTTTGGTCCATCTTTGAACAAGGGCATGTATCCCAGCACGGTAAAAATCACAGCTCTGCTTCCTAAGCCATTGAAGCACGGATGTTTTGACGGCCTCCTCGTCTTCAAAATGAATCCCACGATGAGCTTCTTTTAGTGGCCCGAACAGATGGAAGTCTGATGGTGCCAGGTCAGGGCTGTATGGGGGATGAGGCAAAACTTCCCATTCAATTTTGACAATCTCGTCAGAGGTGTGACGACTGGTGTGTGGTCTTGCATTGTCATGCAAAAGAAGAACATCTGCCATTGATTTTGTTGGGCGAACTCGCTGAAGACGTGCTTTAAGTTTGTTGAGGGTTGTGACGTATTGAACAGAATTTATTGTGCATCCCTGCTCCAAAAAATCAACCAGAATCACACCCTCTGTATCCCAGAAAACTGTTGCCATAACTTTCCCTGCCGATCGCACAGTTTTGAATTTTTTCTTCCTCGGCGAGCTTGTGTGACGCCACTCCATTGACTGCCTCTTTGATTCGGGTTCAAAAAAATGCACCCATGTTTCGTCCCCGGTCACAATTTTTTTCAGAAACTCATCTCCCTCCAAACGGAAGCGCTGCAAGTGTTGGGAGGCTATTGTTTTCCTTGCCTCTTTATTCTGATCGGTTAACATTCTTGGAACCCACCGTGCACAAACTTTTGAGTACCCCAATTGTTTAATAATCGTGATCACACTGCCTTTACTAAGAGAAATAATGCGACACACTTCATCTGCAGTCACCCGACGGTCACCACGAATGATGTCATCAACTTGCTGAATGTTGTGTGGAGTCACTGCACTCACCGGCCTGCCGCTCCGCTTTTCGTCAGTCAACGGTGTTTGCCCTTCAGCTTCCTTACAACGACGAACCCATCGTCTAACAGTGCTGACATCCACTGTCACAACACCATACACCTTCTTCAGTCTTTCATGAATGCGTATGGGCGTTTCACCTTCTGCATTCAAGAATTCAATCACACAACGCTGTCTCAAACGAACATCGATGTCGGCCATCTTACAAACTTCTGCTGTGCTGCCACCTGTTGACACAGAAAGTTACTACTGCAGTGGATTGCAGAAGAAGGTTTGAGGAATGGCGCCAAATTCAAATTTTTCACTTAACTTAATTTCTTTAAGTAGAAAAAAAATGGGAGGCATTACTTTTTGACCGACCCTCGTACAATATGTAATTAAATGTATCCGGGCACCTGGCTGAACATGACTTACAAGTTCGTGGCGCCCTCCATCGGTAATGCTGGAATTCAATATGGTGTTGGCCCACCCTTAGCCTTGATGACAGCTTCCATTCTCACAGGCATACGTTCAGTCAGGTGCTGGAAGGTTTATTGAAGAATGGCAGCCCATTCTTCACGGAGTGCTGCACTGAGGAGAGGTATCTATGTCGGTCGCTGAGGCCTGGCACCAAGTCGGCGTTCCAAAACAACCTAAAAGTGTTCTATAGGATTCAGGTCAGGACTCTGTGCAGGCTAGTCCATTACATAGATGTTATTGTCGTGTAACCACTCCGCCACAGACCGTGCATTATAAAGAGGTGCTCGATTGTGAGGAAAGATGCAGTCGCCATCCCCGAATTGCTCTTCAACAGTGGGTAGCAAGAAGGTGCTTAAAACATCAACGTAGGCCTGTGCTGTGATAGTGCCACGCAAAACAACAAGGGTTGCAAGCCCCCTCCATGAAAGCAAGCCCCCTCCATGAAAAACACGACCACACCATAACACCGTCGCTTCCGAATTTTACTGTTGGCACTACACACGCTGGCACATGACGTCCACCGGGAATTCACCATACCCACACCCCGCCATCGGATCGCCAAACTGTGTACCGTGATTCGTCACTCCACACGACGGTTTACCACTGTTCAATCGTCCAGTGTTTACGCTCCTTACACCAAGCAAGGCGAGTCGCCGTTTATGAGCAGCCACTCGACCATGAAATCCAAGTTTTCTCACCTCCCGCCTAACTGTTAACAGTATTTGCAGTGGATCCTGATGCAGTTTGGAATTCCTGTGCGATGGTCTGGATAGATGTCTGCCTATTACACATTAGAACCCTCTTCAACTGTCGGCGGCGTCTGTCAGTCAACAGACGAGGTCGGCCTGTACGGTTTTGTGCCCTGCGTGTCCCTTCACATTTCCACTTCACTGTCACATCGGAAACAGTGGATTTAGGGATGTTTAGGAGCGTGGAAATCTCGCGCACAGACGTGTGACACATGTGACATCCAGTCACCTGACCACGTTCGTAGTGCGCGAGTTCCGCGGAGCGTCCCATTCTGCTCTCTCACGATGTCTAATGACTACTGAGGTCGCGGATATGGAGTACCTGGCAGTAAGTGTCGGCACAATGCACCTAATATGAAAAACGTATGTTTTTGGGGGTGTCCGGATACTTTGGATCACATAGTGTATATCACAAAACATCTAGAATTTGAAGCCATTTTGACTATTTTTCGACAGTGACGGTCTCAAGGTTTTTTAAATTACCGCTACCAGTCACACAGCTTAACTACTGTATTACTTATTTATTTAACGACATGTTTCGAGGGAATACCTCATCTTCAGGCTAAATGGCATTACAAAAACAATTTTACAGTAATGTCATACTGATGTTACATAGTCTTTTCATAAATGCAGTGGTTATCCTGAGGAAGAAGAGAAAACTTAGTAAGAGGCGATGTCACTTTGGCAGCTGGACTGATGTTTCGTAACGGCCACCCACTTTGTTCTCCTGGCGTGGCAGTGTCTTGTATTATTTCACAGGAGAGGCAGATAAGTCTTCACTCTTTTAAAGCATATCAAACATTGTACTCCATTGCTCCGTCTCTTCGTAAGACTATTTCCAGACGACGGTTGGTACAATTCTGCGATACAATGGATGTACGGCGACAACTGCCGAACAGACCAGGTTGGAGCGATTCTTACACACTGCGTGAACGTGCGTACCTTAAGCCACGACATGTGGCAACAGGGACGTTATTGTATTCTTACGCCAAGCGTTTGTTACTCGTTTCTGTTGGCATTCGTATTACAGTAGCAGTGATCGCTTTTTCCATTTTCTATAACAACACAATATCTCAAACCAATGCAAATTTCACAAATTAAAAGTACTTCATTTTTAAAAAAAAGTTTATTCATAAACGAAAAATTTTAGCATTGTTGTTTTGTCTAATTGATATTTCGGTATTTTTATGGTTATTAATACAAAAACAAAAAAACTGTTATCATCGAGACAAAAATTATAGATAATATCACTTATTCAGAACTGAAACACCATTATGGTTTTAACAGGTCAGTTTTTCCCGGCCCTAGGGCTGAAACGAGCGCAGCCGTAGCAGACGGAAGCCGTAGTATCTGGAGCGGTCTTTCTCGTAGAAATGACGAGTCCGGGCGCGGAATCACAGCACGATTGGGGGGGGGGGGGGTATGGGAGTGGGGTAGTGGGTGTCGGATGGGGGTGGGGGGTGTTGGAGGGAGGGTACAAGTGCGCAGCTGTTGCGTCGCCGCGCAGTCTGGCCGGTGTTGAGAGCCCCACTCTGGCACTGTGTGCAGGCCGCCTGCCAAACAAGACGGGCCGCTCCACGCCGCTCCATCCCGCAGCGCCACGGCGCGGCTGGCCAGAAAGCGTCGCCTAACCTCACCCCTGTTACTGCTGTTACACTGAAGCACCAAAGAAACTGGTATAGGTATGCGTATTCAAATATAGATATATGTAAACAGGCAGAATATGGCACTGCGATCGGCAATGCCTGTATAAGACAACAAGTGTCTGGCGCACTTATTAGATCGGTTACTGCTGCTACAATGGCAGGTTATCAAGATTTAGTTGAGTCTGAGCGTGATGTTACAGTCGGTGCACGAGCGATGGGACACAGCATCTCCGAGGTAGCGATGAAGTGACGGGTTTCTCATTCGACCATTTCACAAGTGTACCGTGAATATCAGGAATCCGGTAAAACATCAAATCTACGAGATCGCTGCGACCAGAAAAAGATCCTGTAAGAACGGGACCAACAACGACTGAAGAGAATCAACGTGAGGGAAGTGCAACTCTTCCTCAGATTGCTGCATATTTCAATGCTGGACCACCACGAAGTGTCAGTGTGCGAGTACGAGTAATCCACTAAATTACAGGCCCATATCGTTAACGTCGATATGCAGCAGGATTTTAGAACATATATTGTGTTCTAACATTATGACTTACCTCGAAGAAAACGTCTATTGACACACAGTCAACATGGGTTTAGAAAACATCGTTCCTGTGAAACACAAATAGGTCATTACTCATATGAAGTGTTGAATGCTGCCGGCCGCGGTGGTCTAGCGGTTCTAGGCGCGCAGTCCGGAACCGCGCGACTGCTACGGTCGCAGGTTCGAATCCTGCCTCGGGCATGGATGTGTGTGATGTCCTTAGGTTAGTTATGTTTAAGTAGTTCTAAGTTCTAGGGGACTGATGACCACAGATGTTAAGTCCCATAGTGCTCAGAACCATTTGAACCATTTGAATTTTGTTGAATGCTACTGACAAGGCATTTCAGATCGATTCCGTATTTCTGGAAGGCTTTTGGCACTGTGCCACATAAGCGGCTCGTAGTGAAATTGCGTGCTTATGGAATATCGCCTCAGTTATGTGACTGGATTCGTGATTTCCCGTCCGAGAGGTCACAGTTTGTAGTAATTGAGGCTCTGTAATGGTGTAGGGCGTGTGGAGTTAAAGGGAGTACATATGGTGAAATTGGTTAAAAAGTGGGATTTTCTGATTATTATCTCTTACTAATATTTGATCTCTCCTGAACAATCTGATGCGTCATTTGTCGATTAATTCCAATTGGGAGTGTACTTTTTATCGTTTCAAAGTTAATAGTGCAAGTGTAAAAAAATCCGGTATTTCTGCATAGACTCACTATCTCTGGATCTATTCAATCTACAAGGCTGCGGTTTTACGCTACTTATTCCTTGAATTCGTGTGAAGAGGTTGGATGCACTGTGTAAACAGAAATGGCAGTATTGCACAAGCATCTTGTGGATTTACTTTGTGGGTGTAGTGTTTTATAGCTGCCTAACTATATACATAGTGGTTTGGTGTACTATTACACGTTCTTATACCTCTTTTCAACATGACGAAAAGAAAAAGTTCTTTTATGAAGCGACGTTTCCATGGAAATCAGCATACGACTGGATCTGAATCCAGTGCTGATCCTGAAATAGATGTTTCACTGACAGACGAAAAGGCCACGCCTACTAGTGCTTCGAGGAGGAAACTTGGAAACCATGAGGATTTATTTATTGACAAAGGAGATCATTTAAATAGTTTAGGTTATGTTTTATTAGATACGAGTGTGTTATGAGAAGTTTTACAAGATACTGTATCATGTAAGGTTTGTGGTGGCTAGACATCTGCAAGGACTGGACTAGCTAATAAACTTGTTGTTCAGTGCAAAGTTTGCAGCCTCTCTACGTCATTTTGGACTTCCCAAAACTGCAAGGATGACTTATTTGAGAGCAATGTTAGATTCTTGTATGCAATGCGGTGCACAGGTAAAGGACTGACTGCAGCTCAAGTATTATGTGTGATACTGAACTAGTCAAACCCACCAACCAGATCAAGTAAGTACACAGAAGTAATTGGTGAATGTGTCACATTTGTTGCTGTTGTTTCTATGAAAGCCGCTGCTAAAGAAGCAGTAGAATTAAATGACATGACAGAGTTATCTGTGGTAGTTGATGGTACATGACAGAACAGAGGCCACACATCTAAAAATGCAGTTGCAACTGCCGTAAGTGTAGACACAGGTAAAATTTCAGACATCGAATTGCTAACTAAATACTGCCATCAGTGTAAATCAGTTGACAACGAAACATGTGAAAGTCATAAAACAAATTGTGCCAAGAATTATGAAGGAACTAGTGGGAGTATGGAGGTTGCTACAGTTGTTTTTATGTTCGGACGCTCACAGCAGGAAAGAGGTGTTTACTACACTGAGTACTTGTGGGATGGTGGTTCGAAGGCCTTTTTATATTTTCTCCTTTCATCAAATTAAATTCAAGTGAATTACAGATAAAAAATGAAAATCGATAAACAAACCAATAGCAAGCGGAACACCAACACGCAAAACAAAAACGGTACGAACTTATGCACCAAACTATTACAAGGTATTTTGAATAATCTGAAATCAGTGTACCAAAACATCTGATTCCCAGTGGTGATAGAAGAAAACCGACTTTCGTTCCTGGACGTGTTACTTTAGCGGAGACCGGATGACACACGAGGACACAGCGTGTACCGACGCATGCAGATCAGTACTTGAATGACTCCAGCCATCATGACACCTCACAATGATAAAGCGTTCTCATTACACTGCTACACAGCGCTCGCTAAATCTCCGACCAAGACAGTTTAGCAGCGGCGTTGCGGCACCTACATACAATTTCACGCAAGAATGGCGACAACCACCACCAGATCCAGCGCAGCATAAAGCCAAAGGTGTTAAGGCCACAACTTCCAGGGGAAAAACAGAGACCTGCTTCAACGGTGATTATCAAGTGCGTCGGCAATGCATCGACGAAAGCAGACATAATACTCCGCAAGTGTGTATTTTGTCCACCATGCAAGGGGAAGACCTTGTCGAGGTCTGATAAAGGCGATCCTGGACTCCTAGGGGTCTACCGCGTACTGTCTCGATGCGGTCAAAAATACGTAAGCCGTTCGACGCAGCCTTGAACGTGATCAAAGTATGTCTTCATCTACACTCCGCAAGCCACCTGACGGTGTGTGGCGTAGGGTACCTTGAGTAACTCTATCGGTTCTCCCTTCTATTCCAGTCTCGTATTGTTCGTGGAAAGAAAGATTGTGGATATGCCTCTGTGTGGGCTCTAATCTCTCTGATTTTATTCTCATGGTCTCTTCGCGAGATATACGTAGGAGTGAGCAATATACTGCTGGACTCCTCGGTGAAGGTATGTTCTCCAAACTTCAACAAAAGCCCGTAACGAGCTACTGAGCGTCTCTCCTGCAGAGTCTTCCACTGGAGTTTATCATCTCCGTGACGCTTTCGCGATTACTAAATGATCTTGTAACGAAGCGCACTGCTCTCCGTTGGATCTTCTCTATCTCTTCTATCAACCCCGTCTGGTACGGATCCCACACTGGTGAGCAATATTCAAGCAGTGGGAGAACAAGTGTACTGCAACCTACTTCCTTTGTTTTCGGATTGCATTTCCTTGGGATTCTTCCAATGAATCTCACTCTGGCATCTGAATTACCGACGATCAACTTTAAATAATCATTCCATTTTAAATCGCTCCTAATGCCTAGTCCCAGATAATTTATGGAATTAACTGCTTCCTTGCTATACTGTAGCTAAATGATAAAGGATCTTTCTTTCTATGTATTCGCAGCACATTACACTTGTCTACATTGAGATTCAATTGCCATTCCCTGCACCATGCGTCAATTCATTGCAGATCCTCCTGCATTTCGGTACAATTTTCCATTGTTACAACCTCTCGATATACTACGTCATCATCCGCAAAAAGCCTCAGTGAACTTCCGATGTTATCCACAAGGTCATTTATGTATATTGTGAATAGCAACGGCCCTACGACACTCCCCTGTGGCACACGTGAAATCACTCTTACTTCGGAAGACTTCTCTCCATTGAGATTGACACGCTGCGTTCTATTATCTAGGAACTCTTCAATCCAATCACACAATTGGTCTGATAGTCCATATGCTCTTACTTTCTTCATTTAACGACTGTGGGGAACTGTACCGAACGCCTTGCGGAGGGCAAGAAACACGGCATCTACCTGGGAACCCGTGTCTATGGCCCTCTGAGTCTCGTGGACGAATAGCGAGAGCTGGGTTTCACACGATCGTCTTTTTCTAAACCCATGCTGATTCCTACAGAGTAGATTTCTAGTCTCCAGAAAAGTCATTATACTCGAACATAATACGTGTTGAAAATTCTACAACTGATCGACGTTAGAGATATAGGTCTATAGTTCTGCACATCTATTCGACGTCCCTTCTTGAAAACGGGGATGACCTGTGCCATTTTCCAATCCTTTGGAACGCTACGCTCTTCTAGAGACCTACGGTACACCGCTGCAAGAATGGGGGCAAGTTCCTTCGCGTACTCCGTGTAAAATCGAACTGGTATCCCATCAGGTCCAGCGGCCTTTCCTCTTCTGAGCGATTTTAATTGTTTCTATATCCCTCTGTCGTCTATTTCGATATCTACCATTTTGTCATCTGTGCGACAATTTAGAGAAGGAACTACAGTGCAGTCTTCCTGTGTGAAACAGCTTTGGAAAAAGACATTTAGTATTTCGGCCTTTAGTCTCTCATCCTCTGTTTCAGTACCATTTTGGTCACAGAGTGTCTGGACATTTTGTTTTGATCCACCTACCGCTTTGACATAAGACCAAAATTTCTTAGGATTTCCTGCCAAGTCAGTACACAGAACTTTACTTTCGAATTCACTGAACGCCTCTCGTATAGCCCTCCTTACACTACATTACGCTTCGCGTAATTTTTGTTTGTCTGCAAGGCTTTGGCTATGTTTATGTTTGCTGTTAAGTTCCCTTTGCTTCCACAGCAGTTTTCTAACTCGGCTGTTGTACCACGGTGGCTCTTTTCCGTCTCTTACGATCTTGCTTGGCACATACTTATCTAATGCATATTGTACGATGGTTTTGAACTTTGTCCACTGATCCTCAACAGTATCTGTACTTGAGACAAAACTTTTCTGTTGAGCCATCAAATACTCTGAAATCTGCTTTTTGTCACTCTTTGTCGGACGACGCGGTACTAAAGAGCTGGGAGGACACCATTTCGAAGTACGAGGGTTATCCAGAAAATAATGCACCGTATTTTTTTTCTTCAACAATTCTTCATTGAACATATTGAGAATTATACACACGAAATAATGGTGTTTTATCTACATACCCTATTTTCCCACGTAATCTCCCTCCCGTTCTATGGCCTTCCTCCAGCGTGAAAAAGGGCGTGTATGCCCCGTCGGTACGAATTCTTGTCCTGGCGGTGGAGCCAGTGCTTCACTGTGCGAATCACCACCTCATAGTTCTCAAAATTTCTTCCACGAATAGCACCCTGTAATGGTCGAACATGTGGAAGTCCGAGGGGGCTAGGTCAGGTATGATAGCCGTGGATGATGTCCCCGACAGCTGCAAATCGTGGATTTTTGCCGAACCGCCTTCTGATGACCTCATCCTCCGTGCCCATCGACTAACTGTACTTCTATCGACAGCAGATGCTGCATAGGCTATGTACAAGCGCTTGTGAATATTCCCTATAATTTCTCTCTCTGCAGTGACAAATTCAATGACGGCATGTTGCTTGTAACGTACATTACCTACAGACGCCATTTTGAAACTGCCCTGCAGGTACGCTATCTGTCGGAAGTGACGGAAACTTGCCGCGCTCACTCAGGAGACTTAAAATAAAACATACGTAACGTTTCGCGTTAGCTGTGTTGTTTTCGGCAGAGAAAAAAAATGTGGTGCATTACTTTCTGGGCAACCGTCGTACATGCACTCCAACAGCCCAGGTGAATGTCCGCCACAGCATAAAACTTACCCCAGCGACTTGCGTCCTTGACGCCGTATGTGTTTTGAGCAGCCATTCGCCTGGATGGCCGCATATCGAGCTGCCATTAGGAGAAACGTGATTCATCCCACCCAGGCGACACGTTTCCATCGATCTGCAGTCTTGTCTAGATGATCCTGCGGCCACTGCGATTGTAATTAAAAATGTCGCTGCGCCAACATCAGAATAAGTAGGTGTCGCCCGCTGCGGAACTCCATTTTCAACAGTGAGCACTGAACGCTGTACTCCGAATCACTTCTGAGCCTACAACAGTGCTGCACTCTGCCGACAGACCTCCAACAGATCGCCGCCTACCCGTTTTACAGAGCCGGTAAGCCTACGACATCGATACTCTCTCATGAGACTTTCAACCCCTTTCCGCGAATGCTCGCGGGAGCAGTATGCGAACAGCCGACCAGTTTCGCCATTTCCGGCATGCTCGTTCTCTAGGCGCGGGTACGTAAAAATCTGCCTTCTGCCGAAGTCGTTTATGTCAGTACAAGTCTCCATTTGTGGCATTCATTCTCACGGTGGGCAGTGGTCGTAACGGTTTGGCCAGTCAGTGCATACCGGATGATTCAAAAAAGGAAAGAAAATACTTCAGTTGTTAATTACAGACAAACTATACAAGATAGAAACGGATTGGGCATGTCACTGAATAGAGGAACTTTCAAAGTTTTGACACAGCTGCACGTGTTTCTAGCATCATCGCGACTACACCACAAGACAAATTACACTACTTGTCATTAAAACTGCTACACCACGAAGATAACGTGCTACAGACGCGAAATTTAACCGACAGGAAGAAGATGCTGTGATATGCGAATGATTAGCTGACGTGAGGAAAGTTTCCAACCGATTTCTCATACACAAACAGTAGTTGACCGGCGTTGCCTGGTGCAACGTTGTTGTTGTGCCTCGTGTAAGGAGGAGAAATGCGTACCATCACATATCCGACTTTGATAAAGTTCGGATTGTAGCTTATCGCGATTATAGTTCATCGTATCGCGACATTGCTGCTCGCGTCGGTCGAGATCCAATGACTGTTAGCACAATATGGAATCGGTGGGTTCAGGAGGGTAAAACGGAACGCCGTGCTGGATCCCAACGGCAACGTATCAGCAGCAGTCGAGATGACAGGCATCTTATCCGCATGCTCTGAGCACTATGGGACTTAACTTCTGAGGTCATCAGTCCCCTAGAACTTAGAACTACTTAAACCTAACTAACTTATGGACATCACACACATCCATGCCCGAAGCAGGATTCGAACCTGCGACCGTAGCGGTCGCGCAGTTCCAGACTGAAGCGCCTAGAACCGCTCGGCCACTCCGGCCGGCTGCGATGGCGTACTCAACGACGAACTGGGTGCACGAATGGCAAAACGTCATTTTTTCGGATGAATCCAGGTTCTGTTTACAGCATCATTATGGTCGCATCCGTGTTTGGCGACATCGCGGTGAACGCACATTGGAAGCGTGTATTCTTCATCGCCATACTAACCGGCGTGATGGTATGGGGTGCCACTGGTTACACGTCTCGGTCACCTCTTATTCGCATTGACGGCACTTTGAACAGTGGACGTAACATTTCAGATGTGTTACGACTCATGGCTCTACCCTTCATTCGATCCCTGCGAAACCCTACATTTCAGCAGGATAATGCACGACCGCATGTTGCAGGTCCTGTACGGCCTTTCTGGGTACAGAAAATGTTCGACTGCTGCCCTGGCCAGCACATTCTTCAGATCTCTCACCAACTGAAAACGTATGGTCAATGGTGGCCGAGCAACTGGCTCGTCACAATACGCCAGTCACTACTCTTGATGAAATGTGGTATCGTGCTGAAGCTGCATGGGCAGCTGTACCTGTACACGCCATCCAAGATTTGTTTGACTCCCCAGGCGTGTCAAGGCCGTTATTGCGGCCAGAGGTGGTTGTTCTGGGTACTGATTTCTCAGGATCTATGAACCCAAATTGCGTGAAAATGTAATCACATGTCAGTTCTCGTACAATATATTTGTCCAATAAATACCCGTTTATCATCTGCATTTCTTCTTGGTGTAGCAATGTTAATGGCCAATAGTGTATTTTGTGTGCTAGAGTTTGCGCGAAGTCAATCAATTGTTCAACCGCAAAGTGTATTGCGCCACCGATTCAGCAAGAACTCGCCTCTGCACAAGCAGATTTATGACTGCCATACTGTACAAAATTCTTGGAAGTAGGTCGCATATGCAGAGAGAAGAGCGCTGATCGGCCACAAGTGCCTGATGAAAATGTCCAGCGTATCCGAGAGGCGTTCTCACGGAGCCCTCTGGAGTCCACAAGACGGACAGGCCAGGAACTTCAGTGCCCTCAATCAGCTGTGTGGTGGTTCTCAAACGACTGCCTGCATGTGAAGCCCTACAAGTTGCTGTTACTGCAGCAATCGCGTCCCGGCAATCATAATAGCAGGTACGAATTTTGCATTTTAATTACCCAGGATATGGTGGAGGGCACTTTTATTCCGAACGATTCATGTTTTTGGAAGAATCGACGTTTCATCTGTCGGGTAAAGTGGACCGCCATAATTTAAGAATTTGGGCGTCACAAAATCGGAGCGTCGTCGTCGTCCAACATGGAAGACGCTCCCTGAAACTGAATGTGTTTTGTGCCGTTTCTGTTCACAATGTTTACAGATCTTTCCTTTTTGCGCAGGAAACAGTGACAGGAATCTTGCAAAATTGGTTGTTTCTTAAACTGCACGACGATTCCAATGATTTCATTTTTATGCATGACTACTGCTCGCCTCGCTTTCACCTTGAGAAGAGCCGTTATCTTAACACCAACAACTCACTGCGTCGGACTGGAAGAGGTGGACAAGTTCGTGTTCATTGCTTTTGGCTTCCTAGGCCACCAGACCTCACACCTTAATATTTCTTTCTGTGGAGGTCGAGGCTTTGTTCCTACTATGGCAGGTACTCTGAATAAGCTGAGAAATCTAATTGTTGAAGCTGTCGATTCAATAAACACGGACATTCGTGCGTGGAATCAAATGGGCTACCGTTTCGATGTTTCACGAGCAACGCAGGCTGCTCACGTTGAGTGTATGGTATAGCGTCTCTGCGAACATATAACTTTGAACCTTCCTCCATCCAGTGACATGCGCAATGTGTTTCTATTTTTCACAGCTTTTGTGTAATGAACAACTGAAATCTGTTCTTTGTTTCTCAGTCACCCTGTATATGACAGCCACTGTGTATATACAAGCACCTAACGAAGAATGACGACGATTAATAGTCTCATGACACATTTATGTTACTGGAGAGAGGGGGCATATTAGATGGCAAGCACGATTCTCAATTTATGGAAAAGTATAGCCTTCTGGAAATGGAAGAGGCGTAGATGGAGATGAGAAGGGAGAAATGATACTGCCTGAAGAATTTGACAAAGCTGTGAAAGACCCCATGCGTAGACAACATTCCATTAAAGCTACTGTTAGCCGTGGGAGAGCCAGCCATAACAAAACTCTTCCATCTGGTGAGGAAGATGTATTGACAGGTGAAATACCCTCAGACTTCAAAAAGATTATAATAATTCCAGTTCCAAAGAAAGCAGGGGCTGACAGGTGTGAAAATTGCCGAACTATCTGTTTAATAAGTCACGGCTGCAAAATACTAACACGAATTCCTTACAGACGAACGGAAAAACTCATAGAGCCCACCTAGGAAAAAATGAGTTTGGATTCCAGAGAAATAAAGCAAAACGCGAGACAATACTGACCCTAAGACTTCTCGTAGAAGATAGGTTAAGGAAAGGCAAACCTACGTTTATAGCATTTGTAGGCTTAGAGAGAGCTTTTGACAACGTTGACAGCAATACTCTCCTTCAAATTCTAAAGGTGGCAGGGGTAAAATACAGGGAGCAAAAAACTGATAACAGATTGTGGAGAAACTAGAGGGCAGTTATAAGAGTCGTGGGGCACAAAAAGGAAGCAATGGTTGAGAAGAGACTGACACAGGATTGTAGCCTATCACCGGGTTTATTCAATCTGTACATTGAGCAAGCAGCAAAGGAAACCAAAGAAAAATTTGGAGAAGAAATTAAAATCCAGGGAGAAGAAATAAAAACCTTGGGGTTTGCAGCCGATGACTTGGAAGAGCAGTTGAACGGAATGACCAGTATCTTGAAAGGAGGTTATAAGATGAACATCAACAAAAGCAAAACCGGGATAATGTAATGTACTCGAATTAAATAAGGTGATGCTGAGGGAATTAGATTAGGAAATCAGACACTTAAAGTAGTAAAGGAGTTTTGCTATTTGGGGAGCAAAATAACTGATGATGGTCGAAGTAGAGAGGATACAATATGTAGACCGGCAATGTTGAGAAAAGCGTTTCTGAAGAATAGAAATTTGTTAACAACGAGTATAGACTTAAATGTCAGAAAGTCCCTTCTGAAAGTATTTGTATGAAGTGTAGCCACGTATGGATATGAAATATGGAAGATAAACAGTTTAGACAAGAAAAGAGTAGAAGCTTTCGAGATGTGGTGCTACAGAAGAATGCTGAAGATAAGATAGGTAGATCACACAACTAATGAGGACGTACCGAATAGAACTGGGGAGAAGCGAAATTTGTGGCACAACCTGGCTAGAAGAAGGGATCAGTTGGTAGGATACGTTCTGAGGTATCAAGGGATCACCAATTCAGTACTGAAGGGAATCATGCAGGGTAAAAACCGTAGAGGGAGGCCAAGAGATGAATACAGTAAGCAGATTCACAAGGGTGTAGGTTGCAGTAAGTACTGGGAAATGAAGACGCTTGAACAGGGTAGAGTAGCATGGAGAGATGCATCTTTTGACTGAATACCACAATTACAGAATAGCTTTCTGACTGTACTTCAAATGATACAAACTTGTCACATAAACTTAGCTGCGAAATTTGTGTCCGTTTCTGCACTTTAAACTGGTAAAGCAACTCTAGCACGCCGTTAAGTAATTACTGAAGCATGTACTTGCTGGGTTTGCTACACTTTGGTCATCTTTTCGGGGCACAATCGTGGTTATAGTGCTCGATCAACGCTACGCCGCTGGAAGTTTTGGGAATAACCGGCGTACTTGGGACACAGCAACAGAACTCCTCACGTCATTTCATTTCTGAGAAGGGCGCTTACGACTGTCAACTGAAGCTCCGTGATACAACACCAATTTTAGTGACTGACTGCAAAATGTGTGTTTCCCTTCAAGAGATGTTCTTAAGGGCTGCCACCTAGTCCCAAGAAAAAAGTGGTTTAGTTTGGGTTCCTCGCGGAAGTTCCGGTGTGGTCGTCGTACCCCCTACACACACCAGCGACAAGGCCGTATTTTCTGAGCTCTTCTCCCCTCCCCTGCCTCGAGAAGGCGATTTGCCACGAGAGCGAGTAATCGGGGTCAACTGGCCGTTACGTGGGCCCTGCCGGCTCTTTGCGTAACGCAGCCGCCGGTTCAACGCCACCTCGGAAAAAGAACTTGGCTCCTGGGACCGACCGGCGGCCAGCAGGCAGGTAGCGAGCAAGCGGCAGAGGCCAGCGGCCAGGCGTTCTTTGTGCCCGTTTCTGTCTCCTCAGCAAGTCTCCTTCTGCGACCATTAGGCGGGACACACTGTGTTCCCTACGAGGTCTGTTCAAAAAAATCCGGAAGATTCGCAATTTCGCGCCAATGGTGTGTTGAAGCGAAATGCGGTTGGCATCCCTCCACACGCCTTTGTTACACTAATGGCCATTAAAATTGCTACACCAAGAAGAAATGCAGATGATAAATGTGTATTCATTGGACAAATATATTATACTAGAACTGACATGTGATTACATTTTCACGCAATTTGGGTGCATGGGTCCTGAGAAATCAGTACCCAGAACAACCACCTCTGGCCGTAATAACGGCCTTGATACGCCTGAGCATTGAGTCAAACAGCGCTTGGATGGCTGCCCTTGCAGCTTCAACACGATACCACAGTTCATCAAGAGTAGTGACTGGCGTATTGTGACGAACCAGTTGCTCGGCCACCATTGACTAGACGTTTTCAATTGGTGAGAGATCTGGAGGATGTGCTGGCCAGGGAGGCAGTCGAACATTTTCTGTATCCAGAAAGGCCCGTACAGTACCTGCAACATGCGGTCGTGCATTATCCTGCTGAAATGTAGGGTTTCGCAGGGATCGAATGAAGGGTCGTTACACATCTGAAATGTAACGTCCGCTGTTCAAAGTGCCGTCATTGCGAACAAGAGGTGACCGAGACGTGTAACCAATGGCACCCCATACCATCACGCCGGGTGATACGCCAGTATGGCGAAGACGAATACACGCTTCCAATGTGCGTTCACCGCGATGTCGCCAAACACGGATGCGACCATCATGATGCTGTAAACAGAACCTGGATTCATCCAAAAAAAATGACATTTTGCCATTCGTGCTTCCAAGTTCGTCGTTGAGTACACCATCGCAGGCGCTCCTGCCTGTGATAGAGCGTCAAGGGTAACCGCAGCCGTGGTCCCCGAGCTGATAGTCCATGCTGCTGCAAAACGTCGTAGAACTGTTCGTGTAGATCGTTGTCGTCTTGCAAACGTCCCCATCTGTTGATTCAGGGATCGAGACGTGGCTGCACGGTCCGTTAAGCCATGCGGATAAGATGCCTGTCATCTCGACTGCTAGTCATACGAGGCCGTTGGGATCCAGCATGGCGTTCCGTATTACCCTCCTGAACCCACCGATTCCATATTCTGCTAACAGTGATTGGATCTCGACCGACGCGAGCAGCAATGTCGCGATTCGATAAACCACAATCGCGATAGGCTACAATCCGACCTTTATCAAAGTCTGAAACGTGATGGTACTCATTTCTCCTCCTTACACGAGGCATCACAACATCGTTTCACCAGACATCGCCGGTCAACTGCTGTTTGTGTATGAGAAATCGGTTGGAAACTTTCCTCGTGTCAGCACGTTGTAGGTGTCGCCACCCGCGCCAACCTTGTGTGAATGCCCTGAAAAAGTTATCATTTGCACATCACCGCATCTTCTTCCTGTCGGTTAAATTTCGCTTCTGTAGCACGTCATCTTTGTGGTGTAGCAATTTTAATGACCAGTAGTGTAAATGTGCGAGTGCTGTATTTACTAGAACGTTGTGTCGCACAGTTTTCGAATTTCGAGATGGCAGAGTTAGACGAGCAACGCGTCTGCATTATATTCTTCATGAAACTCAAGAAATCCTTTACAGAGACACAACGAATGATGCAGGGAGCCTACGGTGACGAGTGCTACGAATCGTACATACGGTCTAAAATTGCCCGAACGTAATTAATGACGACCCTCGTTCAGGACGCCCTTTGAAGTCTACCGACAAGCCTCATGTCAGGAACGTCAACAAAACTGTGCCTGCCAATGGAAAACTGATTGTCCGAGAGATTGAAGAAGAATAAAACATTTCAGTTGGATCATGCCATGAAATTCTGACACAGCATCGTGGAATGCATCGTGTTGCCGCCAAGTTCGTAATACGGCTCGTCAGTCCAGACCAGAAAGTCCTTCGCCTCGAAATGTGTGAAGAGCTTTTGGATCGCGCAAATGAGAACGAGATGTTCCTTAAGAGAGTCGTAACTGGTGATGAGGCGTGGGTCTACGGTTGCGATGATGTGACCAAGATTAAATATTCACAATGTGTCGGTAAAGGTTCTCCGTGACCGAGAAAGCTCATCAGCTCAGGTCAAATGTCGAAGCTATGCTAATTATTTTCTTTTACTTTGAAGGAGTAGTTCATCATGAATTCGTGCCACAGGGAGAAACTGTTAATCGATGGCACTATCGAGAAGTGTTGCGACGCCTACGAGAAAGTGTGAGAAGTAACCGGACAGAAATGTGGCGAGACAATCCGTGGCACCTGCACCACGATAACGCACCAGTTCTTTCATCCCTGTTGGTGCGTGACTATTGCACAGAAAACGAAATCACTCTCCTGCTTCATCCTCCGTTCTCTCCAGACCTGGTCCCTGCGGGCTTTGTTTCATTCAGAAAGTTGAAAACCCCTTTGAAAGGACGAACATTTGCAACGATAGACGAGATAAAAAGAAAATTCGCAGACGGCGCTTCACGCGATCCAGCAAGATGTGTACCAAGACCTCTTCCTGAAGTGAAAAAGCCGTTGGGAGGGGTGTATCAGTTGTGCAGGAGAGTATTTCGGACACGATGCATAACAAGCAAAACGTAAGTGTAGAAAACTTTGGTGGACAGAGTTCCGCAATTTTTTGGACAGGACCGCATTCATCCCCCACCCCCCTCCCAAAAAAGTATAGCACTCAGAACTTCATGTGAATAAAGAGCTAGTTCTGTTTCACAGGAACGATGTTTTCTAAACCCATGTTGACTTGTGTCAAATGGTTCAAATGGCTCTGAGCACTATGGGACTTAAGAGCTAAGGTCATCAGTCCACTAGAACTTAGAACTGCTTAAACCTAACTAACCTAAGGACATCACACACATCCATGCCCGAGGCAGGATTCGAACCTGCGACCATAGCGGTCGCGCGGTACCAGGCTGAAGCGCCTAGAACCGCTTGGGCACTCCGGCCGGCGACTGTGTGTCAACAGACAGCGTTCTTCGAGGTAATTCATAATGTTCGAACACAATATATGTTCTAAAATCCTGCTGCATATCGACGTTAACGATACGGGGCTGGAATTTAGTGGATTACTCCTACTACCTTTCTTGAATATTGGTGTGACCTGTGCAACTTTCCAGTCTTTGGGTACGGATGTTTCGTCGAGCGAACGGTTGTATACGATTGCCAAGTATGGAGCAAATGCATCAGCATACTCCGAAAGGAACTAACTGGTATACAGTTTGGACCAGAAGACTTGCTTTTATTGAGTGATCTGAGTTGCTTCACTACTCCGAGGATATCTACTTCTACGTTACTCATGCTGGCAGCTGTCCTTGTAATCAGCACACGGCTATCACCGGCTCCGAGGCAGAACCAGCTTTCATCAGAAAACACAACGGACGTCCAACTATCCCGCCAGTGAGCTCTCGCTTGACACCACTGAAGTCGCAAATGGCGGTGATTTGGGGTCAGTGCAATGCACGCTAGAAGGTATCTGGCTCGGAGTTGTCCTTGAAATAACCGATCTGTAGCAGTTCGTTGTGCCACTGTGGTTCCAACTGCTGCTCACATTGCTGCTGCAGGTGCAGTACGATGCGCCAAAGCCATATATCGTACACCAGGGCTTCCCAACCTTTTTAGCTGGCGGACCCCTTCTTCAGTCGAAAATCCATGGCGGATCCCTAGTCAGTCAAGAGCACAGTAACTTAAAATTTCAGTGCAAAACCCTTGGGAACTGAAAGCTTCTTAATGCAAGTGCCATGCTCCCAAGGACTCCCCCCCCCCCCTCGCCCTCCCCCCCCCCCGAAGTACAATAGTCTTTGGTTTAGAGATGAATGAAAACAACTTGAAATTAACGATCCAATTTGAATTCCTTCTGTATCCAGACACTTACTAATGGATTTACTCCCTTTGTTCAACACACTATAGTCTGATTAAAATTACTTGCTAATTGAAATTTCACACGATGGAGGTGTCTTCCTCCAAGAGCAATCAACGTCACATCCAAACTGTTCGCTGTTGACAGCTACCGCTTATGGTCTGTTCACTTCGGCTACTGTTGTGTAAGGAGCATGTATATTTCGTAACAGTCGTGTGTGTGTGTGTGTGTGTGTGTGTGTGTGTGTGGTTTTTCGTGAAATCCGAAGAAAAATGTTCAAATGTATGTAAAGTCTTCCTTTGGTCGTCCTCCCTCCTCATTCATTTAAACTGGAAACTTCCCTTGCTGTGAAGGCGATGGAGAATCTGCACCCTTCTTCAATGATCCTGACTTGAGCCACCGATCCATGTTAGAAGTAATGAACTGGTCAAAAATCGACTTATGAAGTAAGTAGTGCACTGACAAAGCAAGTTTAACATTTAATGATGCCTGGGGCCGCATACGTGCCAGCGAGCGCATGCGTAAAAGGTTTCAGCGCCGGCAGAATGAAGCAGTCGATCAGAGAAGCCGCATTCTCCGGCACTAACCTGTGTATGCGTTCTCACTTAGGAACCGCAAAGGCTGCTTGGGGATACGACCTGAAGTAAAATTACGCATGTTTTTCACAAGAAAAAAAATGATGAATTTGATTTTCACATTTTTATTCAATAATTTTACTCATTATTTTAGACGATTTGGTGAAAGATGGCCGCCGAGCCCCTAGAAAGGGCCGGCGGACCCCTGAGGGGTCCGCGGACCACACGTTGGGAAGCCCTGCCCAACACGATGGTCTTCCTTCTCGGTAGTGCCAGGTGACTGTCCGGAGGCCGGTCTTCTTGCGACGGTATATTCCTGTGACCACTGCTGCCGGCCGAAGTGGCCGCGCGGTTCTGGCGCTGCAGTCTGGAACCGCGAGACCGCTACGGTCGCAGGTTCGAATCCTGCCTCGGGCATGGATGTGTGTCATGTCCTTAGGTTAGTTAGGTTTAAGTAGTTCTAAGTTCTAGGGGACTAATGACCTTAGCAGTTGAGTCCCATAGTCCTCAGAGCCATTTTGTGACCACTGCTGCCAGCAATCACTTACAGCGGCTACATAACTACCAAGTCATCCTGCAGTATCGCAGAAGGAACATCCAGCTTCTCGTAGCCCTACTACACGACCTCGTTCAAACTCAGTGAGGTGCTGATAACGACGTCTTTTTCACCTTAAAGGCATTCTTGACTAACATCAACCCACGACGTCCGCTCTTGAAGGTAACTGACGCTCACGGACCGTTACAGCGTGTACTCAAAGTAAACCTGATTTGCATCCTCACACTACGCTAATAGCGTCGCTCTTATGCGAATGGAGCGAAACGAGACATCATCTTTCAGAGGTAGATACACGACTACCAACTTTCGTTTATGTCGCACAGCTCCTTCTTGGCGTTGCGATTTATTTTCCGGCAATGTAATTTATGTGATCTTCAAGCCAGCAGAAACGTTATTCTGTGGCTATCCCAGTCCTTCAGACGTCTTCGTTTAGTCCCGCACAATGGGAAGGCCGCGCCCTGTGGAGCACAACGGAAATCCAGCAGCTGCAGCGTTGCGAAGTCGGCGCGCTATTCTCGGTGTGCTAAGAAGTCGCGGCCAGCCGCCCCGGCACTATTAATACGGACGTCGATGGCACGTCAAACTTCGCCTCCGCAGCAGTGCCCTTACTCTGTGTGTGTGTGTGTGTGTGTGTGTGTGTGTGTGTGTGTGTGTGTGTGTGTGTGTGCGCTGAAAGCAACAGGGCGTGAGAACAACTTGGCGGCTTTAGCCGCACCGTGTGCAACTGCAACAGCAAACACTACATACAGATTACGAAAATCCGTAACAACTGAAAACGAATCTCCCGTATCGCTAGATGATTAAACAGTCACCTGAGTCTAAATTGTTTGCTTGTAGCATAGAATGTGAACGGGTAGATTTATTATAATGAGGAACAATTCTGAAACTCAAAGAATCTCAGCTGCCAGTGACACGTAAAAATCAAACCCTGTTGTTCGATTTCTTTGTTTTCCGAGAGTCATACACTACTATACTTTCCGGTAGATGTGTGCATTTACCAATATCGTTAACACAGAAAAGCTCCATCACGATAATATATGCTGTAAGTTCGCCACCATCGTGTTAGCTACTATACAGGGTGGTCCATTGATAGTGACCGGGCCAAATATCTCACGAAATAAGCATCAAACGAAAAAACTACAAAGAACATAACTCGTCTACCTTGAAGGGGGAAACTAGATGGCGCTGTAATAGTCACAAACGTATAACTACGTGGTATCACGTAACATTCCGCCAGTGCGAACGGTATTTGCTTCGTGATACGTTACCCGTGTTAAAATGGACCGTTTACCAATTGCGGAAAAGGTCGATATCGTATTTATGTGATCAAAATGCCAACGGGCGTGTGCTATGTATGCTGCTCGGTATCCTGGACGACATCATCCAAGTGTCCGGACCGTTCGCCGGATAGTTACGTTATTTAAGGAATAAGGAAGTGTTCAGCCACATGTGAAACGTCAACCACGACCTGCAACAAATGATGATGCCCAAGTAAGTGTTTTAGTTGCTGTCGCGGCTAATACGCACATCAGTAGCAGACAAATTGCGCGAGAATCGGGAATCTCAAAAACGTCGGTGTTGAGAATGTTGAATCAACATCGACTGCACCCGTACCATATTTCTACGCACCAGAAATTGCATGGCGACGACTTTGAACGTCGTGTACAGTTCTGCCACTGGGCACAAGACAAATTACGGGACTATGACAGATTTTTTGCACGCGTTCTATTTAGCGACGAAGCGTCATTCACCAACAGCGGTAACATAAACCGGCATAATATTCACTAGTGGGCAAAGGAAGATCCACGATGGCTGCGACAAGTGGAACATCAGCGACCTTGGCGGGTTAATGTATGGTGAGGCATTATGGAAGGAAGGATAATTGGCCCCCATTTTATCGATGGCAATCTAAATGGTGCAATGTATGCTGATTTCCTACGTAATGGTCTACCGATGTTACTACAAGATTTTTCACTGTATGACAGAATGGCGATGGACTTCCAACATGATGGATGTCCGGCACATAGCTCGCGTGCGGTTGAATCGGTACTGAATAGCATATTTTTGATGGGATTGGTCGTCGAAGTACCATACCATGGCCCGCACGTTCACCGGATCTGACGTCCCCGGATTTCTTTCAGTGGGTAAGTTGAAGGACATTTGCTATCGTGATCCACCGACAACGCCTGACAACATGCGTCAGCGCATTGTCAATGCATGTGCGAACATTACGGAAGGCGAACTACTCGCTGTTGAGAGGAATGTCGTTACACGTACTGCCAAATGCATTGAGGTTGACGGACACCATTTTGAGCATTTATTGCATTAATGTGGTATTTACAGGTAATCACGCTGTAACAGCATGCGTTCTCAGAAATGATAAGTTCACAAAGGTACATGTATCACATTGGAACAACCGAAATAAAATGTTCAAACGTACCTACGTTCTGTATTTTAATTAAAAAAACCTACTTGTTACCAACTGTTCGTCTAAAATTGGGAGCCATACGTTTGTGTCTATTAAAGCGCCATCTACCACAAAGCGAAAAAAATGGTCCAATTAAAATATTCATATTTCTTTACGTACTACACGAATATGTAATAGAAAATGGGGGTTCCTATTTAAAAAAACGCAGTTGATATCCGTTTGTCCTATTGCAGCGCCATCTAACAGGCCAACCATAGCGCCATCTAGTTTCCCCCTTCAAGCTAGACAAGTTTCATTCTTTGTAGTTTTTTCGTTTGACGCTTATTTCGCGAGATATTTAGCCCGGTCACGATAAATGGACCACCCTGTATATAACTGTATCGTTGATCCTGTATCTTATTTCCCTACTGTGTTTCCCGCAACTTATCTTTACTTCGGTGCCGGTACTGAATACAAAACGCACATATAAACACTCAATAAGACAACGCAACACCTGTAGAATTTTCATAAAAGTAACTCTTTCTGATACTAGAACTGATACGTCACACGTCGTGAGTGAGTTTCTAGCTTACTACAGAAATTAAACATTGATGAGCAGTCAGTAACAAGAACACAGTCTGTTTTGTCAACTGTGGACTGTCGTCTTTTTGATCTCACACGTCAAAGGGCCACTTATTGTTAATAATGTTAACAAATGGATCAAATGGCTCTTAGCACTATGGGACTTAACATCTGAGGTCATCAGTCCCCTAGAACTTAGAACTACTTAAACCTAACTAACCGAAGGACATCACACACATCCGTGCCCGAGGCAGGATTCGAACCTGCGACCGTAGCAGTCGCGCGGTTCCAGACTGAAGCGCCTAGAACCGCTCGGCCATCGCGGCCGGCTCTAATGTGTTCAGCCAATACATCGCAGTCTTTGGTCCGCTTTACCCACAACATTATCTGTGTGTTCTTTCCAATATAAGTTGTTCGTGACTGTAATTACTAGATATCTAATTGAATTTACGGCCTTTAGGTTTTGATTTATCGTGTAATCGGAGTTTAACGGATTCCTTTTAGCACTCATGTGGATGAGTTCACACTTTTCATTATTTAGGATAAATTGCCAATTTTCGCATCTTTTCCAAACCGTTTTGGAATTTGTTTTGATCTTCTGAGGACTTTAATAGACGATAAAGGACAGCATTATCTGCACACGATCTAAGACGGCTGCTCTGATAGTCTCCTAAATCGTTTGTATAGATAAGGAACAGCAGAGGGCCTATAACGCTACCTTTGGATCACCAGGAATCACTTCTGTTTTACTCGATGACTTTCCGTCAGTTACTACGAACTATGACCCCTCTGACAGAACATCACAAATCCAGTCGCATAACTGTGACGACATTCCATACGGTGTCAAAAGCCTTCTGGAAATCTAGAAATACGGAATCAATTTTAAATTCTTTGTCGATCGCACACAATACTTCGTGTGAGCAAACAGCTAGTTGAAAATCGTAAGAACGATATTTTTTAAATCCAGGTAATTAATAATGTTCGAAAATAATATATGTTCCAGAATACTGCTGCATATCGACGTTAATGATATGGGCCTGCAATTTAGTGGACTGCTTCTACTGCCTTTCTTGAATGTTTGTGTGACCTGTGGAACTTTCCAGTCTTTTGGTAACGGTCTAGTTAGTGTATCAGGATACTCTGAAAGGAACCTAGCTGGTATACACTCTGGACCGGAAGACTTGCTTTTGTTAAGTGGTTTAAGACTAGGTCGAAACCGACCAATTAAAAAAAAAAAATAAGCATCGCCAGCTAGTGTTGTTTTCAGTGATTTTATAAATGTTTATATTTCTTACCACTTCTTGCATACATAAAGTGTGGAGAGACTGGCGGATCACACCCCTCTTGCGTGATTTTATTTGCCTAATATTATCTGCATGATCTCTACCAGACATTTATGTAGTGCGGTGAAGAATATTCCTAGCTTCTACCTTAAAAAGACGGGTTCTCGAACTTTTCTGTGCAGTTGCTTACGTAATATACGGTGTCTGCTTCGAAAGCCAGCTACTTACAATTTTTGAGCATTTCTGTTTCACTCTCTCGCCAGTCGAGCGGACGTGTGACAACTCGCACCGCCCTTCTTTCGTACTCTCGGTGTCTCCTGTCAGAATCTACATGAGTCCCTATACACTTGTTCAATATTCGTTTAAGTCTCCTGAGTCTAATATAGTTTGCAGACAAATTTCAGTTTCCCCGTCAACTTGCCAATGAATGGTAGCCTGCTAGTTGCTTTACCCACAACTTTTCCACTTTGGTCGTTCCACAACAACTCTCTACACATTGTTGATCAATGAACAACCATTTGTCGAACACGACTTGAGTCCAGTTGTCATTTACTTCCGGATGGGCATCACAGTCTAGATAAATCTGATAAGAGACATCATTCCACCGAGTTATACTTTAAATTGTACTTCGTTCAACACTACTTGCGCCGGCCATGACTCACTTTCAAGTGCCTCTGGAAATATAACAACACATCGCAATGAAAAGAACGTTAGAACATAAAAGCCGTACATTTACACTGGATGTGCTGTTTGCGTAAACATACTAAGTACGTATGGAGATACGGATGCAAAGTGCTCGTCACGTCAGACACAAATCGCGTGCCAAGTGTAACAGAGCACAACGCGCTCTTCCAAGTGCAAAATCTGAAATATAAAGTGCACATGGTGGCTACGGCTGTGATAACTATCGCAATAAGAGATTATTGTTATGCCTCATATGACCAACAACAACAAGAAGGCTTACCTCGTGAAGTGCAGCTTGAAAATACACCTACACACAGCTCTTTATCGTATTGACATGTATACAAGTGTGCAAGGTGTGACCGCTCAGTGTCATTCAATACGGTCACGGCGACACCCCTCGATCGACGTTAACACTCGTGGTGTCACTCACCTTCATACATCGCAGTGGACGTTTGAAAATTCGTGACGCTAGCTCGATGGTCATCAATTGTTTTAAGGGGCTCCGGAACGCCCTATACTTGCAATGTTAAAATAACGCTTATAAATTACATCTTTCCTCACTAAGTATTTGAAGTAGGAAGTTGAACTTTTTACAGATTATTTATTGGAATATGGGCTACAACTTAACACAGGGATTTTACAAAATTTTAGTTCAGTTATTAAAGATGATTTTTTTCAATTGTAATGAAAATTCACAACATTTTTTTGCAATTTTTTATTTATATATTCAAAAATATACAGTTTCTTGGAAAAAGGCTGTGTTAAATTATGCAGAAGGTACTGTGTAACATTTACTGAAAGTTTGAAACAAATATGTTTGGAATCCTTAGAAAACATGTAATTAATATGAGAAAATAAAAGTTTTGGGAATCGAGCGACAAAGATTGGATTAACTTTTAGTGCATTCCAGGTCCATAGGATGGATTATCTTCATCCTCTGCAAACTCCTCCTCCAGCTTCCTCTTGTTCCTCCTCCTGTTTACTCTTGCTTGTATTTCTAGACTCTTTACAGCCTTGTCTGCAGCCCGAAGGCGTTCCTTGTCTAAAGCAAGCATCGATCGTACCATGTTGTTTACAGTAATAACACATACCTTTGGCTTTCCAACATTTCTCCTTTTCTTAAAAGCCTTCAGAGGATTTCTAATAACTTTACTTTTACTCATTATTATACTTCAACAAAACAGAGACTCAAGAAACAGAATTAATTACGAATATTTTCGAGATAACGACAGAGTAAATAAACATGAAACAATCGACAATCACACCAGCGATATATATTGAACCATCACAGGTTAGCCACAACACATACTTTATCTCACTTCACTAAAATGTACCTGATGAACACGGACGTTAATAATAACACCATTTGACAGCAATTTAACAGCGCCACAGTGGGGCACGCCCATGTAGAACACATTTAAAAAAAAATGTAAAAATAGTTGTAGTCTTCGGAATTGAATAAATTATATATCTATTAAAAGGTAATAGTCTGCAGATTCAGAAAACGCAAAAAAGTAAAAATTGAACTTTTCATGATTTTGAGCCTTTCCGGAGCCCCTTAAATGTTATTCCCGGCTGACTCTTCAATTACTGCCACGGGGGTGAGGAGAAAGAACACATCCTGGTGATACCAGCATTATGCGTATTTAGATGTTCGATTAATCTGAATGGTTTGCAATGTTCCAGCGATTCTATTCGAACTCTATGCTGATGTACCGACAAGGACCATTTTCGCAGATAAACATGCAAGTACGTAATGGATGTTCAGTTTCTCAATATAGTTCGTCGCACTCACACATTATACATCCGCTGTATGAACAATTTCATGCATTTACATTTTTTGTGTCCCACAATATTGGTTGGCTAAATATGACGACGATACGTTGTATACAACTTCCACAGATATTGTTTATCATGTAGTGAAGACTACGTAATGAAGCCAAAATCTTGGATAAAATTGAAATGTAGTTTGTTTATTACACTTTTCTTTTCACTAACTAAATATGAAATATGAATGGGAATTGCAGGTGATGATCCTATCCTTCTTTTCAGTATTAGAATGGTCGATATCGTGTTCTGAACCGCGTGTCATATAATGTCCAAATGTCGACACGACCCAGGCTCTCAATTCGGTACTTAAATGTCTATTCTTCGCTCTCGAAATGTTTGATGTGATTGTCTTTCACACGCAGGGTTCAATTTAGCGGTGTATGCACTGTTTTTAGTATTTTAGGTCCCCGTTAATTAATAAGCGAGCTATTTTTATGCTGGCGCGTTGTTTGTATCAGTTACCCCCGCAACCATCCAAGGATAAGATTCTCTTAATGTTCCGCGCACACGCGTTTCACAATTTCATAAAATGCAGAATTACGTAAACTTTAGCTTTCCGTTGCGTACAACTTTCGTGGGTTCCACAACCATAATAGTTTCCCAAGAGTATTTTTCCCAGCTAACACAAAGTTCGAATTATGTTGTCAGGATCATTTTCACTTCACCCGACAATAAACGTCTCTGATCACTTCGTTACACGAAATGTATTTTAAACGTGCTTGAAGAGTCTTTAAATAATCTCCTTAACGAATTTCGCAGTCGCGTACCACTTTTTCATCGACTAGCCCGATCGCGATAACTGAAGGTAGAGAGAACAATAATGTGTTACATGTTCTTTTATATGTATTAAAAAACAAACGCGCCCCTATATCTTTCTGTCCCGCTTGGTCTTTGCTACTTTGCTTTTTATTACTTTTTATTATATTGCTTCTTAATAATACTGTGCAGTTATTGAAGTTCATATTACTTTCTCCTTTTTAATTCTTGCAAAATAAAGTCTATTTATCCCCGATTTTAATTAATATGATGCTAACTGACACGCCTGCCCGCAAAGTACCGTTATAAAGGGGAAATTATAATTAACAGTCAAAGAGAGTAAATACAAAGGATCTTACAGTACTAACGACACAAAATTTCAAAGTACACCTTCCGTCTTACACTAACAGTTACATGGACGACAGAGAGACAGATCATATTAATATTTACGAAAGTGTCGCACATAAGTACCGTTGGCTATGGATAATGCAGAACCACATTTATGTATCGATAAAAAAAATGGTTCAAATCATCTATGGCACATGTAGCTAACTAACTGACATGAAAGGTCGACAGATGAATTCAGAAAACATGCAGCCAACAGCGTTGGTGTGTAAAGACGATGACCATAACCCATAGAAAGGTCCAGAGAAGGCCTCGATCCACCAATGGGTGTGGTAAGGCGGCGGATGCTGCTGCCGATGATGATGATGATGATAATAGTAATGATGAACTGATGAAACAACTTACAGAGTTTCTCAAAGAAAACATATTGAACAACTATTGCACCATTTCTCACAAACAATCACACAGTAAGGAGTTTGTTTTTATTGGCTAACGGCATAAGGAACAATATTCTGCGGTACATCACACTGCGTAATACTACTTCATCGCAAAAAAAAGCGTGCAGTGACATGTAGTGCTCACCTCTGATTTCCACGTAGAAGCATCTTTGTGGGATTAGGCATTCAAAATGGAACGGGACACGATATAAGCTGTGTAAATAAATTTACCGCCAAAGATTCAGTGCTTATCGAGAACTGTAAGCTGTCAATTTATTATTTCCAGTGCTGAACGAATTCTATTTTTTTTTCACCACTACAAATCGAACTGTCCAACCCCAGTGGAAAGACACGTTCTGCCGGTCACCACACTGGTATCGTCCCTGTATTTTAGTTTTAAGGAAATCACGGCCGCGTGCGAGTACGCTGTAACTCACGTGACACCGCTGGTGACCGCTACGAAGCAACGTCTTTACAATTTCTACGCTCCTGACCCCCCTCCTCCGCCTAACCAACAATCTCATCATCTTGCGATAAAATGGAAATACGAAAATAACAAAGAACAAAAGAGAATAACTTTTGTCTCGATGTCGGGTCACCGGATTTGCAACGGGACCGCAATCTCGCCGCTGTACGAACATTTTCCTCCGGCCGTCCAGCCGCCGCGGCGAGAAAATTAGAAACTGCAGTTGCCTGGCGCCCTCTTTATGAACGCCCAGAACCGCCGATCTGGTGCCTCGGACAGAGATCCCCCATTCATTCAAGCTCTGCCCACGCCGCCTTTGGTCTGCCCCCTATTGTTTCTCTGCGACGTCTTGTTCCCTGGAGTCCTTCGGGTTATGGTTCCGCTCCTGCTAACGTACGATAGGCAGCAACCGGACGCATGAAGTACGCTGCGAAAAGGAAATGGTTTAATGTCAGCTCGAGAAATAGGCTAATTCCGAGTCACATACTCAACCGCCAGTTACCAATTCTCTATGTACAGCTTTAATTAACTCTGTTACAGTCACTGCCGTGTATGCTTGTGACTTTTGGGTAAAACTGGCATGTCGATTTTGCTGTATTTTATTCAGCCTTTTCTGCTGTGTTTCTACATATGCACCGTCAGAACGGTAACTCCATAACACATATTTTTTTTTAAAACTTGATCAACTTCGACAACTATGCATTCGTTCTGGCGAGACCCCAGCTTTTCATTCTAACCTAGAAGTAGGCTTGGGTTGGTTGTTTCGGGAAGGAGACCGGACAGCGAGGTCATAGGTCTCATCGGATTAGGGAAGGATGGGGAAGGAAGTCGGCCGTGCCCTTTCAAAGGAACCATCCCGGCATTTGCCTGGAGTGATTGAGGGAAATCACGGAAAACCTAAATCAGGATGGCCGGACGCGGGATTGAACCGTCGTCCTCCCGAATGCGAGTCCAGTGTGCTAGCCACTGCGCCACCTCGCTCGGTAGTAGGCTTGGGAAGTGTCGTTTTAGCCATCGTCATTTGTTAGGCGGTGATCCCCAACCTTTTGTGCTCATTGTCATCAACCTTTGACGGTTCGCCATTTCGTGACAGATTTTTTTTTTTTTTACCACTTACGTTCTAGTGCATGTCTGCCGTCTCAGTTACGGTCGCTTTAGCGAATGACACGCGGGCTGTCGACCGCGTTTTACTTTTTATCCATGGTAGCAATATGGCACAGGACATTTAATCCTTAGCTTCGGACCTCCGCTGTCTACACGGCGTATTTTGTGGACCTTTGTTCTCAGCTGTCTTTCCTTCCATCGATTGCGCTTAATGTGTAGTCGCTTTTAACTTCTCTCTCGTATTAGTGTACTAAGGTTATGACATAGGCGTTTATGACCTTAGTTGTTTTTGCACCCTAAAACAAACCAAAACAAACTACAAAATACTCTTATGAGGACGATCGTAGCGTAGCAACTGCGTTACCTACTACTGTATAAAAGTCTCCTTCCCTACTTGATTTTCATATTGAAGTCACAATAAGTAACTCCTGTTTAAAATAATAACCATAAAGGCTTCACCTAAACTTAAAGAAAAAGTTCCCTTCGGTGCATGGTAGGACATGACAATAATATTACGAAGGTAAGCGCTTCCTAGTGTTCGGCAAAATTATATTTATTTGGTAACGAACCGGCTTTCGGCTTCTGAGGCCATCTATAGGTGACAACTGAATGTCACAAATACAGATAAAAAGATGATGCGCGATTTACACAGATATTATTTCTACAGATGATACAAAAATAACAGCGTGTTTACAATGGAAAACATTACATTTTTGTCACATAGAAATAATTTAATTAACTAAATATGGGTTAAACAAAAATTGCTATGGGGAGATACTGGAAATCAACAAACCCATGACACAGAATGTCAGCCTAGTATTAAATGATCGGACTCCATTTCCATTTTCCCCTTTCTTAAATTAAGTTTTCGTTACAAATACTGTATGCAAACCGTAAAGTCTTCACATTCCTCGTCAGCTGTTAAATGTATCTCCACATAAAATAAATTTCATTATCACCCTATTTTAGTTAATGTAATTATTTCTTACTGGCACTATAATCGTTTACAGTAATACCAAACCAGAAAATTAAAAACCATTAAAAAGCCAAGATCGCACAAAACTTTTTTTTTATCTTGACAACCGGTTTCAGCAGACTGTGTGTGACAAAAATGTTACGTTTTCCTATGTAAACAGTCACTTTTTTATCAAAAGATGACGTGATGAAACTATTTACTGTCGTAGCTCAGTTTCTGCCTTAGATTTCCGTATTCAAATACGAGAGCGCACAGGAATTGACTTATAGAAGGCGATGAGTCGTTATGGGCGGCAAAGCTTCGGTAGTTGCAGCGGCTGGAAGCCAGATGCGTGTGTCCTCTGCGAAGGCAATCTTAGGCTGAGTTCACAGCGGCACCGACAACGTCGCCAGGAGTCGCCCGATAGCATCGGTCGACAAGATGGTCGCAGTGCGTCCGATCTCCGTCCGTGTTTGGTGGGACCGAGGAGGTTAGTTTAGGATGGGTCAGAACTATACCATCAAGGAGGTTGGAATCCATTTTCACCTCCGTGGACGGAGTGGATGGCACGACGCCTCTGCGCATGGCGACGAATGCTGCACTTGGTTCAAATGGCTCTGAGCACTACGGGACCTAACTTCTGAGGTCATCACTCCCGTAGACTTAGAATTAATAAAACCTAACTAACCTAAGGACATCACACACATCCATGCCCGAGGCAGGAGTCGAAACTGTGACCGTAGCGGTCGCGCGGTTCCAGACTGAAGCGCCTAGAACCGCTCGGCCACACCGGCCAGCCTGCTCAAGTCAGAAAATAGTCCGAGGAGTTTATTAACCCCTCAGGCTCTAACTATTTATTTTAATAACAAACTTACTAACGAACTAAAGCAGGAAATGGAGGGTAAAACCTAATGAGATGATTTCCTCAATTATATGTATATTACACTATCAGTTTGCGTAACTGAGAATGTCTAGCGCTACCTACGATGAGTACCCATACCGATGGTAGGCAATGAAAACCTCGTAACTCCATTTGTCAGTGAAAACTCGTAATTCCAGTAACCAGTAACTCCATAATCAAAGAGAGATTTGGAAGTGCATGGATTTCTCGAATCTGTCAATAGCTAAGCTCCCACTATTCAGTTACACACGTAGCAACTATCTGTATCGCTTTACATTATTTTTTAAGAAACCCTTATTGCTTCAACTGCAAAATTTAACAAAATGGAGTTACGTGGTTTTCATTGCTTACCATCGATACGTAGAGTGCTACCGGGTGCCTGCTAAAGCCGTCGGCACACGGACCGTGCTGTCGAACGTTAACGTTGAGCGTTCCAAGTTGAACGTGCTGTTGATCGATAAGGAACGATGCGACTTGTGCATACGGTACGTGGGCCCCAGTGTGGTATACGCGATCGCAATGCACCCCAGTGGCAGTTGAGGGATGTTTATAGTTCGTAAATCACACTGTTTACTCAACGGGCGCGCGTAAAATTCCCACGTTAGCTCTACTAAAACGCACATTTCCACCATCGTCCACGAAAAGGAAAGTACCATGTCCAATCAATAAGGACACAGACTTATAAAAGTTCCATTACAAACAGTGCGGTACAAATTTGGAATACTTCTCCGCATAAGATAAACATTATTTCATCATTCCCACATTTTAGTACAAACCCCAAGGTCTGTCTTACTTGATCACTGTTCCTACCCAGTAGCAGAAAGTTAGCAACATGTGAATTACGAAGCGTAAAAGAAAAAGGGGCAAAATATCTTTATAAAAGTAGCGCAAGCTATCCTGTAGATTAAGCCCATCAAACAAAGTCACCCCTCAAAAAAAAAAAAAAAAAAAAAAAAAAAAAGTGAACTTATATTTACGTAACATCAAATATTATAGTACATATTTATATTAATCTAATAATAAAGTATCAGAACGTAATAAAAACGCGAGTGTTAAAATTTGTGAGTGCCAAGGGGCGAACCACCTCTACAACAAACAACTCTGAAGAGGACAGTGACGCTACTCATTATGCTAAACCAACATCAGACACTTTGTATCTAATTATATTCCATTACCTCTTGCTGAAAACCTTAATCGTAGATATGTTACTAATTGAAACTTAATTGTAACAAATTGTACCAATAACATTGCGTTTTGGGTGGATGTTCAGTGTGTCGCTGCCTTCAAACAGCCCACTCTCATAATACGCAAGTTACAGTAATTCTTTCGCCACGCATATGATGTTTCTCATTATTTTATTGGAACGAATCACACAGTTAATAACGGGTTTTCCAGTCATTCTCGATTTGCTGGTGCTCAGAAACGGAAAATATGCATATAGGCTTGAAATGAATGCCAATATGGCGCCTCACAACTCTGTACTAAAGGGAGACGGCGCGCTTGTGACGTAGGTGGCGTTGTGCCACCTCATTGGCCAACGCTCAGACGCACGCTCAGAATATCTGACATGCCAGATATTGCTCTGCACGTTCGGAAAGACTCCCGAGCGTGCTATTCCACGCTATGACGTCAGAAACTCAGCACGCTCAACGCTCGGACGCACGGTCCGTGTGCCGACGGCTTAAGGCATTGGCGCGCTCTTCACTGCCGAGTCGTATCTTGATCTCCTCACAGGCAGGGCGCGTATCTGAAGGCGCGTTGAAATACAGTACTTTCCGAAGGGCTATTCAATAAAGAATGGTCAGGATTTTTTTACGCTTATAATTCCTCGCAATAAAATTTAAACCTATGCCATTCAGTTAGGTTCATGTGTGAGAGGCGAGTAAGCTGAGACATATTCAGTGTGGGCTACCCCAGCAATCGAGGTAAAATAAAATAAATGTCGTGTGACTAGGGCCTCCCGTCGTATAGACCGTTCGTCGGGTGCAAGTCTTTCGATTTGACGCCACTTCGGCGACTTGCGCGTCGATGGGGATGAAATGATGATGATTAGGACAACACAACACCCAGTCCTTGAGCGGAGAAAATCTCCGACCCAGCCGGAACCCGGGCCCTTAGGGTTGACATTCTGTCGCGCTGACCACTCAGCTACTGGGGGCGGACAGCAATCGAGGTGACACGCAATGACAAACATTCGGCTTTGAAATTCTGCTTCCGTCTCCTCAGATATTCAGCTGAGGCAAAACCACTGTTACAGGAGGCCTCTGGAAAGCCAGTATTCCTTACGCCACAACTCGTAGATGGTTTAAACTGTTTGGAGAGAGGAGACAATCAGTTTCGAAGGAAGCTGGACCCGGCGCTACACCCTACTGATCGTACGAAAAAAAAAAAAAACCTGAACACCGCACCTGTCACTGTGCGATAGAATTGACAAATAGCCATGCGAACACTTCATTAAATACTGAATATTTCACTGGGGGTCATCCACACATTACAGACAGTGAATTTTTACACATGGGACATGTTTGTGCGCGGTGAGTTCCAAGAGTGCTAATTCCCGAACAAAAGGACATTCGCGTGCAAGTCTGCATTCAACTGAAGTGGACGATACAGGAAGATCCGGAGTTTCTTTCAAGGGCAATCACTGCTCATTAAACATTCTGCTGGGAAAGCTATGGTCATCTGACTTTTTCGTTTTCATGGAATGATTTATCACTAAGTCGTACTTGCATCCACATCAATATCTGGACAGTACTACAGGGATGTCCTGAAAACTTCGGAATTCGATATCTGGCGGAAAAGACAACATTATCCGCCAAACAGGCTAGTTGTTGCACCACGATAATGCACAGCCGCGCACTGCAAATGATGTTACTGAATATCTCGCAAAAACCAATCTGAAGTCCACCCCTCACCCTCCGTATAGTCTAGATTGAGCCTCGTGTGACTTTTTCTGTTTCCTGATCTGAAGAAACACCTCTGGGGAAGGCATTTTCCATCAGCAGACGCAGAAGTGAAGCCTGGATGGCGATTCTGAAGCACCTTACAAAAAGTGGTTTCCAGCAAATCTCTGCAGACTGGCAGAAACGCTGGGACGAGTGCATCGCGTACAACGTAGACTATTTTGAGAAAGACTTTCAAAGTTACGCGGATGAGTAAAGGTGTGCTGGCAAAAAAAAAAAAAAAGAGATCATTCTTTACTGAACAGGTCTCGAACTACCGCTTTTTGGACACTTTTCTAGGAGTCCGAAAGAATATTAGAGTGGAAACAGGTTTTTATCTCGCACAGATTGCACGGAAAAAGCGCCTAGTGTACAAAGTGACTTTTATCTGTGTGTGACACAGACGACAGGTTCGCGTTCTAAACTCAAAATGCTGCTACATCAACAGGAGTAAGTGATACTGTCGTCTTGATGTGCGCTTGCGGGAATTTCTGGTGTGTCTTAATTTTTAGATCATGCAGATGGCCGGCAGCTGGCGTGGTACAAGTATTACGTCCCGATTCTTTGTCCAGTTTTATAATCTTCAGGCGAGCAACAGTTTCTTTTACAGGCTTTTGTTTAACCACCCGTGTGCGGTGCAGTTACTCTGTACTATTCTCCAGTTTTATACCTTCAAAATTCAAATATCTTGCGCAATAAATTACATTCTCCCATCAACCACTTAACGTGTGTATAGTTTATTTCGTTACTGAGTACCAGCTTCACTACAAATTCTATGAAAAACATTACTGAGAGACATATCAATGGCGCCCAAGGGAAGACGTCCACCATATAGTATATCAACGTCTTCGCGTGTTCTCACAAAATTCTCGTGGCAGACATGACTTGTAACTATCAGTATCTCGCTAATGTGTAACTCAGATTCAGAGAGGACACAAGTGCCTCTAAATTACAGTGGTCGTTGATTGTAGTTTCAACTTTATTATTATTTAGTAGTTAGCCACTTGCTTCCCAGGGCACCCTTTCATTAAGTTTCTTTCACAATAATTACAGCGTGTAGTGGCGAGGGTGGAACAGCAGGGCTATCCTTGAGTGCTGACTCAGAGAGACGCTAAAATGTGAGGTTTTGCGGTGCTCCCGGACTTACAAGCAGTAGAAATTATGTTGGCCCTCTGCCTAGCCTGGGTACCCAGCAGGGTGGCACCTATACACGCAAACAACTGGACAGTGACACCCATAAGATAATTATTCTAATACCTTTAGGTCTGATTGAATTTGCTCATTATGAGAGTAGCGGCGACCTGTTTTAATTGTTAAAAACCATTCAAAAGCCAAGATCGCACTTTTTTAAAAATTCTAGACAACCGCTTTCAACAGTCATAGCTGTCATCTTCAGGTCTGTAAGATGAAATAAGTGTGATTTGATATAAAAGATTTTTTTATAACACCAACCGAAATTTTTATATCAAATGAGACATATTCCACGTACTGCGTTTTCTTACAGACCTGAAGATGACACCCAAGACTGCTGAAACCGGTTGTCAAGATAAAAGAAAAAGGTTTGTGCGATCTTGGCTTTTTAATGGTTTTTAATTTTCTGGTTTGGTATTGCTGTAAACGATTATAGCGCCAGTAAGAAGGAATTAATATTTTTAACATCTCACCAAGTCTGATAGCTACCACCACAAATTTTACGTTTGATGGAAGAAAGGTTGTTATCTTAAAGCCAAAGTTACGGAATATTAATAAATGGCGAAAACAAGATGGAAGGAAACGCAACCAGACACTGAAGCACTTTTGACAGCTCAGAAGTCTGGAATGTTGTCCTGCTCGGACTGCTCTTCCTTCTGGGCCAGTCTCTGTTTTTAACTCACGTGCTACTTTGAAAGTTCCAATGGTTTCCAAGAAGCAGGACCTACGAATGTCTTCCCGCCATTCCAAGCGATAGGAAAAGATCCAGACGACGACGTGACGGAAGGTCGGTACATAGCTTTATAAAACATCGGGAGCAACGTGGAGGTAAGGTTGGAAGCCTGGAACCTTAAATATCCCGTTAATTACGAGGTTAGCAGAGGCGAAAGATATTTGGGAGTAACAATGTGTAGCATTATAAAGTGGAACGACCACATAGGCCCAGTTGTAGATAAGCAAAAAGCACCATTCATTGAAAGAATACTGGGAAACTGCAATTCGTTTACGAAAGAAATAACGTGCAAAGCACTTGTACTGCCCTTTCCTAAATACTGCTGAAGTATGCGCGACCCGTATCGCGTCGGCCTAAGAGGAGCACGGAGCACGGTATAGGCTTGTCTGCTCGGTGGAACCGTCTGACAGATATGCTGACAAATCTCGAACGGCGAACACTCGAACCAACAAACAGAACATCTCGAGAGACGATTCACTGAAAAAAGAAGGAAAAAATCAATGACCACCTTTCAGAGCAGAAAGTTCAAATATTTTTCAGCCTCCTACGAATCTACACTGCCTGGCAGAAAAGGTAAAGCAAGTAGATGGGGAGCAGTGAACGAAGTGAAATTTTACTGGTCGTGAAGGGATGTGAGGTCATCTCAGTGATTATAGAATCGCGTAAAATTTAAAACGCTGTACATATGACGTCGGCATGGATGCATGCAGTGGACTCACGCACTGATTCGGTTACGAACAGCGCCATAAAGCCGTTCCATCGTCCCCCGAGACAACTGTTGTAACGGCTCCTTGATATCCCGGATAATGGCACGGGGACGCATTTGACATCAGAGCTGGTCCGAAATGTTTGTCACGTGACCGCCTGCGGTGCTCTTCCTTTCACGAAGTTTTCTCTGTCTACACCAGATACCAATAGTTCCCAACGTTTCTTAGACCATTACCTCTGAGTGCAATTAGACATTAGCTAGTACCCCGGCCCTCCCTTCTCTCCCCCCATCTGAACTGCGGAATGAAATACTTTTCTTGGAACCCTTATTGTGTGTGTGTGTGTGTGTGTGTGTGTGTGTGTGTGTGTGTGTGTGTGTGTGTTTTTGTGTGTGTGTTTTTGTGTCTTAGAATTAATAACGAAGGTATCCGTGGTGAGAGCTACTCACAACTCATCCTCAGATAAGAAAGTCAACTATCCACAGTGAGTGTGGACCCTTGTCACAAAACATACTTCCCCTGCATCTCTCCTCTCCATTGCAGCACTTGCTGGACCTGTGCACTGCAACCATATTTAAGATCGACCAAGTTAAAATGTGTGCACTATACTTACTGTTCGTAAGTCACTTGATTGCTGCATTCCTTATTTCTGAACTGGTAGAAATTGGAAGACTTCAGGCTGTTAATGCTTTGTGTCTGACCACAGGCATTAACAGTAGTAGTAGTAGTAGTAGTAGTAGTAGGTGTTGTTGTTGTAGAAGTACTAATAATAATAATAATAAAAACAATCACTCATATAAATACATCGGCTACACCAATGCAATTTCATAACCACTTCTACAACCCTTTAGATCACATAACATCAACAGATACAAAGAAAGTAAATTGGAAAAAGAAAACACTACATGTCAAGCACCCATATCATCTAACACAGCCACACATCGATCAAGACGCATCCAACAGATGGCTAAGAAAAGGCAATATATACAGTGAGACGGAAGGATTCATGATTGCAATACTGGATCAAACAATAAACACCAGATATTACAGCAATCATATTATTAAAGATCACAATACCACAACAGATAAATGCAGACTTTGGAAACAACAAATAGAAACAGTAGATCACATCACAAGCGGATGTACAATACTAGCAAATACAGAATACCCCCAGAAGACATGACAATGTAGCAAAAATACATCAACAACTTGCCATACTGCACCACAAAATGTATTGGAGAATGATGAATACAAATTATACTGGAACAGAACCATTATAACAGATAAAACAACACCACATAACAAACTTGACATCATACTCACCAATAAAAAGAAGAAATTAACACAACTAATCGAAATATCCATACCCAATACAACAAATATACAGAAGAAAACAGGAGAAAAAATTGAAAAATACATCCAACTGGCTGAGGAAGTCAAGGACATGTGGCATCAAGATAAAGTTGACATTATACTAATTATACTATCAACTATAGGAGTCATACCACACAATATCCACCAGTACATCAACGCAATACAGCTACATCCAAACGTATATATACAACTATAGAAATCTGTAATTATTGATACATGTTCAATTACCCGAAAGTTCCTAAATGCAATGTAACATATACCGTACAGTTAAAAGGAAGTCACGCTTGATCAAGGTCCGCGTCACTTTCCATTTTTAACCAGACATAACGTCTGAGAAAGAAAAGAAATAATAATAACAATAATAATAATAATTCGTTGATTTGGGGGAGGGGAACAGGCAGCGACGTCATCTGTCCAGTCGGATTAGGGAAGGACGCGGAAGGAACTCGACCGTGCCGTTTCGAAGGAACCATCTCGGCATTTGCCTGGAGTGATTTAGGGAAATCACTGAAAACGTAAATAAGGATGGTAGTCCTCCCGAATGCGAGTCCAGTGTTCAAACCACTCTGCCACCTCGCTCGGTGAATAATAATAATAATAATAATAATAATAATAATAATAATAATACTGTGTACAGTAGTATAGTAGCCCTTGTACATGCAGCTCTATTGTGCTGTGAATTAATTCATTTATCTGTTTCGAAGCGGGTATTGAAGCAATGTCTGGACTACTGCAGGTGCTACATGGTTACAATTATTGAACTATGTTAAAAAGAAACGAAAGTTAGTCACAAACTACGGCGTGCACACACTTTATTCAACATGTGAATATCACTACAGATATTCGGATTTAAGTTATGACATGTTCGATATGCCTGCCATCACTGGCGGTGATGGGGCGCAGACCAACAGCGAAATTCTGCGTGACCCGCTGAAGTGTCGGAACATCGATGCTGTCGATGACCTCCTGAAAGGCTGTTTTCAGTTCAGCAGAGGTTTTAGGGTTATCACTCTTGTCTTTAATATAGCCGCACAAAAAGGAGTCGCATGTGTTCAGATGGCGACCAATCGAAGCCTAAGCCAGTGGCCTGTGAGTACTCCAGAGCCAGAACGCGGTCCCCAAAGTGCTCCTCTAGGACATCAAACACTCTCCTGCTTGGGGTCAGGCTCCGTCTTGCATGAACCACGTCTTGTCGAAATCAGGGTCACTTTGGATAATGGGGATGGAATCCTCTTCCAAAACCTTCATGTACAGTTCGGTAGTCACCGTGCCGTCAAGGAATATGGCACTGAGTATCCTGTGACTGGACATTCCGCACCACATAGGGTCACCCGTTGAGGGTGACGAGATCTCGATCGCGAAAGGCGGATTCTCAGTCGCCCAAATGCGCCAATTTAGCTTTTTGACGAACCCATCCAAATTAAAGTGAGTATGTGCATATGCATGCGCATACCAATTCCCATCGCGCTCCGTGGCCAACCGTACACTTTGAACGTCCTAGCGCAAATTGTTCACAAGCTATAACGATTTTTCAGAATGAGATTTTCACTCTGCAGCGGAGTGTGCGCTGATATGAAACTTCCTGGCAGATTAAAAGTGTGTGCCGAACCGAGACTCGAACTCTGGACCTCTGCCTTTCGCGGGCAAGTGCTCTACCCTCTGAGCTACCCGAGCACGGCTCACAACCCGTCCTCACACCTTCAATTCTGCCAGTACCTCGTCTCCTACCTTCCAAACTTCACAGAAGCTCTTCTGCGAACCTTGCAGAACTAGCACTCCTGGAAGAAAGGATATTGCGGAGACATGGCTTAGCCACAGCCTGGAGGATGTTTCAGAATGAGATTTTCACTCTGCAGCGCAGTGTGCGCTGATACGAAACTTCCTGGCAGATTAAAAGTGTGTGCCGGACTGAGACTCGATCTCGGGCCCTTTTATAACGATTCTATTCCATACAGTTCAATAACTGTTACCCTGGGTTATACAGTAACCTATGCATGATGGGTTAGGTATGTTTAAACAGAAGTAGGGTATAGTAGTTATGCAAAGATGAAGAGGCTTGCACAGGATGTGTCTGCATGGAAAGGCGCATCAGAGCAGTGTTTGGACTGAGAATCACAACATCGACAACAACAGGGGCATTTCATGGAAACCCTCTATTTTCCATTGCATGAACTCGCAATTCTGTTAATATTTAGTAGCGTAGTGTTCATCTTCAACTAATCACGTCCCACGGCTACGGTAACAGAGTATCAGTTTAACATTAGCGTTGTGGCACATCTACCAGAGAGGACGGCGCGGAGTTGCAGAAGGCGCAGCCCCCGTATTACCCCAGCCGGCAGACAGGGCCCCCCCCATTTAATATCCGCACCTCGCGGACTCACTTTTACGAGCTTACGTCTGGCGCCAGTCCTGGCACGCACTGCTTACCCTCGCCAGCAATGTCGCGATCTTGATCCTCTTTTACAGCGTTCAGTGCCACGCGCAAGGTCGCATATACCGTTGCCAGCTATATGCGTGCGTCTGGGGCGGAAACTTTCTTAATGTAACCGGCTGGCAAAACAACGCTATAAAACATCGAGAACGGCCTTTCTTTCGCTAACTCTAATAATAAAAGGCACAACCGCGTTTAGTCGCAGCTCTCCAAGTGACTGGTAATTCCTAGTCGGCAGAGATTCTCAATGAAGCATTACGTATCGCCCCTCCGCCCCCCCCCCCCCCATCCCCCACACCGACACTAAAATGCCTAAATGAACAACCTGAGTCAAGCTAGGAGACAGCTGTTGCACGTACAGGATGTTCGTGAATACATGCGTCAGTAACCGCGTAATTTTACCTTAGTGTTAATAGAAACATGATGCAAGCCATTCAATTTGGGTTTCAGTTTCACTGTTTAACTTAGATAAAACAAATTCCCGTCATATTAAAAGCTTAGGTGGTCATCAGATATCGAACGTGGGCGGCCCCACGCTACTTGCTAACCACTACACCGTATACACGACATTCTGAGCTCTAACTTATCATTATTCTACCTCTACATATGTAATTTCAAGCCACTACATGGTGCGTGGCGGAGGGTACTCTGTACCCCTACTACTCGTTTCCTTTCCTATTCCACGCGCAAATAGAGGGAAAACGACTGTGTGTACGTCTCCGGACTACCCAGATTTCTCTGATCTTATCTTCGTGGTCCTTACGAGAAATGTACGTTGGTGGCAGTAGTATCATTCCGCAGTAAGCCTCAAATGCTGGTTTTGTAAATTTTCTCAACAGTGTTTCTCAAAAACAACGTTGCATTCCCGCCAGCGATTACCATTTGAGTTCCCGAAGTATCACGGTAATACTTGCGTGTTGTTCAGACCTACCGACAACAAATCTAGCAGCCCGCATCTGAACAGTTTCAATGTCTTCCTTCACTCCGACCTGGTGCGGATCCCAAGCAATCGAACAGTAGCCAGGAGTGGGTCGCACTAGTGTCCTATAGGCGGCCTCCTTTACAGGTGAACCACACTTTTCCAACATTCTCCCAATAAACCGAAGTCGACCATTCGCCTTCCGCACTAAAATCCTTACATGGTCATCCCATTCCATATTGCTTTGCAATGTTACACCTAGATATTCAATCGACGTGACTCTGTCAAACAGCACACAAGTAATGCTGCACTGGAACATCACGGGTTTGTTTTTCGTTCTCGCCCGCATTAACTTAACACATTTCTAGATATAGAGCTAGATGCTACTCATCACACCAACTACAAATTTTGTCTAACTCCTCACGTTTCCTCTTACAGTCACTCAACGACGAAATCTTCCCTTACAGCACAGCATCATCAGCAAACATCCGCCGACTGGAGCTCACCATGCCCGCCTGATCATTTATGTATATAGAAAATAAGAGTAGTCCTATCACACTTCCCTGAAGCACTTCTGAGGATAGCCTTGTCTCTGATGAACACTCGCCGTCGAGGGCAACATACTGGATTCTGTTACGCACGAAATCTTCGAGATACTCATATACCTGGGTACCTATACCCTACGGTTATACTTTCTTGAACTGAAGGTATGAAGCATAATCACCTACTGAACAATAGGGCAGATATTAAGCCTACGGTCTTCCGCTGTGGAAGACATCTGGATGAAAGGAGATAATCTTCAGGTCCAAACCTGAAGATCACAGCAAAGAGTGTCGAAACCGGTTGTTGTGAATAAAGAAATTTGTATGTGATCTTGGCTTTAGAAAGTTTTGATCAAGCCGAAAAGTTCAGCGGACTTGACAAGAAGATTTTCTGAGAAGTGCGTTCTTCCCAGCTTTAGCTTACGCCCGGACACGCTGTGCATGGCGAAAGTAAAATTGATAACTGTGCGCATAGGCGTAGAAAAATCGATGGTAAGTCTGACTAGACAGCTAGCAAAAGAGCTGACGACTTTCGCGGATTGACGACTGCAGTACAAAGAAGTGGAGTTACTATTGAGTAAATGTACAGTGGAACGTCCCCTTAGAAAAATTATACAAGACTATGCTTAAACTGACACACAATGTTTTTAGCGCAACGCAATCTGACTTTCAAAAATCCCTACAAAAAAATGGCCCTGACTAACATTAACCTATGCGTTTCACAAATCGCTTACCTCACAAAAATCTTGTTTACTCGAACTACTGCAATACAGCGAGCGCCACTACTGCCAGCTAAATAAAAGATTCAAACTACGGAAGGCACTAACTAATGATAGGCATAGTTAGCAAATGAAAGATTTTGATAGAGAACAAACAATGTATTTACCTTAATAGTGTTGAAAAATCATAATATACATAGCAGTTCATGATATCCAGTATTACATAAAATTCAAAACTCCGCCATCTCTCTCCCCACATCCACCACTGCTGGCGGCTCACCTCCAACTGCGCAACGCTACGCGCTGTTAACAGCCAACCGCCCAACGCTACAATGGCAGACAACAATGCAAACTAGCCACAGACTGCACACAGCACAGCCAGTTTTTCATACAGAGCGCTACGTGGCGTTACCAATAAGAAAACCTAAACAGCCTACTTACAACAGTTTTAATGTGGCTAATAGCATAAAAGCATGTGGCTTATTTTGGAAAAGCGACTCAATAATCTGGTAAACAGAAAGGGACTGATTGTAGAAGCAACATGCACGCGCTCACGTGAAGCTGTCAGGCCAACAACAAAATGGCTCTGAGCACTATGCGACTTAACTTCTGAGGTCATCAGTCGCCTAGAACTTAGAACTAATTAAACCTAACTAACCTAAGGACATCACACACATCCATGCCCGAGGCAGGATTCGAACCTGCGACCGTAGCAGTCACGCGGTTCCAGACTGAAGCGCCTACAACCGCACGGCTACACCGGCCGGCAGGCCAACAACAGCACGAACTCAAACATTTAGGTAATATGATCAGACATCCATACACATTATAAAAATAGATGCATGTATGTGTGTGTGCTCCGTATCTGCTCCTAAACCACTGCCGGCCGAAGTGGCCGTGCGGTTAAAGACGCTGCAGTCTGGAACCGCAAGACCGCTACGGTCGCAGGTTCGAATCCTGCCTCGGGCATGGATGTTTGTGATGTCCTTAGGTTAGTTCGGTTTAATTAGTTCTAAGTTCTAGGGGACTAATGACCTCAGCAGTTGAGTCCCATAGTGCTCAGAGCCATTTGAACCTAAACCACTGGATCCATTTCAGCCAAACTGGTTGCACGTAACCCTTACTGTCAGGCAACAGTCGACACGGGGGTAAGAACCACCTGCCCACCATAGGTCAGAAGACTGACATCATAAACCATGAAATATGAGAAAAACTGCCGCATCATGCTTGACGTTTAAATTTATTTCTACTTTGCTACGAACTCTATTCGCTACCATATTTCTCATACAGCATCCACATATGCCGCTGAGTGTACCTTCTCAAATACATCATTGGACGACACTTAGTTCTACATCTACATTTATACTACAAGAGAATGACTGCAGTAAGGGCTGGGATCCGCGAAAAAGTGCCGCATCATGCATGAATTCTTAATACGTCTATTCTTTGCTACTGAGACACGCCTACAGTCGACTCAACTTAACGGAAACCCACCCACCCGGCAGCGCTTACTTACTTAAAGACCGCTGATGATGCTTTACCTCAATAAATCGAAACGCTTCAGATGGAAAAAGAATCACGCATTTTTGTGGTTGCTTTACAGTTCCTGAGGGCATTTTTTCCTGTCGTTGCAACTAGGGACAATATGGCTACACAACTGAAGAATCTTTTTTTTTACCTCTCGTGTCAACATGAAATGCGACTCATCAATCCGGACACAATTTCTCCATGCTTCGAGTGTCCAACGCCGATGTCCCCACAAACATAACTACGTGTGTGGCCCTCAACCTGCGCTTAGCAGACGTACCGTGGGGGACAATTGTTCCCGTACTACTGGAGTACCATTGACGGCGAAGTTATCTGAAACGGTGCACATAGGAAAGGAAATCGGTTGTATACTTCCCTAAGGAACCATACCAAAATTTGCCTTTAGCTACTTGAGGACACCACTAAAGACATGATCTGGGTGGGATTTAAACCTCTTGGCGTTCCTGGTGCAGGAAGGAGTCATGATGGATGAACGTATGGAGCGCTGTATCTAATTTGGTAACTGAAGGAATCCTCGTATCGCACAGAGGAGCAGGGCTGGAGTGCTGCAATCATACGTACTGCCTTTGACAAGCGCATTCAGTCCAGGCGTCGTCCACATGAACCATCACACCTCTCTTCATCGAGTGGTTGAGGTGCGTGAACCTCTCACAGCTTGCAGATTACCCACCTGTTGGGCTGGCCAGTGAAGACTACGAATCTGAATCCTATCCAGGGTAACTGGTATGGTTTGGGCAGACAGACTGGACCTAATCAGCCGTCACCATGAGTCTTCAAGACTCCGCAGAAATCTTCCTGGGGAATGAAACCAACTGATTCAAGAGGTCTTGAACCGTCTCAGAGAGCCATGTAGGAGTCATGTTTGGGAAATGCCGCTTAATTGCATCTCTCGTTAACTGTTTTCTTTTTGGAGAGATTTTTTGGTTGTAAGTCAAAAGCATTTAGTTAAGGTTGTAACCCATCGGACAGGCAGTTCAGCGACCTCCCTAAATGCTGTTACACACGGAGCTAGTCGGCAGGAACGCTTGTCTGTAAGTTACTGGGGGTGGTACAAGGACCCAGCAGGGACTGTTCTAGAGAAGTGAATGCAGTCACGATGGACCATCGACAGTGGTTGCAGGTATTGAGAAATGTGGTGTCCCGTCTCGCTATTGGTATATTCAAAATTCTATGCAGAAATAGCGTGGGTGCGTTTAGGATGTGTGATACACCGCTGGAACCGGACCGCTTGGTCATAGTGGAAGTCTTTGAGGTTCAGAAGGTGGCCCATTCTTGTTTACGGCGCCCGTTTGTACGACTACTGTCGCCTCACGCAAGTCTGACGCGTCAGTGTCATTACTGAGACTGCAGTGTCTTTGCTAGGCAGTATCAGTATACTTTGGATATGACACACAATGAGCAACTTCGTATGAAGTATGGCTGCAAGCTGCTGTTGATCATGATAATTCTTTAGGATATCAATCTCAAGCATTTCTTTTGGAAAAATTTCCATTCTCCATCACCAAAGGACAAAACTCATATTTTCATAGCCGCTCATAAAGAAAATTCAAACTATGGCGCGTCTATAGATCTGACATACTGTAATCTAGAAACCAAGTACCACGACAAACAGAACAGCCCACGAGGTACCCTGAGCGTCACTGTAGTTGCAGGAGGGATCACGGGTGATTGTTAAGTCTGCGTGGTCGGCGATAGTGCGTAATGGAACCTGAGCTCCGATTAACGACCATAAACATTATGATGCAGTGGGACATGGAGTCTAGCAGATTGTAAACGAGACATCGGCGAAGCAAACATAGCTCAGCAGTCCTTTTAGAGGAACAGTTTTCCGCAAATTTCTGTCAGTTGAAGTGTTGGCAGACTGCGTCCCTCAAGAGTAGCAAAAACTGTCTGCAAATAATTGGACAGCCAGTACAAAAGAACCAGAAGTGGCCATCAACTATAGTACAATGATCAGTGTGAAGTTTGCAGACAAAAAGGAGACTGCAGGTTTCTACGTACTCCGGCAGTGAGGAACTGTTGCCCACTTTTAACTTCTGGAAAAAAAAGCTGCTACAGGATTTCGTCGTGAATTCTCTCTCTCTCTCTCTCTCTCTCTCTCTCTCTCTCTCTCTCTCTCTCTCTCTCTCTCTCTCTTTCACACACACACACACACACACACACACACACACACAAACACACACACACACACACACACACACACACACACGCACACACGCGCGCGCCCCGCGCACGCGCGCGCGCATGCAAAAATTGCGGTGTGAATGATTAATTCATACTGAGATAAAACCAATGGTTGTACGCTCTAATTACATTCCTGCAGTTGGCACACACAATCCTTTAATTCCGCTGATTGCAAATGCTCCACTTGCGTGTAGTTTTATTAGTCTGTCTGTGGTTGCAGATTGACACAGTTAAACGGATAATTTTTAAGTGGCAGATGTAACTAGCGTAAATTATCTCCATGAGCTCCATGGAATACTGAATAGATAGCTATATAAATGAAGGGCTCGAAGTGCGCTCAATAAAAAGTACATCATCGAAAACAGTTTTCTTATGTGAAGCGCTCAAACTGTTATCTACAAATCTGCAAGTTTGTATTACGTAGATCACAATACGTGAGGCATGCTGTCAATGCTATCGCCGGCCGCGGTGGTCTCGCGGTTCTAGGCGCTCAGACCGCAGCCGAGCGACTGCTACGGTCGCAGGTTCGAATCCTGCCTCGAGCATGGATGTGTGAGATGTCTTTAGGTTAGTTAGGTTTAAGTAGTTCTAAGTTCTAGGGGACTGATGACCACAGATGTTAAGTCCCATAGTGCTCAGAGCCATTTTTTTTTTTGTCAATGCTATCACTGAAGTACGGAAAATAATACAAGCGTCCTAGTCCACAGATGGACAGTACCGAGGGATTCCCCAGGGTGAAGTCACACAAGCTTTGAGGTCTTATACCGGCAATTTTACGTAATCTGCACTTAATTTGCGTGCGTTTTACAGAAATGATGTGGAACTAGTCAGTTTGCAGGTCACGTATGCAGGTTTAGTTTGGGAGTATTGTTGTACGCTGTTGACTTACAAGTTACTAAATAGGACGCTACCTTAAATGTATTAACAATGAACATCTTAGTCTTTAATCTCACACATGTAACTACTGAAACACTTAAATACATTTTTAGCTAAACATGCCACTAGTTTTCAATCAAAAAGTCGTCTGCATGACAGTAGTAGTAGTCCACATGTTAAAGAGTTTCGGCTAAATTCAAAATTTGTTACCTGCAAACGTATTATATTATTGGGTAAAACAACCAAATTTATTTGTGGCTGCATATTTTGAAATCACTTCTGAACGACTGACTGCTTTAGTAAGGGGTTGTAAAGCTAATTTTTCCTAGTCTTTCAGGTGTGGACGTGACTATTCTTCTCAAACTGTGATGGAATATTTATGAATAATTTCAACAGCCAATATACACACGATGAAGGAGCGGTTAAATACGTAACTCCTTGTAGATCCAACTAGCACAAGCCAATTGTCGGCGGACGCTACATTTTATCCTCACTGTTCGGTTTTGAGCAACCAATTTTTTTCTAAGCGACGAGTTACGTCATGAAAGTATTCACGTGTGTGGCCATGATGTCCGGAGTTGTTTTACGATTATTAAAGGTCTTTTAAAAAATTAGGACATCAGAAAATTATGCCTTTAGACACTGCGGAGTGCAAATTGTCAAATACGTCTAAAAGTTGATTTGTTGTTTCTAATATTTCCAACTATATGAAGAACAAGTAGTTGTTTGAAGAACTCAGTAACCTTTTCCTTGCAGTTGACTTTTCAATCAGTATTTGGAATATCTACAGATTCCTGTTTATGTGCTACACTAACTGTTGGTGTTACACCATTTTTTGTACAAAACTTGATGTACCGTAAATAATTACTATTAAAAACAGTCTTGATCACGATTTATTTAACAAGGTGACCGGTTTAGACCACTACTGTGGTCATCTTCAGACCATTGAGTAGGAACCCCTTTCTGTTGTGATTCTCCAACAGAAAGGGGTTCCTACTCAATGGTCTGAAGATGACCACAGTAGTGGTCGAAACCGGTCACCTTGTTAAATAAATCGTGATCAAGACTGTTTTTAATAGTAATTATTTACAAGACATTGATCACTGCTGTTCCCATAATGCATTCAAAAGTAATTGATGTACTGTGTTTTCCTTTTAACTAAGGGAGAATCTATTATGTGAGGACAACTCAATAATTCTTTGAAAAACATTGTTAGCTATATCTTCCGTAGCGGTCTTTCTGACAGAATTAACTACAAAACTTGTCATTTGAGAAGAGTACTAGCTCTGATTGATGTATGTTAAGTGGGAGGTCACTTACTCATGTAAGGAATGTCAGTGAAAAAAACCAAACCGCGTGGGAACGCTGAGATTTCGCCTAATTCACTGAAATTATCTGTCCAACCAGCTCTGTCTATACTGTTTTCCATAAAGGTTTGCATGATTAGAACCAGTTTGTAAACTCACCAAATAGATAACAGCTCACCTTTCCTAAAAGATTATCAAGATCAAAACGACGAAACCCTTTTGCAGGACTCAAAAATACCAATGGGCAACATTTTAAAGCAATACAATATTTGGTGAATAAATGTGTGAATGGCCTTTTCTGTCGAGCATCTCTTCTGCAAACCAAACTGCAACGTACTAGATAAGCGTTTCTGAAGACGAAAAATTTGTTGACATCGAGTATAGATTCAAGTGTCAGGAAGTCGTTTCTGAAAGTATTTGAATGGAGTGTGGCCATATATGGAAGTAAAACGTGGACGATAAATAGTTTAGACAAGAAGAGAATAAAAGCTTTCGAAATGTGGTGCTACAGAAGAATGCTGAAGATTAGATCGGTAGATCACGTTACTAATGAGGAGGTATTGAATAGAATTGGGGAGAAGAGAAATTTGTGGCACAACTTGACTAGAAGAAGGGATCGGTTGGTAGGACATGTTATGAGGCATGGAGGGATCACCAATTTAGTATTGGAGGGCAGCGTGGAGGGTAAAAATCGTAGAGGGAGACCAAGAGATGAATACACTAAGCAGATTCAGAAGGATGTAGGTTGCAGTAAGTACTGGGAGATGAAGAAGCTTGCACAGGATAGGGTAGCATGGAGAGCTGCATCAAACCAGTCTCAGGACTGAAGACCACAACAACAACAACAACAACAACCTAGATCAAATTGTTTCTGTTTATTTAATTTTCTTATTTTTTCACAACACGCAAGCTTACCTAGGCTGCTCACTACTTTTGGCCAAGTGTTACTGTCCTTTCTTTCTCCACCCTGGCAGGCTGCACGGCGGCATTTAGTGTTTACCGTTCCAGATGTGAGTCGCGGTGACGCGCTGCCTATACGCACGCTAGTCTCGGTCCCTCCCGGCTCCACGCGACACGCGTCAGCTTCCAGCCAGACAGTGTTTGGTGGGCGTCTGCTCTGCCCTACTTCTGGTTCCAGTGCAGCGAGGGCGCTGCATAGGCAATTCCCATGCAGCGGACGCGGCCAGCTCTTCTCGCACGTGGCGCCCCTGGAGACGGCTCCGGAATGTAAATAATGCACGCGTCTGGGGCTTCGTCGCCGTCTGCGGTGGCAGCGGGCCACCTATGCGGGAGGTGTCGCATAGCTGCAGAGGAACGGCAGCTTCTGGCTACTGTGCGTAGCTCTGGAGGCGTCCCAATAATACGAGGGGGCCAGTTATGACGGTTCGCTTTACGTAATAGTAAAAAGACTTTCAGCAATCTAACCGCAAGTTGCACATGTGGTTATTCTCAGCTGAAGGATTTGCTGTGCCGAGTATTCATGGTGCTCTAATCCGGGGGGTGTACAGGCTTGCTAGTATCACGATCTACACAAACCCCTCATTACACGGGGTGCCCCAGTAGGAATGGTCAATATTCACACGTATGTCAGGATCGATCATTCGAAGCAAAAAACTCTTGTAAGTATGGGCTCTAAAATACATACCTTCAGAGCTTCATTAGGAGAGATGTGTTTCACAGAAGTGAAAATGAAGAAGTGTTCATAGCTCTTAAAATTTACATTTAAAGGCGATGTTTACTAAATTTTCTTTACTTCGAATGATCGTTCCTGTCATATCCCCGAATGCTGACTATTGCTCCTGGGACACCCTATGTAATCAGTTCACACCGTTTGTTTCACAAATATCAATTGTATAAATGCAACACCGTACTTTTCGAGGAATGTTATTTACAAAATTTCACTTCTAAGGATGACACGCAATTGATTTCACAAGGTCTTTGAAGTTTGGCTCAATTGCTGGGGAAGACACGCGCAAAAGTAACTCTAAATTGTCATTCGCCAAGCGTTTCGTATTTTACGATTTGCTAACGTTCAGTTCAAATGGCTCTGAGCACTATGGGACTTAACTTCTGACGTAATCGGTCCCCTAGAACTTAGAACTGCTTAAACCTAACTAACCTAAGGACATCACACACATCTATGCCCGAGGCAGGATTCGAACCTGCGACCGTAGCGGTCGCGCGGTTACAGTGTAGCGCCTAGAACCGCTCGGCCACCACGTCCGGCTAACGTTCAGTAACGAAAGCGTTCTGTCAGATACGTAATGACTTTGTTTATAAATAACTTTCTGCTACCAATCACGATTTTCTTTTATTTATGTTTTACACGACGCGTTTCGGGAAAATTTTCCATTTTCAAGTGTGTATTTCTTTGAATTATGCCACTTTTTCGTAATATTCTCGATGTGTGAGGCTCCGCTTTGTTTTGTTTTGTTGATTTTACTGCAATACATTATGTAATTTTGCAGTAAAGCAAAAATGCCGAAGTAGAACCTCACACATCGAAAACATTACGGAAAAATTACAGAATACAAAGAAACACACATATGAAAATGGGAATTATTTCCCCGAAACGCGTCGTGTGAAACATAAATAAAAGAAAATCGTGACAGGTAGCAGAAAGATATTTGTATGCAAACCCGTTGTTTTGATAGTCCTAGGCTTTCAAGAAAACCGCGTATAACGGATAAAATCAGATCACATATATGAGTTTAGCAAAGGAGGCTACCCCATGTTAATGCATTACCTACCAATAGCTTGTAATTGTTTCTACCGACAGAATGACAGAAATTCAACAGGTTTTAATTCATCGCACGTAATTCGCAGTATCTGACCGTTTTGCTTCTCGGCCAGTTCCAGTAGAACCACTTCTGGTGCTTTCTCAGGCAAAATGGCGAAAGAGTTGCTAAATAAATCTAGCAGTGGCTTTAATTTCTGAAAATCAGTGAAAAGAGACTTGAAGGCTAATATCAAGCTATGAACTTTTCCAACGTACGCAATTTTAAAGCTGGCGTTTAAATTTTTTGACACTTTCTTGCAATTAGGAAAATGGACGTGATTGGTCGATTTCACTTGGGTTCACATGGTTCAAATGGCTCTGAGCACTATGGGACTTAACTTCTGAGGTCATCAATCCCCTAGAACTTAGAACTACTTAAACCTACTAATCTAAGGACATCACAAACATCCATGCCCGAGGCAGGATTCGAACCTGCGACCGTAGCGGTCTTGCGGTTCCAGACTGCAGCGCCTTCAACCGCACGGCGATTTCACTTGGGCTTCACTGGCAATCAAATTGAGTAATCAACTGATTTTTGCCTTGAAGCCTGGTATTTAAATTATTCAAATGATTAGTGATGCCGGTCAAAAACGGTAAGTTACAAAACGAACTCGTATTTTTTAACTCAGAAACATTTCCGCTCATTTCGTAACGGAAATTTCCGTAACCAGCCAGTCGTATGGGAGGAATTAATTACTGATTTAATTTTGTAAGTTTCTTTATTGGGTTTCCGGTGATTCTATTCATCCACCTACACGCATAATAGACGTCAAGTATACTAAGATGATAAGTAATATTTAGCTAAACAATGACAGTACGGCCACAAAAAATGTGGCTACAGATTCGAACATTAAAATCATTATTTCGTATTTCATGAACGTCTCATACATCTACTTTTGCTTCAACTGTTTGAAGCTAACAGCACAGGTACCGAGATTTGTCAATGATGTTTCAGAGGGCTAAAGTTTCTTAGTAAGTGCTTTAACAGGTCCTTCCTGCGCGCGCGCAGGAAGGACACACACACACACACACACACACACACACACACACACACACACATACGAAGAAAATGTTATTTAGGTCCCAGACTTCAAGGCAGTCGTACAGAGAACGTGATATGATGCCGACAGGATGCAAGTGGTATTGGAATCTATCGTGACTGAAAATGAAGCAGTGCGTAACGACTGAGAACTCCCGTCCGCAGCGTAGCCTATGGTAACAAGTTTTGTTTGCTATCACTGGCGTTAACATAGCGTACTGTCTTCGTCTTGTCGCCTGCCGGGCTCTCTACTCTTTGTCCGCAAATTTTCTAACGAGTTAATTAGTTTTGAATACATTGTGGGAGCGAACAGTGATCAAAATGTTACAAATATTTACTATCAAAAACAGTCTTGATCACAATTTATTTATTACGGTGACCGGTTTCGACCACTACTGGTCAAGACTGTTTTCGATAGTAAATATTTCTAACGAGTTGCTTTGGCCTGTGGAGGAAGTGTCTAGAGGTCAGTCTCGGGAGCTGCGGTGTCAGCGCGGCGGATTGCAAAGCGGAGGCGCCCGGGTTCGATTCCTGACCGGTTCGGGGGTTTTCTCCGCTTGGGGATTGGCTGTTGTGTTGTCTTAACACTCTTATCGTCATAATTGACATTACTATTGAGATGGACGAATGGTCGCGGCCCTAAGGTCAATAAACTGAAAAAATAAAGTGTTTGGACGGTACATACTTGTGGTCTTTGCCATCGTTAATGGCTTTCTTCGTAAGAGCGTAAGTTATTTCATTGACATGTCTGCTTCTAGTCAGCCTACACATGCTCGTGACATCAAACAGGCTACTGGATAGCTTCCTCGGGTTTCTAAGCAAGGATGTTGTAGTTTTAAGAGCCCGACAGAGTGACACCATGCTTGTCCAAATAGCGTCAGACTTAGACAAGAACATAATAATTGCAGTTCCAAAATAGTCTGGCGCTGACAGGTCTGAACATTACTATCGTACTGTCAGTTTAATAACTCATGGTTGCAAAATACTGACAGGAATTATTTACAAAAAAATTGATAAAGTGGTTGAGGCCAACATACAGAAAGGTCAGTTTAGGTTCCGGAAGTGGAAATGCCGTGTGGCTAGGGCCTCCCGTCGGGTAGACCGTTCGCCTGGTGCAAGTCTTTCGAGTTGACGCCACTTCGGCGACTTGCGTGTCGATGGGGATGAAATGACGATGATAAGGACAACACAACACCCAGTCCCTGAGTGGAGAAAATCTCCGACCAAGCCGGGAATCGAACCCGGGCCGTTAGGTATGACATTCCGTCGCACTGACCACTCAGCTACCAGGGGCGGACTAGGTTCCGGAGAAATGCAGACATGAGCAAGGTAATACTTACCTTATAACGTATCTTAGGAGATAGCTAACCTACTTGTACACTGAGAGAGAGCTTCCGACAGTGTTGGCTGCACGACACTCTTCGAAATTATGATGTTGGTAACGATATAGTACAGTCGGCTAAAGGTTATTCGTAAACTGTACAGAAACCCGACTGCGGTTGTAACACTCGACAGACATGAAAGTGAAGTAGTAGTTTGGAAGGGAGTGAGACACCTTTGTTACCTCTCCCAGATGTTATTCAATCTGTACACTGAACAAGCTGTGAAGTAAACCAAGGAGAAATTTGGAAAGGTAGAATTGAAAAAAAATTGAGAGACGCCAGGGGACCTGAATGGGAAGTATTTGCATTAAATCAAGTGATGCAGAGGGAAGTTAGACGCTAAAAGCAGTCGATGGGTTTTGATGTTTGGTCATCGAAATAACTGATGATGGTCGAAGTAGAGAGGATATAAAACGTAGACTAGCAATCAAGAAGAGCGTTACCGAAAAAGAAAATTTCGTTAATATCGAATTTTAATTTGTTAGTGTTTTTTCTGGAGGTCCTGCACAGAAGTGAAACACGGACGATAAACAGACGAAAAGAAAACTGATGGTTTTGAAATGTGGTGATACGGAGGAATGCTGAAGATTAGATCGAGTAACTAATGAGTAGGTAGAAAGAACATGTTGAATGGAATTGGGAGAAAAAGAAATCAATGGGAGAACTTGACTAAATGAGCGGACAGATTACCAGGACACGTTGTAAGAGGTCCGTGCAGATGTAATTTCGATGTATTGCTCATGCGCTGCCAGCAATAGGCAAGGTATAAGAGAATCTCTGACCAGAGAGCAGTGTTGACTGCAGTAGGAACTGTGTAGCTGTAGCAGTAAGTTGTTGCTAGTCTGGAGTCTGCTCTGGTGTATCGTGTTGGCTGGCCCGGTCGCGGTGCAGCGATGCCGGAGCCTGAGTATTATTGTATAAGGTAAAAAGCAGCCTCGCGCATATGTAGTAATGTTATCTCAAGTCGCATGTAAATGTTTTAAAACTCTCGTAATAATAATCTTCCTCATAAAAAGTAACTTTTAACAACCATTCATTTCAATTTAAAGAATTTACTAATTTCTCCCATCCATGATCATCCCGATTATTGCAATAGAAAAATCAGTTGCTTCCTTTCGTAAATGACAGATAGGTCGGCCAGCATTGCACGGAGCTGTGCCGAAAAGATTTATTGTGAGAGCAGATATACCGGCGACTTCATTGAGGTAAGAATTTTTCCCTTTTTTACTCAGAATGATCTTTCAGGGCCATGACGCAGCACTGCTGTCGTCCAAAATTTACCAGGTTAAATTCACAGTGAATTATTGAAAAGTCATAAGTGAGCGACAATTTAATTGAGAGGTTAGTTACATTGTTTTATTACCAGGTTACTGAATTTATTTTTTTGTTGGGACGTTACACTGAATGTGAACGACATAATTATAATTTTTACTGTTGAGAGGTTTAGGAATTTTTCTGTTTTGAGCTTACATTAAATGGGAACGAATTTTGTGGGGAAGAATTTTGTCTTGAGGTTACACTAAATTAGAATCATATTCATATTATTTATTTAAAAATTCTGTGGGGAGGTTACACTAAATTAGAATCATACTAATATTATTTATTTTATATTTTGTGGGGAGGTTACAAATACTCAGGCGTCAGGGAAATGCCGGTTCGGTGATGGAGGGAAGAGTGGAGGGGTTTAGGAGTTGCAGAGAGAGACCAGGGCTTGAGTACAGTAGGCAGGTTTGGGCAGTTGTGCCGAGATGAGGAAACAGCCGGCTGTGTGTGTGTGCGCGCGCGCGCGCGCCTCGGCTGGGACAGGACAAAGGAAGGAAGCGCCTTGGAGGAGCGCCACGCAGCACCACCGGCTGCTTTGGGAATGGCTCCAAAGGTCGCCCGCCATCTTCCGCGCAGAAGGGCGCCTCTGCGTAAATCACCAGCAACAGCTCTCCTCAGCTCAGCTCTTAAAAGTATTTCAGGTCCCCGGCAACGGGACTCCGCCGCCCATCTGCTCTCGCAAATATATGCGCGTCGCTGACGCAGCGAAGTGTGTGCCACGCCAGCAGACACACACGCAACATCTTCGCGGAACCACGCAACAAAAGAGGGTACCTTTACAACAGCCTACTCTATGCAATGTGCCGCACCTGTCAATCACACTTACTACACCACGAGCTTGTTCAATCATTACGGTGCTCACCTCTCGATATCGCTATTCTCTCTCTCTCTCTCTCTCTCTCTCTCTTTCTCTATGTATGTATGTACTGCTTCCTATGTTAATGCTGTTTCATACTTTTCACAAATAATGCGGGAAGAACCTTAGAGGACAAATCTATGAAGGCTGGCTGGTTGGTTCGTTGGTTGATTTGAGGGAGGGGACCAAACAGCGAAGTTCAAATGGTTCTGAGCACTATGGGACTTAACTTCTGAGGTCATCAGTCTCCTAGAACTTAGAACTACTTAAACCTAACTAACCTAAGGACATCACACACATCCAATGCGAGGCAGGATTCGAACCTGCGACCTTAGCGGTCGCGCGGTTCCAGACTGTAGCGCCTAGAACCGCTCGGCCACTCCGGCCGGCACTGAAGTTATTGATTTGAAATTGTAACAGTATGGATGTGTTATCCATAGAATTTGATATACTAGGAACGAAAAAGATCGATTAATATTTAATAGTACTACTTCAGACTCATAGAAGGTACGAGTAACTGCACGCAGCGTTAAGCAAGTACATCGGTCGCTCGGCCCACTAGCCAGCAGCGCCAGCGGTGCCTGCGTGAGAATCAAACATCTGCCTTCCTCCCAGTTCCACGGCAAGCTACGCTTTCAGCGCAAGACGAGTAACAGCTTGCTACGTTACAAGTGTCGCACACTTGGACTGCATTTTGTGAACAGGCGCAAGCGCTATCGGATCAAAAATCTCTGGCCCCTGTCAGTGGTCATTAAATATGGGATGTGTTCACCCTTCGCCTTTTATATCGGCTTGTGGTCTGCTGGGAACACTTTCAGTATGTCTGAATAAGCGGAATGGCACTCTATTCTTCCTCAAGAGCCAAAACCGGAGAAGGTAATGATGCTGAACGCTGGGGTCTGGAGCGAAGTAACGTTTTAACTCATCCAGAAAGTGTTCCATTGGGCTCAGGTCGGGACTCTAAGCCGGCCAGTCTGTTTGAGGAATGTTACTGTCCACATACTATTGCTTCACAGATGCGGCTTATGATGGCCTGGAATGTCATGCTGACGCAAATAGTCGTCTCGCAGCTGTTCATCGACTATACGCGGTACACAGTTCAGTGACACGTCTCAACACAGGATTATACAGCTAACCGATTGCACATAACTGGTAGGTACATTGACCTAGGTTTCGACACCTACTGGGGTGTCTTCATCAGAATGAAATTTTGATAAGCCGTAAAATTACATTGCTAAAAAGGAGTGGTCAGAATTTAGAGCAGCTATGCTCAAGCCAAGTTTTAGACTTGAGCTAGGCGCAGTGCATGGTGTTAGAGGATCTGCAGGGCATGATGAAAGGAGTGAGGAGCTGAAGTACATGCCACATTTGCATAGTAGAGGAGGGACAGATCAAGGCTTTACATGTGTGGAGGGTTCAGTCCCCCATGTTCGCCTGGTTAGTAGTTTTAGTAATTTAGTCTGCTGTGGGCTATCTGTTGACTGGTTAGTAAATGGGGCTTCACTGTTAGTCGTCGGTCATGTGTTAGCCTGAGATATTTGAGTGCGTTAGTTTACTGGATAGGACGGAAGCTGCGGGTGGTTCGGCCTATAATTATTGCCTGGATCACGACCTCCGGGCTGTATCGTATTCTAGCTCTCTTGGTTAGTTCAAATGGCTCTGAGCGCTATCGAACTTAACTTCTGAGGTCATCAGTCCCCTAGAACTTAGAACTACTTAAACCTAACTAACCTAAGGACATCACACACATCCATGCCCGAGGCAGGATTCGAACCTGCGACCGTAGCGGTCGCGCGGTTCCAGATTGTAGCGCCTAGAACCGCTCGGCCACCACGGCCAGCTCTTGGTTAGTACCATCGATCAGCTCAGAAAATCATTTTGTAACTTCCGTGCACTCAACCATTCTAGAACTGAATACGCAGTGTACTTCCAACTGTTGGCAGTCCCCAAAAGTCGGGAGCCCGCGCGGACTGACCGCGTGCTTTTTAGGCGCCATGTCACGGATTGCGCGGCCCCTCCCGCCGGGCCGGCCGCTGTGGCCGAGCGGTTCTGGGCGCTACAGTCTGGAGCCAAGCGACCGCTACGGTCGCAGGTTCGAATCCTGCCTCGGGCATGGATCTGTGTGATGTCCTTAGGTTAGTAAGGTTTAAGTAGTTCTAAGTTCTAGGGGACTGATGACCTCAGCAGTTAAGACCTATAGTGCTCAGAGCCATTTGAACCTCCCGCCGGAAGTTCGAGTCCTGCCTCGGTGTGTGTGTGTGTGTGTGTGTGTGTGTGTGTGTGTGTGTGTGTGTGTGTGTGTTGTTCTTAGCATAAGTTAGTTTACGTAGTGTGTGAGTCCAGGGACCGTTGACCTCAGCAGTCTGTTCCCTTAGGGATTCACACACATTTGAACAAAGACGGGACATTCGGCGTGTCGCTTAAGGCTTACGGGTGACGGGTGACATCCCGAGAAAATCTCGACCTCTGTTAACCGCACGCTGAGGGCCTCATGTTGTCCAGCTTGCTGCAAGTGGCGGCAGCACGACACGCGGCCTGAGGGACAGCGGACGCTCCATCTCTGGTGGAGGGGAGGGCGCAGTGGTGGCCACTCACACAGCGCCGTGTACGCTCAGAATTTAGTGCGGCGCGGGTAATTTTCTGTGCGGATGCGCCCCGCGGGAAATTTCGCGCACCGGCGAAATGCCGCCTGCCTGCCGGCCGGGTTTGCCGACGTCCGTATCGACAGGACGTGGCTTCAGCAGTCCGTAACCTGGTAACCAGCGTCCAGTGTCCGCCCGCACAACAGTAACCAACGGGAACGACAGCAGATGACTCTTCTTGTCAGCTGGAGGGTCACTCCAGGCAATAGACAAACCGCAGGTTAAGCTGTCAACATTTGCGGGACGGATGGCATTGGCTCGACGTTAATTCGCAAGGTAGTAGCGTGCACTGAATGCATTCAGGGCAGGGTCCCAGCGGTGTTTAGTCTCGTACGGTGATATCGCTTGTTTACTACAGACATACAAGATGGAAACGGACTGGGCACGTCACTGGACAGAGGGAGGTTCAAAGTTTTGACACAGCTGCGCTGTTGTATCTTTGTAGGAACAAGGCGACTAAACCACAAGAGAAACTATTTTGTGTGTTGGAATTTGCGAAAAGCCAATCCTTTGTTCAAGTGCAACGTGCATGCCGCCGTCGATTCAGCAAGAAGCCGCCTATGCACGAGCAGATTCACGACTGGCTTTAAAAATTCTGGGAAGTTGGTTGAATACGCAAACGAAAGAGCACTGGTCGGCCACGCACGTCTGATGAAAATGCCAAGAGTATCCGACGTGCGTTCACACGGAGGCCTCGGAAGTGCAGAACACAGGCGGGCCAGGAACTTCAGTTCCCTCAAACAACGGTCTCACGTATTTTGAAAGGACCGCTTGCATATGAAGCCTTAAAAGCTGCAACAATTGCGTCCCGGTGACCACAACAGAAGGTACGAATTTTGCATGTCAGTTGTAGAGGATATGACAGCGGACACATTTTCCGAACGACTCATCTTACTGGAAGAATCGACGTTACATCTGTTGGGTAAAGTAAACCACCGTAGGTAAGAGTTTTGGGGTCACCAAATCCTAGCGTCGTCGCCGACCATGAAAGAGAGTCACTTAAACTGAAAGTTCTATAGATCTCATGGAATGAATTAAAATTTGTACCATGGCCGGGATCTGAACCCGGGTCTCCTTGCTTAGTTGGCAGGAATGCTAACAAGTACACCAATGCAACACTATGCTTAACATTGCTACACGGACTGCCTACGTCCAGTGCCCTCCGCAACACAAATTTCGATTCATATCTTCAGATTATTTTCCCCTTCTTAGATCGTCGCTATTGCCGTGGCTCTCCGGCATTGGAATAGCACCCCAGTGTTCGACGTAATGGGGAAATCCTATACCTCAGGTGTAGGATCTATCGATCTTATAATTAAATTTTCCTCGAGGCATTATGGAAGATAAAGATGAGACTAAAATGTCTCAAGGGAAATTTAATTTTCAGATCTATAAATGTACACCTGAAGTACAGGATTTCCCCATTACATCCAACATTGGGGTGCTACTCCAGTGCAGGAGAGCTTCGGTAACAGTGACGATCTAAGAAGGGGAAAATAAGCTGAAGATATGAACTGAAGTTTGTGTTGGGGAAGGCACTTGACTTGCAGTCAGTGTACCAATGTTAAGCACAATGCTGCGTTGGTGTACTGGTTATCACTCCTGCCAACTAAGGAGACTCGGGTTCAAGTCCCGGCCATGGTACAAATTTTAATTCATTCCTTAAGATTCCATCATTATCGTAAACAGGTAGTGTTTTGTGTCATTCCTGTTCACGAAGTTTATGGACCGTTCTTTTTTTGAGGAGTAAACTGTGACAAGAATGTCATATATAGACTATCTTCAAAAACGGGTTGTTTCCCCAACTTTGCGAAGATTCCTACGATTTCATTTTTACGCATGACTTCGCCCGTTATCTCAGCAACACCATTCCACGAAGTTGAATTGCAAGAGATGGACAGCAAGAATTTGTTGTCTTTGGCCTTCCAGTTCACCAGCCCTCGCAGCTTGCAATTTTCTTTGTGGGGAGTACATAAAAGACAGAGTCTTTGTCACACATTTGGCAGCTGCTCTTCAAGACCTGAGAAATCGAACTGTTGAAGCTGTCGATTCAATAGACAGGAAGCTGTTGATTCATGTGTGAGATGAAACGGACTGCCGTTTCGATGTTTTTCGTGCGACTCATCGTATTCGTGTTCAGTGTACTGTGTAGTGTCTGTGAGAACATAAAACTTCCAGCCTGTCTCTATCTAGTGACATGCGCAATGTATCTATCTTTCGTACTTTCTCTGTAATAAACAATTGAACATATGGTTTCTGTTCCAATCACTCTGTATTTTACAATTCTGAGTACAAAGTAGACGTTATAGTATTTTAACTTTAAATTAGATGACTGCGAGAGGGGTTGCGCGGAGCAAACGAGCAAGTAAGCAAGCACCGTCCACACACAGACCTTCACGGGGTAAGCAGTTTTTTTTTTTGGGGGGGGGGAGGGAGGGAGGAGCGTCCAAGCCCCTATCGACGTCGACAGCGCAGGCACCTTAACCTGTACTTCATGCTTTCGTGAGAGCAGAAGCCACACAAAGAGCTATAAATTGCTTAAATGTTGTTCACTCGATATCAGAATTGCCTTATGTATCGACACGATGAAAGGAAACAGTAAAAAATAGAGCAGGGGTGTCCTGCCTTTTACCAGATAAATAAAACCGCAAACATATAAAAAAGCTGAAGAGAGAGAGAGAGATTAATTTCAAGTCAACACGAAAACCAAATGAACAATCCAAATCTCTGAAGAAGAAAGGAAAGCAAGATCAGAAAGAATGAAACAATACTGGCGTAATAGGCACAGAACGTTAAAAGTTTGTTTAACGTACCCCAAAGTAGGGTGCAACGTAAGGAGAAAAAGCGTGACCAGTAGGCCTATTGTAACACGTTTCTCTCCACATGCAGGCGGTCCTTACTTGATGCGCACTGCCTGCCTTACTACCATAGAGTTCGTTATGTCTGAGTCTCGTCTGCATTACTTTCCGGGTCACGTACTGCAGGGTCATGAAGAGGGGAGGGGAGGGCGCGTGACGGTGTCAAGTAATTAGGCAGCGTAACCCGAGTGCGCAGCGTAACTTAAGTGAGTGAGTGAGCAGCTACGTAGGCAGCCGCGGTACGCAGAAAACGACCTATCTTTCTGGCCCTCCGCAGCACGAACGTAATTAACACAGGAGGCGTGCCACTGTGGTTAAGCACCAGGTCGAGGAAATTTACTGGACTCCCGTGTTAACGACATTACAACTCAAACGCGCATCTAAACGCAGCCTCTTTCTATGCTCTATAGCTATTTAGTGAGCCACGTTACCAGCGAGCGCCATCTGATGTTGTCGGGTCGCCTTTCAATCGAAGACGAATACGAAAAATAAGAAGACAATAGCAGCAGGAGGAGGAGGAGGAGGAGGAGGAAGAGGACGAGGAGGGAAAAAAGCAATCGCTTGAACGCTAGCGGCCAATCTCATTAAAAAAGTGAACAGTGCTTAACACCTTAGAGTTAACCGGCCGAAAATGTGACGGAGACGAGTTACTGAACGGTCAAATTATTAGTGTACGGACAAAAATATTCGTCACCCTCATGTTTGTGGCTGGTGGTACTGCAGTGCACCACCATCCACAAACAAGAGGGTTTGCCATGCGCCACCGCTTCCAGCAGACAATCATGGTCTGAAGATGGTCTGACAAAAAGATCGAAACTGGTAGATCATGACTGCTTGTAGTTTATTTATAATAATCACAGATCGCTGTTTTCCTATATAAGAACTATGTTTCTAAAAATGTAAACAAGGATATTCTTGATCACGCAACTACAGTGCCACAACTGTTGAACACTGTCGTTGGCAGCAGTGAGACAAAGAGCACAGTAGCGAAGAAGTGTTCCGAATGGTGCCGACATGAACCGATCAACACCTGTCGTACGCCACCGATAGTCTCTGCTGGATGAGGAAATCACGCGCTTCCACGATTCCAACATTACTTTGTTTATCTAAGAGGTGCGTAAATAGTTTCTTCTTATTGTTCTGAAAATGAACCGTAAAGATGCATCATCAGTGTGGATTTTTTTTTTTTTCAAGTAAGTCTGGGATAATAGTCTGTAAAGTGTGCCATTTGCATTGGAGACTATAAATATGGTCAGGGAATAGGACTAATTTAAGAGACCACTAAGAAGAAAGCACGGTGAAAAACTAGGAACCACGAATTAGGAACAGAAGTGAAAGGTGAGGGATCAACTTGTGAGCTAGATCAAGGCAAGAGGTGCAACTAAAAGAATAGAGAATCTCTCTAAAACATTATTCTAACAGAAATCAGTTGTACGATGCCTGTTCGAAAGTAAAAAAAGAACTTGGTTCTCTTTATGCACAAATGATTGCTACCGATTTGCAGCCGTACAGAATTTCCGACCATCAACGTTTGAAAAAAATTGATTGTGCCTTTGACAGCAAATATTAATTGCCAGGTAATGCCACTCTTAAATGTTTATTGATCTCAAAACTATAGGAAGAGAGAAAAATAAATCAGAGAAAGCCCTCAAAAAAATGTAATTTTTTGTGTTGCAACGGACATGTGGAAAAGCAACGTGAATGAACGCATACTGCCACAGACTTTCCACTTTGCCGGCCGAAGTGGCCGAGCGGTTCTAGGCGCTGCAGGCTGGAACCGCGCGACCACTACGGTCGCAGGTTCGAACCCTGCCTCGCGCATGGCTGTGTGTGATGTCCTTAGATTAGTTAGGTTTAAGTAGTTCTAAGTCCTAGGGGACTGATGACCTCAGAAGTTAAGTCCCACAGTGCTCAGAGCCATTTGAACCATTTTTGAAGTTGCCCCTTTATAATAGACGAAAAATTATTTTTACCCATATTGCAAGTGACAAAAACTGCAGGTCATCACAACGCACAATCTACGTAAATGTAACTAACATTTTTTTAAATGTTTCTTTAACTCGTCAATGCCGTGCTGAGTTTCGTTTCATTCTTGTGATCGGTACATGTCGGTGTAAGTCAAGTCGGCGTAACTCGCAAGGTATTTCTTGGCAGTTTCACCCCTTCCCTCCCCGCTCCCACTCCCTACACCAACCGTGTTGATGGAAATCTGAAGCCGTCGTGTCATTTGTGTTCTGTTTACGGACACTACCAACCGTAACAAATCATTGAATAATTGCGTTACAACAGGCTTAATACATTTTCTTCTTCATTTCTACAAATAAGCAACACATTTGAACATAAATGTCTCTATAATGCGCTTTCTCAAAACATTGTTACTTCCGCGCCCATAGTTTTCACTTGAGAGTTTGTGCGATAGCAGGCTAACAAGAGAGAAACGAACGTGAACCCCGACACCGTCTGAACCAAAATTAATACAGCACAGAAAAATTTGCTGGCGGTGGCATTACGATTACTGTGTTGCTGTCTTCCGAGTATATATACAACTTGATTTTGTGGCGATTTATGCGGAAGTGTTTCCATTGTGTTAGCGGATCGGAACAGAATTAAAACTTTCGGAGCTTGTAAAACAGCGTCAGTGTAAATGAATATACTTGCCAAAAAAAACTAATCGTAGCAAGTTGTAAATATAGGCCTTACTAACGAATCGGAATAGAAAACTCTCAGCTATTGTGTAACGGAAACTGCTGCATCGCCACTGCAGTGAAGAAGACGAAACGCTATCAGGTTCTGCCAAGTGCAAAGATGAAGCGGCGCTGGTATAGAATGCATCAGTATGGTGGGTGAATGTGCCAGCACTGCTGTCTCTCACCGCACCTTTCGTTATCCTTCATTAATACCATACTGTGCTCTTCATAGCGCTCCGTGTGCTTCCCCCGACGAAAGGTCAAACACCCAACAAAACGTCTACACGCTACACACTTCATGTCGACTGCACTAAGATCATAGGTGCCGCCGATCTCAGCGATGTAGGAGCTGTAGCACTGCAGTGGAGTGGGGGCCCTTTTGCTTTGTACTGTCAACGCAACTGAGACAGTGAAGAAGCCACCCTTGATCTCTTCAACGCAGTTTCAATCTTGTTATTCCCATGTGCAGTTTGCACCGTATCTGCTGCAGTTGATCAGCAAGCATGCATATCTAAGGTAGCAGCATTGCGTGGCAGAACAGTAAACACTTCCCCTCTCGCATCCCTATTCCTTATGGTTACCTTCTTCTTCTTCTTCTTCTTGCTCTTCCTGCTTTCGCAATGCTTCTAAGACGCTGAAGCTCAACGAAATATCGACAAGTAATACACTGGCCAAATTTTTATGACAGTTATTGTTTTATATACGAAAGTAATTTTTCTGATAACAAGGCGTAGAAAAACAGAATTTTTTTGACAATATTATGCAAAATTTCGGACCTACTGGCAGGTTACTTTAACATTACTTTTTTCAGATCATCAATCAAATCTTACTACAATGCAATATCCGCGATACGACAGTAGTAGTGTTTACAAATAACGCTGCAGTTACGAAAAAGCTGCCTACTTAACAGTACAAGACTCTTTCCAAGCACAAACATTTTCCAAAATTTTATTGAAAACAAAGGCTATTGTGACTTTCCTTCATAGCTCTATACTAGCCAGTGACAAACTGCGCAATGTTCAAACAAGAGCAAACGAGAAAAGAACTCGCTACGGTCGCAAGTTCGAATCCTGCCTCGGGCATGGATGTGTGTGATGTCCTTAGGTTAGTTAGGTTTAAGTAGTTCTAAGTTCTAGGGGACTGATGACCTGAGAAGTTGAGTCCCATAGTGCTCAGAGCCATTTGAACCATTTTTGAGAAAAGAACTGAGACTGATACAAGAGGTGCCGACTCGACGGAACAGGTCATGCCACATGCTCAAATGAATTTTGGAGAGAACGAAGTGAGCTTGACATTGCGATCAATGAAAGTTCAAAAGCACTGCCTACCCTCACAGCAGAAAATTACTTAGCTATACAAGAGATATCAGACCTTCTTGAACCTTTTGAAGTAGCAACAACAACAATCTCGGTGGAGTCATATGTAACTGCTTCCTTAATTATACCTCTCAAACAAGGTATTACTGCAAAAGTTTTCAGACTTGTAAAGTACCTTAACAACTAATGAAGGACGAAGTGTTCTGGATTCCTTGATTACATAAGTTAATGGAAAAGTGAAACTATTTAACGCACTGACTGTTAATATGCTTGTGACATTATTAGATCCTAGGTTAAAAAAACTTGCTTCACGACATTTCAAGAGGCAGAGAACGCTGCACAAGTACTTCAGAAAGAGTACGCAGCTACCATCGCATCAACTACAAGAATAATATCTGAAACAGGAGCATCCGTGAGCAGTGCTAGTACGTGTGCTGATATACGTCTAACAGTTTGAAAGCGGATGGTCTACTGTTTTTTGCCCAATTAGCAACAGCTAACGTCGATGTCGTTACACCAGTCAGTGATTTGATGATTGAATTAAATCAATATTTTGAAAAACTTGTAATAGACAAGCACGCTTGTATATTACAATATTGTGGAAAATCCCATAGTATGTAGCGTGTAATGGCCACTAAATTTTTGTGGTGCCTAGCGACTTCAGTTCCTGGAGAGAGGGTTTTCTGCAAGGCAGTATGAATAAGTACTTAAACGCAACAAACTACGAAGGTGAGTCAAATGAAAACCTTAAATATTTTTTAAAATATTATTTATTGTGCAGAAGTGGTACAAAGCTGTATCACTTTTCAACATAATCTCCCCCACGCTGAATGCAATTTCTCCAGCGCTTACAAAATACATAAATTCATTCAGAAAAAAATTCTTTTGGTAGTCCGCGCAACCACTCATGCACCGCGTGGCGTACCTCTTCATCAGAACGGACTTTCTTTCCTCCCATTGCGTCTTTGAGTGGTCCAAACATATGCAATTCACTTGGTGATGAGGAATGGCGCCATTCCTTGCTCGCTCTCTTCGTTTCCGGTTGGTGGAAGTCAACCCAAGTTTCGTCCCCAGTAAAGATTCTTGCAAGGAAGCCATTATCTTCTCGTTCAAAGCCTCGAAAAAGTTCTTCACAAGCATCAACACGTTGTTCTCTCATTTCATGAGTCAGCTGCCGTGGCACCCATCTTGATTACACTTTATGAAACCGGAGCACATCATGCACAGTGTGCTGTGCTGACCAATGACTAATCTGTAAACATGCTGCAATGTCTTTCAGTGTCACTCGGCGGTTTTCCTTCACTATGGGTTCAATTGCTGCGATGTTCTGTGGAGTGAGAACTCGTTGTGCCTGACCTGGACGAGGAGCATCTTCCACTGAAGTCACACCATTTGCGAACTTCCTACCCCAGTGGTTAGCACACTGGACTGGCATTAGGGAGGACGACGGTTCAATCCCGCGTCCGGCCGTCCTGATTTAGGTTTTCCGTTATTTCCCTAAATCGCTCCACGCAAATGCCGGGACGGGTCCTTTGAAAGGGCACGGCCGACTTCCTTCCCCGTCCTTCCCTAATCCGATGAGACCGATGACCTCGCTGTTTGGTCTCTTCCCCCAAACAATCCACCACTACTAATCCACCACTTCCTACTCCATTCGTAGACTTGCTGCCGTGACAAACATGCATCACCGTACTGAACCTCCATTCGTCGACGAATTTCAATAGGTTTCACACTTTCCCTACGCAAAAACCGAATAATAGAACGCTGTTCTTCCCTGGTGCAAGTCGCAAGTGGGGCGGTATGTGTGCATCTGCACCATGCTGCCACGCTGTTTGTAGCGCGCCTACCAACTTACAGGATAACGGCACGAAATTTCGATTTGTTATTACAATTTTAAGGTTTTCGTTTGACTCACCTTCGTAAATCAGAACAACTTAAGCACTTTACGTGTATCTTTTAGTGTTTTATTTTAAACAACAAAGGACAAGAACTTAAATACCTTACTTTTTATAAAACAAAATTTACGTATCTCGTATTTTTCTATTTTAATCAATAAAATTCTTCGTTTGAAATACCTGCCCAAGACAATCGATAGTTATTCATTATATCGAAAGTACTCTTAAATACTATCGATAATATCAGACGAGGTAACTACCGATGTTTAAGTAACACTAGTAATGGCTTCCAAGATTCTGACAGTAAACATTTCGACTTTGACTACCGAACAGGTGCACAGCACTTTTCAGTACTTTGCCTCGTAAGGGTAATACTGAAAATTGCAACAGAATGTTGAGGGAAAGACGAATCGGCAGCCGGAAGCCAGTGGGAGCAGATTATTGTCAGTGCTGCTGTGCGGCGTCGCGTCACATTCCGCCTGCCTTCCGCCTCCCCGACGCGATCTCGCCGGCGCGGTGGCCGGGAGGCAGAGAGGAGGAGCCGAGGGCGGCTACGGCGACGGCGCCGGAAATTGGCTGCAGCTTCCGGCAGCCTCCGGGCTTTCTTTCCTCAGACGCAGAGCGCCGGCTCTCCGTTCTCCCTCAAATACCCACCAGATACCGCCTCGTCGGTCTTTCTGCTCTGCTACGGAAATTTTTTGCCATTACGCCCGCCTCTGTCGTCGCAAAGGACTTTGGACGAACAACGGCGGGGAAAATAGAGCATCCGGTTCCTGAATTACCTTTTAAAGTTCCCGTCCTTATTCGCCTCCCGTATTTTTTTGACGATTCCGTTCATCTCCATATAATTTTGACTGCGTCGTTGTTAAAAGCGAACTACTATGCGTCTTCTTTATACACAGAAAAAAAATACCGAGTACTGCCGACAGTGATGTGGAAGCACACCATTTCCTCGTCGCTCTGTTACTTGCTCGGTAAGACAGTCTGCTTACGTGATGACTCTCTTTGGACTCACATTATCGGCATTACGTTACTTATTTTCATTCATCATAAACGAGGTTTTCTGAAAGTCTACAACTGCACTTATTCGAGGCATACTGATCGGATGATAGGTCCGCAAATGTGTAGTACTGAGGAAAATATGATAATTTTTTATTTTTTCCGTTTCAGTTGCATAAATATACAGTTTATTGCTGCAGTGGTTATTGGTTTTTCGCTGACTCGCCCATTCTCGAACTACACACCTCGTTGTTAACGGTAAACAGCTATACAAGACGGTGCTAAAAGACACGAATAGCGTCATAGAAGGAAAGTGAAGCTATGAGCAACAAACAGTTTCGTTGATAAGAAAGCCTGTGTGTCTACTGTTGCACCTGAACGACATAATTAACCGTTCAGGTGAAACAGGAGACACAGGCTTTCTTATTAACGAAACTATTTGTTGCTCACAGCTTCACTTTCATATACGAAGTTATTCGTGCCTTTTCGACTATTTTATGGTTAACAACAAGGTGTGTGGTTTCAAAATGCGAGTAATCTCGGCACTGGTAACCACTACATCACTCAGTCAGTCAGTCTCTCTCTCTCTCTCTCTCTCTCTCTCTCTCTCTCTCTCTCTCTCTCTCTCTCTCCCCATTATATATGTCCTGACTGACAGCATCGCCCAGCCCAAACCGCTGAGGACAAAACTTTACGTTTGTAGGCACCGTTTACGAAGGGACTGTCCGAGATTCCAACCGTAAGCACGTGAAAAAGCGGATGAAAGGCTTTTGGGAAGTATGTCGCTATTTAGGGAATTCTGAATATCAACGAAAACTGCTATCTGATTTCTCATTCAGAAAATAAAAAGTAAGTGTTTCAGTATTTTTGAAAATACAACCACTAAGTGGGTAAAATAGTGGGTGAAATAGTGGGTGAAAGCTATTTTTGAAAATAAATGATTACAAAAGAAATACTAAAGGATTTTTAAGGCACACCTAAGATAACTGGTATTTTACTTCTCGGTTAGAAATTAAAAAAAATACATGTTTCAGTTTTTCTGGAAATTCAACCCCGAAGGGAGTGCAACAGGGGATGAAAATTTTTTAAAAGTATTTCGTTGCATTAGAAAAAAATTTAAAGCTAAATTTGTGAAAATTGTTGGTTGTGACAGTTGCTACGGTAATATTTCCAGAAAAATGCAAAAGGGACGAAGACAAAAACTTTGGACTTCAGCAACCAGATTCGCTGTTTAGTCAGAAGTACATTTGGAAAACACCATGCTCATATGGCGTTAATTAGCGTGAAAAGCTTAGAAGGTGTCACAATGGCGAACAACATAAAATTTCGATTAAATAAATAACAAAAAAATCTCTGTAGCCCACTTATTGTACGCGAGAGAAGCAGTGGGTGCTATTCTAGTAAACTGTATATTTATGCAACTGTGACGGACAAAATAAACAACTGTTTTAGAATGATTCACATAATAAAATACTGCAGCAGTTACGTTTGTTCTCCCGTACTACGAAGCGATTCAGAAATTTATTCCCATCTTCAAGCGGTGTGGAAGTTAACATTACCATTCTACGTGACGTCTCCATGAGCAAGAGTTCGGCAACTCTATGACTGCAATCCTATTGCAGTCTTTTGTTTGTATCGCGTTATTTATTCTATTTATTTATCGTGTAGCAATACAAACTGAAGTTCACCAAACGCGCATGAACTGCTTAATTTTACAACATAAATAGAATTGAAACACCAGATCTAGAGATTAATATCTAAGTTTTCAGCTCATTGAAGGGCAGCATCTGTCGCTTCAAGGAAATCTTCTTCATTTCCAGGATAAGCTCGTCTGCTACAAGATACAGCTTGTTGCAATATGTCTGATGGTTTGATGCTAACTGACGCAGTCACAATGGGAAGACGGAGCCCTTCCGCATCGGTGGAGGCTTTCCGCACAGATGCCACGGTATGTACGAATCCTGTTGTCTTCCAAGCAAGCAGCGCCAATTCCATGACGTCTGGCCTAGTATCAAGTCGTATTAGAGTCTAATGTTCCTCATGTGGACTGCTATTCCACGTTTTCACCACTCCCTCCTCAGGTTTAAATCCACTGCTTGAAGCGATTCAGCAAATATGATCAGTGACTGCCTGGATTACAGTCGGCTAATTCTAGGTGCAGGTATGTCACAGTGGATTACGATCTCGGGAATTTTAATTAAGTTTTCATATTCCATCAGAGGGGCACTCTGATTCCACATATCTGATGCACTGCGTGCGTGCATGAGCTAGTGCGTGTGAATTTATGCAAAATAAAGGATGTGCAATAGCTTAGACCCACAAAAACGTAACTGCAGGCCAGGGGAAGTAGAACAAGACGCACGCAGACATCACAAACGATACTAACGTAAACTGCCAAAGCAACTGAAAATGGAAACATTGCTGAAACGCATCGTTCTATTGATGGAAGTACGTAGCCGTGATAGCATTTTATTAGTTAAATAATTATTTTCCTCTTGTTCCTCTTTTCGCATAAAATGTAAAGAAGCAGTGAACAACAGAAAAAATTCCGGAAGATTTATTCTCCAGGCACGCTTTGCTGAGTGCCGTAGCAACAGAGATGGGAACTGCGAGAATCAGTTGCGCTGCTTTAGCTGCGCACTGTGCTGCTTGGTCTCAAGTTCTGTACACGTCACACACCAAACGCTACACTAATCTCTTTGTCTGTGTTGCGCTACAAACACACAATGACGTGGCGCAAGGACGAAGACACAGGGACTTTACTTCCGCAGAACCGCTGTTGAAATCCCCATCTAGCCATCCAGATTTAGGTTCTCCGTGGTTTCCCGAAATTGCAAAATCCAAACGGTGGGATTTATTTCCGTAAGAATGTTAGTTTCTCCATAACTTTCCACCACACACTCTATTAAGATGTTCAGTTCAAGTATTGCCCATGTTAAGACTATGTAGTATCAACAACACATTCTAAACATGCCCCAAATTCAGTGCTATGAACGTTCGTCCACACCAGGAGACCACCGTAAGCAGTACGATACTCTGGCTCGTTTAGTTTTGCCGTCCTCTTTTTTTGTGTTTGGGTTGTGGGGCGCTCAACTGCACGGTCGTCAGCGCCCATACAAAGTCCCAATCTGCACACAGTCCGACTTTTTACACAGTCCGACTTTTTACACAGTCCGACTTTTTACACAGTCCGACTTTTTACACAGTCCGACTTTTTACACAGTCCGACTTTTTACACAGTCCGACTTTTTTAACAGTCCGACTTTTTTAACAGTCCGACTTTTTTAACAGTCCGACTTTTTTAACAGTCCGACTTTTTTAACAGTCCGACTTTTTTAACAGTCCAATCTAGCCACTTTCACAAATGATGATGATGATGATGATGATGATGATGATGACGATGGTGATGAAATGATGAGAACACAACAAATAGCCAGTCCCCGGGCAGAGAAAATCCCCCACCCGGCCGGGAATCGAACCCGAGCCCCGTGATGCAGAGCCAGCAACGCTAGCCACTAGACCACGAACTGCGGACTTGCCGTCCCCCTGTACTGGACCGCCGCTCGTGCTGCGTACGGTACTCTGTTTTTGAGTATCTGATGATGGGACAATACAGTCTTCAGATCGATTGTACATCAAATCAGCATCATGATAAATGAAATGATAATTAAATGGACACCCTAGCTGCAAACAGGCGTTGATGTACTTCACTGAGGACATGTTGAAAATGTGTGCCCCGACCGGGACTCGAACCCGGGATCTCCTGCTTACATGGCAGACGCTCTATCCATCTGAGCCACCGTGGGCACAGTGGATAGGGCGTCTGCAGGGACTTACCCTTGCACGCTCCCCGTGAGATCCACATTCCCAACATGTCCACACCACTACATTCGTTGTGCGCCTAATAGATGTTTGCCCATCATACTCATTACTCGTGGCAGATTAATCTACCAAGTCCCGTACGAGTTCGGGCATAGCGTGTGCGTTCGCACCAGAAGGTCGATGGCTGGGAAGCCATATTTCAACTATATATGACGGTAGTATCTGTTCTCAGAAGAACAGTTACCGTGGATGACCATGCAGCTTTGCTAGAAATGAAATGATAATTAAATGGACACCCTAGCTGCAAACAGGCGTTGATGTACTTCACTGAGGACATGTTCTTTCGAGAACAGATACTACCGTCATATATCATGATAAATTGTGCGATACACAGACACCTGCTAACACCAACACCAAGGGCGCAGCCTGGAAGGTCGCGTTTGGCTTCCCCTCACGTGTGGGTTGCTCCGGAGGCATAGCCCGTGTTATGACACGTATGACTACTCTATACTATTATTTGAATCCATCTCACACCAACGGGATCATGAAATCTTTTTTTTTTTTTTTTTGCAGCAATATTTCAAAAGAATCAGCTATAAATTCGTGGCGATTGGGAGAGAGAGTTATCTAACTTAAATAATATTCTGAGTTCTGCGTTGGATTATTAATAAAGTCTGATGTAATATTTTCCTTTTTACTCACGTCTGGTACCCATAATTTTCTTTCTTAAGGAAAACAAAAACAAAAAAAAACTCTGATTTCTGCTCAAGCCATAATTCATGAGTAGCTTCGGATCCCATGGCTGTATTTCAAATACGTGTCTACTGCATAGTTATCTATACCACGTAACCCAATGAATATCAGACTTCGAAACCAAATGAAGTACGTGCAGGTTCTTTTGAACGGTAGATAGAAGTAATGACGAAAAAGAAAGAAAGTAAGTTAATGGCGCTACGCAAAACAAACTAGGTTCCATTAGTACAATTCCACATTTAACTGTAATGTATCGGAATGGTAGAGGATGGGAAATGACGCAAAGAAGGTTGACACAGTGTTTTCAATCATTAGTATTTTAATTAGAAACAGACAATTACATTCATCAGATGGCTCAAAATGGCTCTGAGCACTATGGGACTTAACATCGATGGTCATCAGTCCCCTAGAACTTAGAACTACTTAAACCTAACTAACCTAAGGACAGCACACAACACCCAGCCATCACGAGGCAGAGAAAATCCCTGACCCCGCCGGGAATCGAACCCGGGAACCCGGGCGTGGGAAGCGAGAACGCTACCGCACGACCACGAGATGCGGGCATTCATCAGAACAAAGGCAGTAGTCGCAGTGGTAATCGTAAAGACAAACAGAAGAGCATCAAACAGAATGAACGTGAATAATTGTATATACTGAAATACGAAACACGAAACACGCCAGGAGTCTGTATGCTTACTCTTTGACAAACATGACACGGTAAACAAATCTTAACACTGTAGAATACAGATATTTTCATTATATAAGTAGAATTACTTTGAAAAAAACTAATTACTAAGCGGTTCATGAAGAGGAGACGCACACCCAGCCTGCCCTCTGTACCGTCTACACCAGCACCAGCACCAGAACACCACTACTCACTCACAGGTATGGCTCAGTTCCACAGGCAACTGTGTTGAAGCCGGCCGCTGTGGCCAAGCGGTTATAGGCGCTTCAGTCCGGAACTGCGCTGCTGCTACGGTCGCAGGTTCGAATCCTGCCTCGAGCATGGATGTGTGTGATGTCCTTAGGGTAGTATGGTTTAAGTAGTTCTAAGTCTTGGGGACTGATGACCTCATATGTTAAGTGCCATAGTGCTTAGAGCCATTTGAACCATTTTTGAACCACTGTGTTGATACTGTAACGTATCTGTAGCAGGGATGGACCGGACAGGCACGCTGAGTGTGATTTCGTCTATAGGGCAAGCACAATGGAAGGGAACTGACGAACTGGTGACTCGACAGGACGTGAGTTTTGGAGGTGTCAGGGAATTTGGACATTACTCCAGTTTACAAGCAACTGCTGTCAGAAAGGTGCATTTTTGTCAACATCTTTTTCAGAACAAGAGAAAAAACTGCTTTGTGCAACAGCAACGAAAGTTGCTAATTAATGACTCGCTTGGCGAGACAAACGATCAGAGGCAGCCAATCAGATGTAAGGTCATGCTCAGAGAAAATTATTCAGGACTATAGAAGAGAAAAATGGTTCAAATGGCTCTGAGCACTATGGGACTTAACATCTGAGGTCATCAGTCCCCTAGAACTTGGAACTATTGAAACCTAATTAACCTAAGGACATCACACACACCCATGCCCGAGGCAGGATTCGAACCTGCGACCGTAGCATACGCGCGGTTCCGGACTGAAGCGCCTAGAACCACTGGGCTCTAGAAGAGAGAGACATTCCTGGACTTCATCTGAGCCACTTCAATATCTGCTGAGAGCTTCCACAAAACAGTTCGTTTGCGAAATTCATGCTCCCCAGTTATTCATTGCTGTTGGCCGTCTATTCCAGTTCAGCATAGCAGCTGGATGTACACCCTATATAAGTGCCGCCACTTGCGGAGGCTGGTCTTCTCTAGGGTACAGTATGGACGCTGCCCAATCAGCGACGATGTCTGGCTATACTATGAACTAAAGCAACCCAGAGAATGTCCACCTGTCGGTATTCTGTCACTCGCAAAGAATTAACAGTTGAGAAATCGACCATGTACATTGGACAAGTAATTTATATCTGCCTCTAAGTATACAAGGCGTCTGAGAAAACTAATGAGACTTATTTTTTATCTAACAAAATCGTTATTTTTTTGAAACAACAATATTGTCCCCTTCCAAGTAGTTTCTTTCTGTAGCTACACACGGGCAGTATCATTGTTCCAAGTCTCGGTAGCAGCGCTGAAATGCTTCAGCTGTTGAGGCGTTTAACATGTCGGTCACTTCCTTTTGAATGTTCGCCACACAAAGTTGCAAAGATTCACATTACGTGAAGGGGGGGGGGGGAGGGGGCGGGGCTATGAAACAACAGGAATGCCTTTTGAGATCAAAAATTTCGTCATGGAAGTGAGCGTGTGACATGGGGCGTTGTCATGATGCAGCATCCACTTGTCTGCGATGTCCGGTATCACTTGATTAACTTTTTCCTGAGCCTTTCAAGGACATCTTTGTAAAGCAATGGGCTGAGAGTTTATTCTGACGGGCTAGTCTCACAAGAGCACGCACACGTTGGGGGTTTTCGTCGGTCTCTGAATTTGAAGGGCTCCCTGAGCGACGTTCATCTTCATCGTGTTCTCGGTGTTGCAAAACTGATTTCTGCCAGAGGAAAAATTGTACTGTTCACATCATGGAGGTAGAATAAGAGGAGATGGCGCTACAGACTTACGCTGTAAGTTGTTTCGAAGCCGGTGGGCGGAGCCTGCCGCCATCTTGGATCCACCAAAACATTAGCAGACGAGTGTTTACAATTGCTTCTTATTCGTTATTTCTGTCTAGTGCATGCGATATTTATTTTATATAGTAAATGTTACACTGTTTTAGTGAACAACACAGCATAAGGAACGCAACTTCAAGCGTTTTTCTGGTCTTAAATGCGTATTCGATACAGTAATACGACACGAAAATATGACGCTTCTGGCCTCAGTACTGTAATTCCTTTTTGTTTATACACTTCGAATAACCGAGATGAGAAGTATGTGCTAAGAAAAGCGTGCTTTCTTAATCCATGTCTGTTCACTTTCATTGTGTTTGTGTCGATAATTGATAAAGCCAGAACTCCAAAAGCAATGATTGATAGTTTAGAGGCACCGATTTGTATTCGTTGCATTAATTTTAAATGTTCAAGTTTGCAAGAAACTTACCTTATTTCATTTGGTGTCCCATAGATGTATGCACGGAGGATATAAATAAGACAGCTGTCATGTCAACAAAGTGAAAGATTCGTTAAATTACGAAGGGAAAGAACGGAATTTAAGATTGTCAGGCCCATTGTAGTTTACACATCTGCTTCGTTTCTAAATTGTACCTACCAAATGACATTCAGCGTGGCAAATAACAGCAGTTTACAGGGTAACACGACAACACAGTGATTAATGTAATGATCTAACACTGGTCTTAGACAGGGAACTTTGCTTTAACAAATATGTAACCCTTTAAGTACTTATAATTTAACCACTGTAACAGGTGTTCCACACATTTTACTGAAGATTTAACTAACTACATGTTGTTACATTACTTTTATATTAAATTATTGCATTTTAAAACATTAGTCCCCATTTCCAGCATATTTCTTGCCAGAACTTTTCTGTTACTTGGGAATACCCAAACAATGAAAACCAAGTGTATTGCTCACCTCCAGAGAGCTCTTCGCGTTGGATTGATAGGAAATCTAAAGTCAAATCACAGAAATAAAACCATACTGTAAAACTTTACAGTGCATCAGAATTTCAAGTATATATAAGAAAATAGCGCTTAAATAAGTCCACTTACGAATGAAATATGATTTGTTTAAACTTTAGACTACAATCAGAACGATTAGTACACCCGTAAGCGACGCAAGCCGGCATTTTTTATCAAAACACTTCACAACTACACGGAATCAAACCACCAGAAGCGAATGTTTTGGGGTAGGTAACATGGCGGATCTTCACTTGGGTTGGCTTCAAGTTTGTGACGTCATGACAACTCTTATTTTTACCTCCATGGTTCACACAGAACGTTCCCCTTAGGCCTGTTTCAACTTTTCAAAGATCACACTCACGGATTTTCCAAGTTTAACACAAAACTTGATTACATAACGTTGCTCCAAATTTGGGTTGTTCCATTTTCGTAACACACAACAAGGAGACACTGGTGGGGCTCTCAAAAATCACGTGATGGCTGTACGCAGCTGAAACTCGTACTGAGCATCTGGAAGGGACGAAAACATCGGTCTACACAAGCAGAACAACACAGCGCTGCCAGATCGATCGCAGTGCTGCGTGTCTCATTGTTTTTCTCTCTCACCTCGTAGTGTTGTGGTGGTACACACCGTCTGCTCTTCACTTCCTCAAGCAAGTGGAACCCAAAGATGGCGTACCGTGTGGCCCTGGAAGTATCCGACTGGATCGTTCTTACAGGTGTGAATGAAACTGCCAGTATGAATATCGGGTAACTGGGGCCAGCAGGGATGTATGCGAACAGGAAGGGCTGTGCTACAAACAATGGAAGGAATTCTAATTTGGCTCATTTAAGATTTACATACAATGAGTAAAACGAATATTAAGCACTTAAATCTCGAGGAAAGACAGCATTAGTATTCGACGATCAGGTTTCCCATGTGATCAAGTAGCAGTTAAAAATAAAAATCAGAAACGATGTCAATGAAGACAGTATGTGGTTCAAATGAGCGATAGAGAGGGAAATACTAGCAATAAGGAGAAACAGTGGGGTACGGTGGCGTGTTACTCACACTATATAGGCTGTAGCGTCTTGCCGTGTTACGGAGATAGCGATTGGCAGTACTCGGACCGCGTGAATCACGTGATGTCTCGGGAATATTCGATTTTCAAAGACTGACTGCTTCTGTCAATGTGTCATGCTTTAGAGCCAGATTTCCGCCAACATGACGGCTACCACGAGATTGTCTGCGATTGACACACACTACGCGGACGCTACACCAAGACAAAAATGACTCTCAATGACCCTGCTGCGTACTATTTCACCAGCAAGAAAATAGCAGACTGTCAGCCACCTTAAACGACCGTTCCTAGAGAAAGCTATGTCTGTCTTACCAGAGAGTCCTGACGGATATCTCCAGATGTGTTAGGTTCTAAGCGCCAACTATGTCCCACGAAAGTATCCCTCGTTTCCCGGCGACTTCCCTCAAACCAATGAGCCTCTCTGATGGTCACATCCATTTTGGTGACCACCAACGACGATTTCAAATGCGTTGCATCAACATTAAACTGCCCTAAAATTCCTTCTGTACAGAGGCAATACTGTGAAACGTCCCCTTTGGAAAATTATAAATGACTGTGCTGATAAACCTCTTACGTTATTTGATTTTCAAACAGCTGAGCAAAACTCAACGTACTCAGACATTTCTCTCTCTACTTATTCTGATCAACACTAAACTGACACACAATATTTTTAGTGCAACGCAATCTGACTTTCAATACTCCCTACAAAAGAATGGCCCTGACTAACGATAACCTGTAGCTTTCACAAATCACTTGCCTCACAAAAATCTTCGTTACTCGAACTACTGCAATACAGCGAGCGCCAACACAGCCAGCTAAATAAAAGATTCTAACTACTGAAGGCACTAACTACTGATAGGTATAGTTTGCAAATGAAAGATTTTGATAGAGGACAAACAACGTATTTTCCTTAATAGTGTTCAAAAGTCATCACTTATATATTTCTATCAATTCATGACATCCATCTTTACAAATTTCCTTTTTCTGGCGGACACACGTCCAGATCGTCCGCTTATAGTAACCTCTCAAAACTCCGCCATCTCTCTTTCCACATCCACCACTGCTGGCGGCTCACCTCCAATTGCGCAACGCTACGCGCTGTTCACATCCAACTGCCCAACACTACAATGGCGAATATTCCAGCAATGCCGACCAGCCACAGATTGCACACAGCACAGCACAGCCACAGAGCGCTACGTGGCGTTACCAACATAAAAACTTAAACAGCCTACTTACAACTGATACAGAATTTCCGCCTTTCTCTAGTCGGCGAGACAGGTAGAAAATTAGAACGAAAGGTCTTAATATTTGAGACAAAATGAATGTACCATGACGGGGTCCGATATAACGATATTGTTTGAGAATAAGTTTTGTAAAGAGTAATCGCTATCAGTCTACTGTTGTCCAAAACTGATACGTTTTGTGCAAATGAAACGTTCCCAATTAACTCTAAGTACAGTCCTGTAGCCGACGAACCCAATCCTTCAATTTGGTCCTGATTCGTACTGTCTCATTCAAGTGCAGCCTGGCCAACTAATTATCATCAGCGTAAATTAGCTTATCACCGTTACCTAGCTTAACAACGTGCAGCTTGATACGAAAACCATCGCTATATTAGTTAGTTTTCCAAAATGAATGTGGTACAGCACACTTCCAAAATGACGCCCAGCGAGGTGGCCGTATCTCCAGAACCCATCACCACATTGCGGCAGCAACGGAAGGTACGATACTCCTCGATCTGTTCTCCAGGATTTTTCGCAACCCACCTCCTTGTGGAATCCTTTGAGAGACAGTGGGAAACTTTCTGCCACTTGCGGCCTCGCGCTCGTTGTCAGAAAATGTGACACAGGCCATCAGCCCAGGCCAGGCCTCGCCTCTCTCTCTCTCAGCCGGAGGGATCAGCGACACTGCCAGAGTGGACAGGCCGCCGGGCCGCTGTGTGTCTCGGAAAGCCAGCGAGTGGTTGTAGCGAACAGGGGGAGAAATGGCGAAGCGTCTGCAGCACGCGAAGGGAAGGCGAGAGGAGAGGAGAGAGAGAGGAAACGCAGGAAGGGCGGGAGGGCCCACTCACTCTCCAGAACAATGGGCGCCTGCCCTGGGGACGCACCCACGCACGAGCTCACGCACTCCTCTCTGCTGACTCACGCACTACTCCCGGCTTCCTGTCCTCGCCCGCTCTGCCTTCTGTAAGTCGCCAGCTGCCACTTGCGCTACCGGCTGCGCCTGGGAGCCACCGTTTACTACACAATCGACACATCTTCAAGCCAGGTTCTCTGTTTACGAACTTACACATTATTAACATTTGCAGCGAATCTTCCTCAGTCGATACTGTTCATCTCTGTACAGGGTGTTACAAAAAGGTACGGCCAAACTTTCAGGAAACATTCCTCACAGACGAAGAAAGAAAATATGTTATGTGGAGATGTGTCCGGAAACGCTTACTTTCCATGTTAGAGCTCATTTTATTACTTCCCTTCAAATCACATTAATCATGGAATGGAAACACACAGCAACAGAACGTACCAGCGTGACTTCAAACACTTTGTTACAGGAAATGTTCAAAATGTCCTCCGTTAGCGAGGATACATGCATCCCACCCTCCGTCGCATGGAGTCCCTGACGCGCTGATGCAACCCTGGAGAATGGCGTCTTGTATCACAGCCGTCCACAATACGAGCACGAAGAGTCTCTACATTTGGTACCGGGGTTGTGTAGACGAGAGCTTTCAAATTCCCCCATAAATGAAAGTCAAGAGGGTTGAGGTCAGGAGAGCGTGGAGGCCATGGAATTGGTCCGCCTCTACCAATCCATCGGTCACCGAATCTGTTGTTGAGAAGCGTACGAACACTTCGACTGAAATGTGCAGGAGCTCCATCGTGCATGAACCACATGTTGTGTCGTACTTGTAAAGGCATATGTTCTAGCAGCACAGGTAGAGCGTGTGGCTCTGAGCACTATGGGACTTAACATCTGAGGTCATCAGTCCCCTAGAACTTAGAACTACTTAAACCTAACTAACCTAAGGACATCACACACAACCATGCCCGAGGCAGGATTCGAACCTGCGACCGTACCAGTCGCGCGGTTCCGGACTGAGCGCCTAGAACCGCTCGGCTACCGCGGCCGGCGCACAGATAGAGTATCCCGTATGAAATCACGATAACGTGCTCCATTGAGCGTAGGTGGAAGAACATGGGGCCCAATCAAGACATCACCAACAATGCCTGCCGAAACGTCCACAAAAAAATCTGTGTTGATGACGTGATTGCACAACTGCGTGCGGATTCTCGTCAGCCCACACATGTTGATTGTGAAAATTTACTATTTGATCACGTTGGAATGAAGCCTCATTCGTAAAGAGAACATTTGCACTGAAATGAGAATTGACACATTGTTGGACGAACCATTCGCAGAAGTGTACCCGTGGAGGCCAATCAGCTGCTGATAGTGCCTGCACACGCTGTACATGGCACGGAAACAACTGGTTCTCCCGTAGCACTCTCCATAGAATGACGTGGTCAAGGTTACCTTGACAGCAGCAACTTCTCTGACGCTGACATTAGGGTTATCGTCAACTGCACGAAGAATTGCCTCGTCCATTGCAGGTGTCCTCGTCGTTCCAGGTCTTCCCCAGTCGCGAGTCATAGGCTGGAATGTTCCGTACTCCCTAAGACGCCGATCAATTGCTTCTAACGTCTTCCTGTCGGGACACCTTCGCTCTGGAAATCTGTCTCGATACAAACGTACCGCGCCACGGATATTGCCCCGTGCTAATGCATACATCAAATGGGCATCTGCCAACTCCGCATTTGTTAACATTGCACTGACTGCAAAACCACGTTCGTGATGAACACTAACCTGTTGATGCTACGTACTGATGTGCTTGATTCTAGTACTGTAGAGCAATGAGTCACATGTCAACACAAGCACCGAAGTCAACATTACCTTCCTTCAATTGGGCCAACTGGCGGTGAATCGAGGAAGTACAGTACATACTGACGAAACTAAAATGAGCTCTAACATGGAAATTAAGCGTTTCCGGACACATGTCCACATAACATCTTTTCTTTATTTGTGTGTGAGGAATGTTTCCTGAATGTTTGGCCGTACCTTTTTGTAACACCCTGTATACAAGGTGTAAATTTTAAGTTGAAAACCAGAATAACTCGGAAAATAAGCTTCAAAAAAAAAATGTGTAGAATCCAAGGTTGATTATTTTCGAGGGGGACATCTGCTGGTGCTAAAATTAGCCCGCCACTCGAGCCCCCTGTGGGTGGGACGGGAGGCAACTCTAAAATTTCAAATGGGAACCCCCATTTTTTATTGTAGAATCAGATTATACATAAACTACTTACATTTTGTCTTAAACATTTGTTTTGATTCTTGGTAGTTGGCGCTGTAATTCAAGAAAATCCGTGTTCTCATTTTTACGTGGAAAATGGTTATGGGTAAACAAAAAATACTTATTTACTTCGGGTTTGAGAGAGAGGAATTAGAGTTTTACAAATGTTCACCCAAATATTTGGGTCAACATTTGAAAAACTCCAATTTCTCTCTCTCAAACCCCACCCTATGGGGAAAGAGGGAGAGTTTTAGTTTCAACGAATCAAAATTTACGGCTGGGGTGGCGGGTTAATTTCGAGGGGGACACCAGCTGGTGGTAAAATTAACCCGCCACCCCAGCCGTAAATTTTGATTCGTTGAAACACATTGGATTCTACACATTTTTTCGTGTGAAGCTTATTTTTGGAGTTATTTTGGTTTGTCAACTTAAAATTTATACCCTATATAACAGAACTGCCTCGCCATAAACTAGGCCAAACAGTTGAGGTTATAAACTTCAAAAATATGGAGACGGAGTTTATCTTGTAGTGTAGGCATCGTTTACAATGGGATTATTCGAAATTCCATCCCTAAGGCGGTAAAGTTGGCGAAGAAAGGTGTTCTGGAAATACGTCGCTGTCAAAGTAATTTTGAAGCTAGAACTACGAAAATTTGTATTTGGTTTCTCGGTCAGAAATAAAAAATACATGTTATAGCATTTTTGGCAATTCGGTCAGTAAGGGTATAAAATAGTGAGTGAAAGATTTTTTAGAGTAAATCTTTAGTAAAGTACTAATAAGCCTTTTTAAAGCTAGTCTATGATAACGGGTATTTGACTTCTGAGTTAGAAATGTAACAAAAAAAGGGGTTCAGTGTTTTTGGAAAGTCGAAACCTAAGGAGGTGGAATAGAGGATGAAATTTTTTTCATTATGAAAACATTTTTAAAGCTAAATCTATGAAAACCGATTTTTGGCTTCTAAGGATGTGTGTGTTATGGCATGAAAGTATCTATGGAAATAACATCACAAGAACTCAAAAGGTAGGAGTAACGAAGAGTTCCGAATCGAGCTCCCAAAATCACTTTTGCCTGGAAGTACATTCGGAAAAGACCAGTATTCAACGGCGTAGTTAGAGCGAAAAGTCTGTAAGATGTTGCACTTTGTCAACAACAACAAAATTCGGTTAAAGAAAAACAAAACAAAATCTGTGCGGACCATACAGTCTACGCAAGCGAAGCAGGGGGGCGCGAAGCTAGTCCAGTGCATTAGAACAACAATAGCAGTGAACCATCTATTATTTAAAGTATCGGACGTCCATGTGTAAAACAGCTTCAAACGTCTGTTTACTTTAAGAATGAGTTAACGTTTTAAATGCTTGATGTTAAGCATGTAAGCGGAGATAAAGTTTAGGAAAGGTTTAAAATTATGCTTAAAGTTTGTTGCAAGTCTCTAAGAGGCCTCATTATGGGACACTGGATGAATATAAACTAGGTAATTTCCGCTCTATTTTAAGCAAAACCGAGTTTTTCACGCATCTCAATGTTTATGTGTGGTACAGTGGTATAATTTTGCTGGTGCATTCAGTAGTATACGTACTCTGTACGCGATTATAGTGGGTAACAAAGAAGCAACAAATTAGACGGTAATAAGTTTTACTTCATGAACAGGGAAAATGTAGTAGCGAGTAGCTCTTTTCTTTCATCTTTTTTGGGGGTTGTCAACAGGAAATGGTATCGTAAAGGTTTGAAATTGTGTGCAAAGTTTGTTGCATGTCGCAAAGTGCTCTCATTCGCAAATAATGGACGAATAAAGTCAGGGTATTTCCGCGCCATTAGTTACGCTGTTTCGAGACAAAGACACAGCTTCGAACTGTGACACTCGTCTTATTGTGCAAAACTTTTGATACGAGATTATACCTCTTAATCAGTAGATGACGGTCTTTCAAAATGACGGAGAACAGCAACCGCTCGTTCTTTCCTTTCAGGCTTTATTAAAGCAAACCTAGATGTCCGCCAGTGCCTCGCCATTATCAATGCACTATTTCACAGTTTCAATACATGTCCTAGTACGTTAGTCCCCTGTTGTTCGGGCTTCTGTCACAGTTCATTCAAGACTCCACGGTATTCAAAGGACTGACATCTAACGAAACTATGAAATAGCGCACTGATAATGGCTAGGCACTAGCCGAAATCTGAATTTGCTTTTAATAAAGGCTGAAATCAAAGGACGACCGGTTGCAGAGCTCCATCATTTTGAATGCCATATCACAGTAGTCGAGTGCATTCCACATTCGTGATGAGACGTAACTTGATTTTCAGTAGATGACAGTATTTAAATATTTTAAATTCTGTCAGTATTTACAATAAACATTGAAGATCAAATTTTTGTTGCTGTCTGATGTAGTTAGGCAGCCTGCTACGGATAACGGGTTTCGGGATAGTCAATTTACTAATAGAGATGCCCTTGTCGATCGTAGATATAATATGGGCATTAGGCCATGGTCGCAACCATGTTTTCCTGTCTAACTTTCCACCTGATAATGGTGGAGAAATTCTCAGATCTTATAAAGAAGGCGACAGTCGATTTCCGAGCCGAGCTCGTTACACGTGACCGCAGAACGATCGGTTCGTGACGTCATCCGACCGCTGGCACAGGTAGCGAGGTCGCGCCGGCGTGTGTCTACGGCAGGGAGAGGACTCACGTGAGACAAAGCTGCGGGCGTTACGGTTAGTGCTAACAAGGGAACTTCCCCATCGCACCCCCCCTCAGATTTAGTTGTAAGTTGGCACAGCGGATAGGCCTTGAAAAACTGAACAGAGATCAATCGAGAAAACAGGAAGAAGTTGTGTGGAACTATGAAAAAAATAGGCAAAATATACAAACTGAGTAGTCCATGTGCAACATATGCAACATCAAGGACAACAGGAGCTCAGTAGCGCCGTGGTCTCGTGGTTAGCGTGAGCAGCTGCGGAACGAAAGGTCCTTGGATCAAGTCTTCCTTTGAGTCAATATTTTAATTTTTTATTTTCAGACAATTATGTGACGCACATGCCGTCACCAGTGTCGTATAGAATATATCAGAAGTGTTTTCCAGTGGAGGAATCGGTTGACCTACGACCTTGCGATCTAATGTTATCGGTTCCCATTGGAGAGGCACGTCCTTTCGCCTACTAATCATACGGTTTTGCGGTGCGGTCGCAAAACACAGACACTAAACTTATAACAGTGAACAGAGACGTCAATGAACGAACGGACAGATCATAACTTTGCGAAAAAAAGAAGTATATTTTTCACTAGAGGGAAAACTTGAACCAAGGACCTTTCGTTCGGGAGCTGCTCACGCTAACCACGGGACCACGGCGCTCCTATGCTCACACTGTCCTTGAAGTTGCTTATCTTGCGCATGGACTACTCAGTTTGTATATTTTGCTTATTTTTTTCATAGTTCCACACAACTTCTTCCTGTTTTCTCGATTGATCTATGTTCAGTTTTTCAAGGCCTATCCACTGTGCCAACTTATAACTAAATCTGAGGGGGGTGCGATGGGGAGGTTCCCTTGTAAGTAAAGCGAAGAGCGCAAACCCTCCTGCTCTACAAGCTCCGTAACAAAGAACGGCGCGACTCGGTGGTCTTCGTAGCCTCACTAGAAATACGGGCTCTGCAACGGTCTTGTCACGTCACAGCAGTCGGCTCGTGGCCGACGAAAAGGGCAGGCCCCGGCGCATACGTCACGAGCTGACTGTCACGTGACCAGGGCCCGCTGGCTCAGCTCAGCAGACGAATGACGTTTCTAAATCTTTTGACTGATAATCGGCTGTGTACGTACAAACGAGGAATGCGTCTTCTACTAGATTCCGCTATTTCGGATTCTTGCTGATTTTGGTGCTGCAGTGGAACACAAGTTTGCGAGTATAGCGTAACTTAAGGTATACAGGGCGAGTCGCGTAAGACGTAACAACCCCTTTATTCCGGGGCACATGCACAATAATCACAACGTTTATATTGACCGAGATAATAAGGCAAGTACATGTTTTTTAAATGGGACGCTGTACTTTTTTTTACCATCGTTCGAGCGCTCTTTTTTTTTTTTTTTTTTTTTTTTTGTGGTTTTAGGGCGCACAACTTCAATGGTCATTAGCGCCCTGACTACTCTAAGAATGCACCGCGAGGCACAAGTTGACCACAACAACTAAAAGGGAAAACACGATAAAAGACAGACTGACAGGCATAGGATTAAAAAACAGCATCATCAAATGTCCTTAGCGAGGTTTGTCAAATTGATAAAACGAAGAACACGAGCAGCTGCTCGTGGGTCATCCGCTAAAATGGCATCGAAAGTATTTGGCAGGTTAAGATCAAGGCGCAGTGTGTTAAGATCTGGACAGGACATTAAAATGTGTCTAACCGTCAGCAAGTGCCCACATGGGCAGAACGGCGCCGGCGCAGCCGTCAGCAGATGGCGATGGCTGAACCGGCAGTGTCCAATTCTTAACCGGGCTAAAACGACCTCCTCCCGCCGAGAAGGGCGTGAGGAGGACGTCCAAGCCACGGGAAGAGGTTTTAAGGCCCGAAGCTTGTTGTCGGTAAGTGCAGCCCAATCGGCATGCCACAGAGATAAGATGCGCCGACAAATCACCCTGCTAAAATCGGACGAAGGGACGCAACAAGAAGCTGTCCGAGGCTGGAGGACTGCAGCCTTGGCCGCGGCATCTGCAGCTTCGTTCCCAGGGATACCGACATGGCCAGGAACCCACATAAAGCTAACCGGAGAACCGACGTCCACCAGCTGCTGAAGAGAGCGTTGGATCCGGTGTACGAAAGGGTGAACCGGGTACGGATCACTGAGGCTCTGGATGGCGCTCAGGGAATCTGAGCAGATGACATAAGCAGAATGTCGGTGGCGGCAGATGTAAAGAACAGCCTGGTAGAGGGCAAAGAGCTCAGCTGTGAAGACCGAACAATGGCCATGGAGCCGGTATTTGAAACTTTGTGCCTCGACAATAAAGGAACACCCGACCCCGTCATTGGTCTTAGAGCCATCTGTATAAATGAAAGTCATGTCGATGAACTTCGAACGAAGTTCCAAAAAACGGGAGTGGTAGACCGAACCGGGGGTGACCTCTTTTGGGAGCGAGCTGAGGTCAAGGTGAACGCGGACCTGAGCCTGGAGCCAAGGTGGCGTGCGGCTCTCGCCCACTCGAAAGGTTGCAGGGAGTGAAAAATTAAGGTGTTGAAGGAGGCGACGAAAGCGAACTCCAGGGGGTAGCAGGGCAGACACATACAACCCGTATTGACGGTCAAGAGAGTCGTCAAAAAAGGAACGATAAGACGGATGGTCGGGCATTGACAGTAGCCGACAGGCATACCGACAAAGCAGTATATCGCGCCGGTAGGTGAGTGGCAATTCGCCAGCGTCAGCATGAAGACTCTCTACGGGACTGGTATAAAATGCTCCGATCGCAAGTCGTAAACCCCGATGTTGTATGGAGTTGAGGCGGCGTAAGATGGATGGCCGTGCAGAGGAGTATACGAAGCTCCCATAATCCAGCTTGGAGCGGATGATCGACCGATATAGACGAAGTAGGACGGTTCGATCCGCTCCCCACGACAGACCACTGAGAACACGGAGGACATTTAAAGAACGGGTACAACGGGCGGCCAAATATGACACATGTGGAGACCAGCTAAGTTTCCTGTCAAATGTAAGGCCTAAAAATTTGGTTGTCTCCACGATTGGGAGAGCAACGGGACCGAGTCGTAAGGACGGTGGGAGGAACTCTTTGTAGCGCCAGAAGTTAATACAGACCGTCTTCTCGGCAGAAAAACGGAAGCCATTGGCGACACTCCAGGAGTAAAGACGGTCAAGAGAACGCTGAAGACAGCGCTCCAGGACACGTGTACACTGCGCGCTGCAATAGATGGTAAAATCGTCCACGAAAAGGGAGCCTGATACATCAGCTGGGAGGCAATCCATTATTGGATTGATCGCGACGGCGAAGAGAGCGACGCTCAAAACTGAGCCCTGTGGCACCCCATTCTCCTGGCGAAAGGTGTCGGACAGGACAGAACCCACACGTACCCTGAACTGTCGATCCATTAAAAAGGAACGAATAAAAAGAGGGAGGCGACCGCGAAGGCCCCATGTATGCATGGTGCGGAGAATGCCCGCCTTCCAACTAGAGATGGGGGATCCGCTCTTGAACTAATTCATAGAGTTGAATCTTTCAAAGGAGTGAACAATCAGTGATTCAGAAAAAAAGAACGGTAGCTCCAAACGTTTCCCACGGCAGAGAGAGAGAGAGAGAGAGAGAGAGAGAGAGAGACGGAGCATATCAGCAGCGCCACTGCTGGTCAGAGCACAGTGCACGCCACACAACACAGCCAGCGCCGGCGTCTGCCCTGCTTCTACCTTGGCTGCCTGCATTGTGCAGTGCCCCATTGGATTTTGTGTTTTACATATGCCGTGCCGTCTCTGTGTGTCGTCTGCCGCGTGCAGCCAGTGTCTGGCGCAGCTTAACTTCGCATCGCACTCTGTCGGCGATCGTTTCAGTCGCACGTCCTGCCCTCTGGGCAGTTGATGCGAGCAACGGGACAGAGAGCCACCTACCGGATAACATAGGAACTACTTGCAACAACCTGCTCGCAAGAGAACGGACGATTTGTCTCGGAGCGGGTGAGTTCACCGCTCCCCCCACCCCCGGAACTCGACCGCTCAACGCTCACCCCACCGTTCTCGACTCTAGCCAGAGCTTTGAGCAAAGCGACTCAGGTGTCACTCTGGTCTCTGCGGTCTCAGCTCACGCAGTAATACAGCTCGCTGCTCGACCTGCTCGACTCAGCGCCTCTGCATCGGAGTTCGTCCCTACTGGATATTGTTCTTCGTAGTAATACCGCTACGTATATTACATTATTATGTTATGTATACATCAATTGTTTTTATTTTATTTTTATTTGTTTAAACTGATTAGATTAGGTTCCTGATGACTCCTCTTACTATAGGATTTTTATTATGGACACTCGAATTTATGCTTTAATTACGAGCGAACCGATAAACGTATCGCAAAATGTGATACACCAATATTTTCCTTGTTTTATTCTGCGTAAGGCTATATGCAGCACTTTCGTTTTACAGTCAAATTTATATTTTTTTTCTTATTCTGGTACGGATTTTGCAATTTTAGGCGTCTTCGGAAGGAAACGTTCACATTAAAAATATATGACTTGCGATGTATTTGTATGAGGTTAATGAAATTTTAATACATTATAGCCAAATATATTGTTAATGTAAATCTCAAGTTACAACATTTTCCGATCACCCAAAAAACCACGATAGTGCAAAATAAATCAATAATCATAAATTTTGTCATATCGTGGAAATTTCAATAAACAATACAAAATTCTTACTCATTATGTGTGTTACTTCAAAATAGGATCAAATAATATCAAAATACAGGTATAGTACTGGAATAAACCAAGTTTAAAGGGCAATGTGCCTTCCATTTATTTTCTATTGTAAATGAGTGGTGAGTCATGAACAAGAGCTAATTCATTTCAGGGAGCGAACAGTTCTGATCCAATCTCTGAAAAGAACAGTTTTGCCCATCTCTACTTCCAACAGGTGTCGTAAGCCTTCTCCAAATCAAAGAACACAGCCGCGGTCGGGCGCTTCCGCAAGAAGTTATTCATAATGAAGGTCGACAAGGTAACCAGATGGTCAACAGCAGAGCGGCGCCTACGAAATCCACATTGTACATTGGTAAGTAGGCGTCGAGACTCGAGCAGCCAAACCAATCGAGAGTTAACCATTCGCTCCATCACTTTACAGACACAGCTGGTAAGCGAGATAGGTCGATAACTGGAAGGCAAGTGCTTGTCCTTCCCCGGCTTAGGAATCGGGACAACAATAGACTCGCGCCAGCATGCGGGAACATGTCCCTCAACCCAGATCCGATTGTATGTACGAAGAAGAAAACCTTTACCCGCAGGAGAAAGGTTCTTCAGCATCTGAATATGAATAGAATCTGGCCCTGGAGCAGAGGACCGTGATCGGCGAAGTGCGTTTTCCAGTTCCCGCATGGTGAATGGGGCATTATAACTTTCACAATTCGAGGAGCGGAAGTTAGGTGGCCTAGCCTCCTCTGCCTGTTTGCGGGGGAGGAAGGCAGGGTGGTAATGAGCGGAGCTCGAAACCTCTGCGAAAAAGCGGCCGAAGGCATTGGAGACAGCCTCAGGGGCCACAATGGACGTCATTCGCGACCTTCAAGCCAGAAACTGGTGAGTGGACCTTAGTGCCAGATAGCCGGCGCAGGCTACCCCAGACAACAGAAGAAGGAGTAAAACTGTTGAAGGTGCTTGTGAAAGCAGCCCAGCTGGCTTTCTTGCTTTCTTTGATAATACGACGACACTGAGCACGTAATCGTTTATAATTGATACAATTCGCCACTGTAGGGTGGCGTTTAAATGTGCGTAAAGCACGTCGACGAGCACGTAAAGCGTCTCTACATGCTGCGGTCCACCAGGGGACCGGTACGCGACGTGGAGAAGAAGGAGGGTGAGGGATGGAATATTCAGCAGCAGCGAGAATGACTTCCGTGAGGTGTGCGACCTGACGATCGCAGCTTGTAAAGGTTTGATCCTGAAAGGTCGCCCTGGAAGAGAAGAGCCTCCAGTCTGCCTTGGAGATGGTCCAATTAGAGAAGCACGGAGAGGGGGTATGCTGCAGGAGATGGATAACACACGGGAAGTGGTCGCTCGAATATGTATCAGAAAGTGCATACCACTCAAACCGGCGTGCAAGTTGGGGAGTACATATAGAGAGGTCTAAATGGGAATAGGTGTGAGATGTGTCCGAAAGAAAAGTAGGGGCGCCAGTATTGAGGCAGACAAGATCGAGCTGGTTGAAAAGGTCTGCTAACAAGGAGCCCCTCGGGCAGGATGCTGGAGAGCCCCAAAGGGGATGGTGGGCATTGAAGTCTCCAGTTAACAAAAATGGTGCAGGTAGCTGAGCAATAAGTTGCATCACGTCTGCCCTGGTAACGGCAGATGACGATGGAGTGTAAACGGTACAAAAGGAAAACGTAAAAGTGGGGAGAGTAATGCGGATGGCAACTGCCTGCAGGCCGGTGTGCAACGTGATGGGATCGTAGTAAATATCATCCCAGACCAGCAACATAACCCCTCCATGAGCTGGGATACCTACCACAGGGGGTAGGTCAAAACGCACAGAGGTGTAGTGTGCCAAGGCAATTTGATCGCATGGGCGTAGCTTCGTTTCCTGGAGGGCTACGACGAGCGGACGGTGCAAGCGGAGCAGCAACTTCAAGTCCTCTCGGTTGGAGCGAATGCTGCGAATATTCCAGTGAATAAGTGCCATCGTAAGAAAAGGAAGATGAGAGAAGTGGTCACCTCGAAGGCCGCTTAGGGCCTGGCTTCGAGCGAGCACTGCCGCCGCTATCAGTAGGCGGACAGTCATCGTCCATTGGGTCTATAGGGTCATCGGCCATCTCGGGAGGATGGCCGGGAGGGGGAGCTTCCTCCGCCAGTGAACGGCCAGATGTACGGCTACCAGCGGTGCGGCCAGGCGAAACGGATGACGGCCTGGGGCGGCAACCGCTGGGTGGCGCAGGAGAAGAAATGCGCCGTGGCGGAGAAGGAGAACTGTGCTTCCTATGCGCCTTTTTGGAAGGACGTGTAGTGGAAGTACCGGTCGAAGGCTGGGAGGTCGAGGTACGGAGGAAGTCTGCACGGGATGGTTCCTTCTTGAAGGCCCGTGCATCTGACTTCAATGTCTTCGTCTTAGCAGAAGCTGAGGAAGGTGCTCGTGTCTGTGGGGTGATGGGAGGAAGAGGAGACGTCGACCGCGCGATCTTAGCACTGGCCGAACGGACGACCGTGGTGCTGAAGGTCAGATCGCATGTCTGGGTTGCTACCTCCCGGGTAGTCCGAGGAGAGGCGAGGACAGTACTGTATTTCCCCGCTGGGAGCAGCGTGGGCTTCCTACTAGCCAATAGCTTGCGAGCAGCCGAGGTGGACACTTTCTCTTTGACCCGAATTTCTTGAATACAGCGTTCTTCCTTATAGACAGGACAGTCGCGGGAGGATGCGGCATGGTCACCCTGACAGTTCACACAACGAGGAGACGGAGGTGGACAGTCACCCTCATGGGCATCCCTGCCACAAGTGACACATTTAGCCGCATTGGAACAAGACTGTCGAGTGTGATTGAAACGCTGACACTGGTAGCAGCGCGTAGGTGTCGGGACATAGGGGCGAACAGAAATAACCTCGTAGCCCGCCTTGATGCGCGATGGCAGCTTAACACTATCGAAGGTCAAGAAAAGTGTCCGGGTCGGTACAAGGTCATTGTTGACCTTTTTCATGACCCTATGGACAGCCGTCACGCCCTGCTCAGCGAGGAATGATTGAATCTCCTCGTCAGTCAATCCGTCGAGGGAGCTAGTATAGACTACACCACGAGACGAATTCAAAGTTCGGTGGGCCTCCACCCGGACAGGGAACGTGTACAGGAGGGTGGCCCGAAGCAGTTTTTGTGCCTGAAAGGCACTCTCAGTTTCTAGTAATAAGGTGCCGTTACGCAACCTGGTACAAGATTTGACAGATCCGGCTATGGCATCTACGCCCTTCTGAATAACGAAAGGGTTGACAGAGGAAAAATCCTTTCCGTCCTCAGATCGAGAAACTACGAGGAACTGTGGGGCAGGCGGTAGTACTTTTGTCACTGTTGGCTGGTCACGTTTCCGTTTTTGGGTCGAAGTCGAAAGAGATGGAGTAGAATCCATTGCGGAGGAATCCCCCATGATTGCCAGCGTCTCCGATGGCGCGCTCCTTCCTTGTGGGGACCCTCTCAGAGGGCACTCCCGCCTTAGGTGAATGTTTACACCTCAGGTCACACCTCCCGAGAAACAGACGGAGGGACCAATCGGCATGGTCAGAAGGTAGCAGCTCAGGCAATCACCCCTCCCCGGGCCTGGCCTTTACCAGGGGGTACGCGCGTGCCTTACATGTCTACCCAGGGCGGGGACTTACGCGTTACCCCGTCACCGGCTACGCGTGCGAACGCGTGGGTCGGCCTTCAGGCACGCACAGGGAGGAAGGAAGAAGAGGAAAAAGAATAGAGAGAGGGAGAAAGAGGACAGACTGTCTCAAACGCCGAGGCGGAGACCAGAGAAGGCAAGGAGAAGAAGGCAATGAGAAAGCAAGGAGAAGAAGGCAATGAGAAGGCAAGGAGAAGAAGGCAATGAGAAGGCAAGGAGAAAAAGGCAATGAGAAAAAGGCAATGAGAAGGCAAGGAGAAAAAGGCAATGAGAAGGCAAGGAGAAAAAGGCAATGAGAAGGCAAGGAGAAAAAGGCAATGAGAAGGCAAGGAGAAAAAGGCAATGAGAAGGCAAGGAGAAAAAGGCAATGAGAAGGCAAGGAGAAGTCAAGGGAAAGAGTAAGGAAGACAGTGAGGTGGAGAAGAGCAAAGAAAGGAACCAACAAAAGGAAGGAAGAAACGAGAAGTGAAAAACCAAAAAGACCACGATGATAGGTCGTGGAACCGTCCGTCTCCGGACGCAGGCGCTAACTACCCCCGTGAGGGGGATGGACTCCTTTTAGTCGCCTCTTACGACAGGCAGGAATACCGCGGGCCTATTCTAATCCCCGGACCCGCAGGGGGGGTTCGAGCGCTCTGGAAAAGACGCGTATAGTGATGCAACGCATGTTGCTATTGTGATTCAAACTTTGCTTAAAAGAGGGCGGATGAGGATGTACCTACGTAGCGTAGGCCGTGCATGCTGCATAGAGCACGGCAACTCGGCCTGCGGATCGCGCGAGGCGTGTTTACAATCTGCTCTGCAGCCGCTTCCGACCGCCTCGACCTTCAATCGTACAATATTTCCCAGCATCTTTTAAGCGAAGTTTGAATCACAATAGCAACATTCTTTACATCACTATACGCGTCTTTTCCAGAGCGTTCGAATTATGGTAAAAAAAGTATAGCGTCCCATTTAAAAAACATGTACTTGCCTCATTATCTCGGTCAATATAAACGTTGTGATTATTGTGCATGTACCAAAGTATGTGCCCCACAGACCGCTATGATTCGCCGAACACCGCTTGTCGATACGTGCAATCGCCCCCGCAATAATGGGGGGGAGGGGGGGGGGGGGTGTTACGTCTTACGCGACTCATCCTGTATACTCAACACAAACGATATAACCGCATGTTTTTAGTTTTCAGTCTCTTCTGTCGAGTTCTTGTTTCATACTACATGCAGTGCCTCATGCAATTGATAATCATACTGGAATGTTTTTTCAGTTTATTGTACATAGCACACACACGACAAATTGCTAATGGATCTCAGCATAAAAATACAAGGTAACTTAAAAAAATGGTTCAAATGGTTCTGAGCACTATGGGACTTAACTGCTGAGGTCATCAGTCCCCTAGACTTAGAACTACTTAAACCTAACTAACCTAAGGAGATCACACACATCCATGCCCGAGGCAGGATTCAAACCTGCGACCGTAGCAGTCGCGCGGTTCCGGACTGAGCGCCTAGAACCGCGAGACCACCGCGGCCGGCGATAACTTAAAACTTATGCACATCACTCAGAGGATTCTCACGGGAAACGTCAATCGTTTATTTTAGATTAAAGATTGTGATATAGTCGTGATGCCTCTCGACCGTTTCCATCTACTTGGTCGTACACAGACACCATCTCGGTTTGTTCCCGACACGAATATCGGACCATTCAGCTGCTTACAGTGCGCTGCGTCAATCACACAATCTGCAACACACAAGGAAGACACGGCACGGCACCGGCGTCTACCGCGGCAACGATGCATTTCCTGACGCATGTTCATAAGAACCTCTTCTCTTCCATTTCCAGTCAGGAATCCGGCCCTGCAGTTTACCGGTTTTATTCATGTTCACGCTGTGTACGAAAACGCAGCTTTTAACTTGTCGAGTTCGATTAATAGCAACAAAGAAAGTGAAGAAAACTGTGTAGCAGTAAATGTACGGAGTCCGGCACCCACAACGACACCGGAAATACTAAAATATCGCACTGTTCCAGCTGAGGGTTAAACCGGCCTCCCTATAAATTCTGCCTCCCGCCCTCTCACAGCGGAATAACAGTCGGAGACTTGACGCGTCGTGAAATGTAAATTTATCAGACGGCACAGTCGTGAGGTAGCAGAAAGCTGTTAATATCCTCGGAGGCAGGCTTGCGGCGTGAACATAAAACCAGGCACCCCGGAGCTAAGGCCCGTCACGCAATAGCTACTACTGTGTGGGACCAAAGGGAAGGTGGGCCACTAACAAGTAAACTCTCCATCGCACCCCCCTCAGATTTAGTCGTAAGATGGCCCAGTGGGCAGCCCGTCTTTAACTGAGGACACATCATGCACGAAAAGAGGAAGACGGAGTAATGAACTGTGAAAGAAGAAGCACAATAGAAACAGTGAACCGTCCAAGCTCAAGAAGTGCAGCATCGCGCATACTTAGGTAACAACGGCGTCGTGGTTATGTGGTACAGGTGTTGCACTGCGAACGGGGAGATTCGCCTTCAATCTTTTTTCACAAAATTATGAACAGTCCGTGCGGTTATTGACGTGGCTGTTCGCTGTATTCAGGTTTATGTCTGCCTCGTGGTGTTAAGTCCGTCGGAACAGCCAGACACAAGAAAGGGACCTCCAGACGTACGTACCTCCTATTTGTTCTACACTAGTGCCACATGTTACATCTCCTGTGTTCCGTTTTGGAAGTTTTGACCTTTGAATTCCTTTGTTGTAATACTGTTCACACCCGCTTATTTGCTGTTTTCATTTCTGTTAAAGATCGATGCGGCATCTCGCCTGCTCTTACTATTCATGACACTGACTTGCGACGGTAATATATTCTTACCACATGACGTATTCTATAAACAACATATAGTGTGGTGTCACCGCCGGACACCACACTAGCTAGCTGGTAGCCTTTAAATCGGCCGCGGTCCATTAGTATACGTCGGACCCGCGTGTCGCCACTGTCAGTGATAGCAGACCGAGCGCCACCACACGGCAGGTCTAGAGAGACGTACTAGCACTCGTCCCAGTTGTACAGCCGACTTTGCTAGCGAAGCTACACTGACCGATACGCTCTCATTTGCAGAGACAATAGTTAGCATAGCCTTCAGCTACATTTGCCGTATTCCATTGATATTTATTATGTGAAGCATGTATCATCAAGAGAGATGTTCTACAATTGTGGATTAAAGTTAAGTATTACTTCATCTACGTACTTTGTTTGCAATTCTCAAGATATTGTCCTGTTCCACACCTCACGCCAGTCAGCGTGTAATTAAACGCGTGCATTTCGGTCTAATCTAGAAACACAGTGTTGGCTCTTCTGCCAACACTACATGTTGTTGTTGTTGTTGTTGTGGTCTTCAGTCCTGAGACTGGTTTGATGCAGCTCTCCATGCTACTCTATCCTGTGCAAGCTTTTTCATCTCCCAGTACCTACTGCAACCTACATCCTTCTGAATCTGCTTAGTGTATTCATCTCTTGGTCTCCCTCTACGATTTTTACCCTCCACGCTGCCCTCCAATACTAAATTGGTGATCCCTTGATGCCTCAGAACATGTCCTACCAACTGATCCCTTCTTCTGGTCAAGTTGTGCCACAAACTTCTCTTCTCCCCAATCCTATTCAATACTTCCTCATTAGTTATGTGATCTACCCATCTAATCTTCAGCATTCTTCTGTAGCACCACATTTCGAAAGCTTCTATTCTCTTCTTGTCCAAACTATTCATCGTCCATGTTTCACTTCCATACATGGCTACACTCCATACGAATACTTTCAGAAATGACTTCCTGACACTTAAATCAATACTGGATGTTAACAAATTTCTCTTCTTCAGAAACGCTTTCCTTGCCATTGCCATTTTATATCCTCTCTACTTCGACCATCATCAGTTATTTTGCTCCCCAAATAGCAAAACTCCTTTACTACTTTAAGTGCCTCATTTCCTAATCTAATTCCCTCAGCATCACCCGACTTAATTAGATTACACTCCATTATCCTTGTTTTGCTTTTGTTGATGTTCATCTTATATCCTCCTTTCAAGACACTGTCCATTCCATTCAACTGCTCTTCCAAGTCCTTTGCTGTCTCTGACAGAATTACAATGTCATCGGCGAACCTCGAAGTTTTTATTTCTTCCCCATGAATTTTAATACCTACTCCGTATTTTTCTTTTGTTTTCTTTACTGCTTGCTCAATATACAGATTGAACAACATCGGGGAGAGGCTACAACCCTGTCTTACTCCCTTCCCAACCACTGCTTCCCTTTCATGTCCCTCGACTCTTATAACTGCCATCTGGTTTCTGTACAAATTGTAAATAGCCTTTCGCTCCCTGTATTTTACCCCTGCCACCTTTAGAATTTGAAAGAGAGTATTCCAGTCAACATTGTCAAAAGCTTTCTCTAAGTCCACAAATGCTAGAAACGTAGGTTTGCCTTTCCATAATCTTTCTTCTAAGATAAGTCGTAAGGTCAGCATTGCCTCACGTGTTCCAGTGTTTCTACGGAATCCAAACTGATCTTCCCCGAGGTTGGCTTCTACTAGTTTTTCCATTCGTCTGTAAAGAATTCGTGTTAGTATTTTGCAGCTGTGACTTATTAAGCTGATAGTTCGGTAATTTTCACATCTGTCAACACCTGCTTTCTTTGGGATTGGAATTATTATATTCTTCTTGAAGTCTGAGGGTATTTCGCCTGTTTCATACATCTTGCTCACCAGATGGTAGAGTTTTGTCAGGACTGGCTCTCCCAAGGCCGTCAGTAGTTCCAATGGAATATTGTCTACTCCGGGGGCCTTGTTTCGACTCAGGTCTTTCAGTACTGTGTCAAACTCTTCACGCAGTATCATATCTCCCATTTCATCTTCATCTACATCCTCTTCCATTTCCATAATATTGTCCTCAAGTACATCGCCCTTGTATAGACCCTCTATATACTCCTTCCACCTTTCTGCTTTCCCTTCTTTGCTTAGAACTGGGTTTCCATCTGAGCTCTTGATATTCATACAAGTCGTTCTCTTATCTCCAAAGGTCTCTTTAATTTTCCTGTAGGCGGTATCTATCTTACCCCTAGTGAGATAGGCCTCTACATCCTTACATTTGTCCTCTAGCCATCCCTGCTTCGCCATTTTGCACTTCCTGTCGATCTCATTTTTGAGACGTTTGTATTCCTTTTTGCCTGTTTCACTTACTGCATTTTTATATTTTCTCCTTTCATCAATTAAATTCAGTATTTCTTCTGTTACTCAAGGATTTCTACTAGCCCTCGTCTTTTTACCTACTTGATCCTCTGCTGTCTTCACTACTTCATCCCTCAAAGCTACCCATTCTTCTTCTACTGTATTTATTTCCCCCATTCCTGTCAATTGCTCCCTTATGCTCTCCCTGAATCTCTGTACAACCTCTGGTTCTTTTAGTTTATCCAGGTCCCATCTCCTTAAATTCCCACCTTTTTGCAGTTTCTTCAGTTTTAATCTACAGGTCATAACCAATAGATTGTGGTCAGAGTCCACATCTGCCCCTGGAAATGTCTTACAATTTAAAACCTGGTTCCTAAATCTCTGTCTTACCATTATATAATCTATCTGATACCTTTTAGTATCTCCAGGGTTCTTCCATGTATACAACCTTCTTTCATGATTCTTAAACCAAGTGTTAGGTATGATTATGTTGTGCTCTGTGCAAAATTCTACAAGGCGGCTTCCTCTTTCATTTCTGTCCCCCAATCCATATTCACCTACTATGTTTCCTTCTCTCCCTTTTCCTACACTCGCATTCCAGTCACCCATGACTATTAAATTTTCGTCTCCCTTCACAATCTGAATAATTTCTTTTATTTCATCATACATTTCTTCAATTTCTTCGTCATCTGCAGAGCTAGTTGGCATATAAACTTGTACTACTGTAGTAGGTGTGGGCTTCGTATCTATCTTGGCCACAATAATGCGTTAACACTACATATAGTATGACAAATATATGACAATTTCCAAGACCATAGAAGGAGAAAACACACGTCAACGACCGGATGGAAAGTTCATAATTTCGTGAAAAAAAAAAAAAAATTGGGGCACGGGCGAGATTTGAAGACGATGCTCCTCCTCCGCAGTACAACACTGTGACCGCGCAACTACGACGCCGTAGCTGCCTAAGTAAGCCCGATGCTGAACATCTTCAGCTTGCACCGTTCACTGTCACTACTTGGCTTCTTTTTTTTCACAGTTAAGTATACCTTCCTTCTGTTTTCATGCCTGATCTGTGCTCAGTTTTCGACTAGCTGTCCACTTGGCCTTCGTACGACTAAATCTAAGGGGTGGGAGGGTGGGGGGGGAAGGGGAGTTTCCCTTGTGAGTAGAACGGTGTGCACCTGACGACGCGAACGCTTTGGAGACAGGGAAAGGAGAGCGAATAAGTTCGGCCGCTATAAAGTTTCCAACACGTCTCCTTCGACAACAGATCCTAGTGCGTGAACAACAAACCACAGGCGTACCGTCCGGCGAACCGTGGTTCTACGGCAACGGGCGCACCCCGAATCCTCCCGAAACCAGGTAGGTAAGCAGGTAACAGGACCGAATCCTCCCAAACTGACACATTGTATGTTGTATTATAGACAATAATATAATTATCTCTGCCGTGTTCCTTATATCCTTCCCCTACCCCTCCCATGTTTTAAATAAAAAACGTTGATTCACTTATGCACGCTTTGCGCGTGACCTTGAGCGGGACTTAGTCGCTGGCGCTGTGTCGGCTGGACTTTATCTCAATAAGATAAAAGATAAAACTTTTAAACATAAAATACACGCGAAATGTTTTACATCTTCTACTGTAACTTCATAAGCTTTCCTTTGCCTGCTTGGAGTATTCATAACGTTTAGAGCTGTTACTTGCTGCGCCTGCGGCAACTGCTGCACCCCACCGCGATACGGTGGATTCCAGGTACGTCCGGCAGCTTTTAACTACGCCAATCTTTGTGGCTCAGACTTGGCAGACAATAGGGGAGCTGTACAGACTGGAGCGCAATGCAAACTGGGTACCAGAGTCTTGTTTTCGACGGCAACTTTATTAACTGAAGACTCCCTCCAAATTGCTCGCAGCTTCTTCTAAATACAATCGTTAGTTAAATGGCTGCGACATTTCAGAATATTCATGCAACTTAAGCTAATACATATTCACAATATATGAATCCATTTTATGCTATATACTTTTTAAAGAAAGATTACTATAATTACTAAAGGGTAAGCGAATTTACGTACTGTAGGTGAAATACATTTTTTGATGTAGTTAATGTGATTACGTACGTCACCTTTCTGGTGTATTTCTCCACATATGATTATGAGCAGCGCTTGCAACGACTCCAAAAATTAAGCTAGAACACATTTACAAAAGGATTTTTATTCATACACCTGTAATTCTAGGTTAGCTCTGAAAATTAAAAAAAATTGAAACAGAAAAAAGATTCACTGAAGAAACCGTATTGGGTATGAAAATGACTAGCAAAGAACGCCACTGATTAACACTCTTCAAAGTGGAGAAACAGGAAATAATCTTGAAAAAGTGTTTGGTAACTTCAAAGACATTCGAAACACTTTTTTTTCATTCAAAAATAAAGATCTGAAGGTGTTAAATCATTTATGGCATCATATTTACGTTCACGGCTTTTATTTTTGAACAAAACTTCTGTTTACAGCAACTAATACATTATCTGAGTCATTTCGGTAAACTACATTTGACTGAAGATCAGCATATGACGAGATAAATATGACAAACTTCCAAAACAGACCTCAAATTGGGCGATACCCCTGACTACCACAGCAAAGAGAACAGTCCTCGTTTCTGAAGTTTGTCATCTAATTGTGTAGTCACGCCAACTGGAAACATGAAACAATAATTTCCACGGTATTTTGGTGGAGCTGTAGAGATAAAAACTGTAGACGAAGACAGAGACTGGAACACATACCCAAACAAATACACTCCTGGAAATTGAAATAAGAACACCGTGAATTCATTGTCCCAGGAAGGGGAAACTTTATTGACACATTCCTGGGGTCAGATACATCACATGATCACACTGACAGAACCACAGGCACATAGACACAGGCAACAGAGCATGCACAACGTCGGCACTAGTACATCTACATCTACATTGATACTCCGCAAGCCACCCAACGGTGTGCGGCGGAGGGCACTTTACGTGCCACTGTCATTACCTCCCTTTCCTGTTCCAGTCGCGTATGGTTCGCGGGAAGAACGACTGCCTGAAAGCCTCCGTGCGCGCTCTAATCTCTCTAATTTTACATTCGTGATCTCCTCGGGAAGTATAAGTAGGGGGAAGCAATATATTCGATACCTCATCCAGAAACGCACCCTCTCGAAACCTGGCGAGCAAGCTACACCGCGATGCAGAGCGCCTCTCTTGCAGAGTCTGCCACTTGAGTTTATTAAACATCTCCGTAACGCTATCACGGTTACCAAATAACCCGGTGACGAAACGCGCCGCTCTTCTTTGGATCTTCTCTATCTCCTCCGTCAACCCGACCTGGTACGGATCCCACACTGATGAGCAATACTCAAGTATAGGTCGAACGAGTGTTTTGTAAGCCACCTCCTTTGTTGATGGACTACATTTTCTAAGCACTCTCCCAATGAATCTCAACCTGGTACCCGCCTTACCAACAATTAATTTTATATGATCATTCCACTTCAAATCGTTCGGTACGCATACTCCCAGATATTTTACAGAAGTAACTGCTACCAGTGTTTGTTCCGCTATCATATAATCATACAATAAAGGATCCTTCTTTCTATGTATTCGCAATACATTACATTTGTCTATGTTAAGGGTCAGTTGCCACTCCCTGCACCAAGTGCCTATCCGCTGCAGATCTTCCTGTATTTCGCTACAATTTTCTAATGCAGCAACTTCTCTGTATACTACAGCATCATCCGCGAAAAGCCGCATGGAACTTCCGACACTATCTACTAAGTCATTTATATATATTGTGAAAAGCAATTGTCCCATAACACCCCCCTGTGGCACGCCAGAGGTTACTTTAACGTCTCTCCGTTGATAACAACATGCTGTGTTCTGTTTGCTAAAAACTCTTCAATCCAGCCACACAGCTGGTCTGATATTCCGTAGGCTCTTACTTTGTTTATCAGGCGACAGTGCGGAACTGTATCGAACGCCTTCCGGAAGTCAAGAAAAATAGCATCTACCTGGGAGCCTGTATCTAATATTTTCTGGGTGTCATGAACAAATAAGGCGAGTTGGATCTCACACGATCGCTGTTTCCGGAATCCATGTTGATTCCTACATAGTAGATTCTGGGCTTCCAGAAATGACATGATACGCGAGCAAAAAACATGTTCTAAAATTCTACAAGAGATCGACGTAAGAGATATAGGTCTATAGTTTTGCGCATCTGCTCGACGACCCTTCTTGAAGACTGGGACTATCTGTGCTCTTTTCCAATCATTTGGAACCCTCCGTTCCTCTAGAGACTTGCGGTACACGGCTGTTAGAAGGGGGGCAAGTTCTTTCGCGTACTCTGTGTAGAATCGAATTGGTATCCCGTCAGGTCCAGTGGACTTTCCTCTATTGAGTGATTCCAGTTGCTTTTCTATTCCTTGGACACTTATTTCGATGTCAGCCATTTTTTCGTTTGTGCGAGGATTTAGAGAAGGAACTGCAGTGCGGTCTTCCTCTGTGAAACAGCTTTGGAAAAAGGTGTTTAGTATTTCAGCTTTACGCGTGTCATCCTCTGTTTCAATGCCATCATCATCCCGTAGTGTCTGGATATGCTGTTTCGAGCCATTTACTGATTTAACGTAAGACCAGAACTTCCTAGGATTTTCTGTCAAGTCGGTACATAGAATTTTACTTTCGAATTCAATGAACGCTTCACGCATAGCCCTCCTTACGCTAACTTTGACATCGTTTAGCTTCTGTTTGTCTGAGAGGTTTTGGCTGCGTTTAAACTTGGAGTGGAGCTCTCTTTGCTTTCGCAGTAGTTTCCTAACTTTGTTGTTGTACCACGGTGGGTTTTTCCCGTCCCTCACAGTTTTACTCGGCACGTACCTGTCTAAAACGCATTTTACGATTGCCTTGAACTTTTTCCATAAACACTCAACATTGTCAGTGTCGGAACAGAAATTTTCGTTTTGATCTGTTAGGTAGTCTGAAATCTGCCTTCTATTACTCTTGCTAAACAGATAAAACTTCCTCCCTTTTTTTATATTCCTATTAACTTCCATATTCAGGGATGCTGCAACGGCCTTATGATCACTGATTCCCTGTTCTGTACATACAGAGTCGAAAAGTTCGGGTCTGTTTGTTATCAGTAGGTCCAATATGTTATCTCCACGAGTCGGTTCTTTGTTTAATTGCTCGAGGTAATTTTCGGATAGTGCACTCAGTATAATGTCACTCGATGCTCTGTCCCTACCACCCGTCCTAAACATCTGAGTGTCCCAGTCTATATCTGGTAAATTGAAATCTCCACCTAAGACTATAACATGCTGAGAAAATTTATGTGCAATGTATTCCAAATTTTCTCTCAGTTGTTCTGCCACTAATGCTGCTGAGTCGGGAGGCCGGTAAAAGGAGCCAATTATTAACCTAGTTCGGTTGTTTAGTGTAACCTCCACACATAATAATTCACAGGAACTATCCACTTCTACTTCACTACAGGATAAACTACTACTAACAGCGATGAACACTCCACCACCGGTTGCATGCAATCTATCCTTTCTAAACACCGTCTGTACCTTTGTAAAAATTTCGGCAGAATTTATCTCTGGCTTAAGCCAGCTTTCTGTACCTATAACGATTTCAGCTTCGGTGCTTTCTATCAGCGCTTGAAGTTCCGGTACTTTACCAACGCAGCTTCGACAGTTGACAATTACAATACCGATTGCTGCTTGGTCCCCGCATGTCCTGACTTTGCCCCGCACCCGTTGAGGCTGTTGCCCTTTCTGTACTTGCCCAAGGCCATCTAACCTAAAAAACCGCCCAGCCCACGCCACACAACCCCTGCTACCCGTGTAGCCGCTTGTTGCGTGTAGTGGACTCCTGATCTATCCAGCGGAACCCGAAACCCCACCGCCCTATGGCGCAAGTCGAGGAATCTGCAGCCCACACGGTCGCAGAACCGTCTCAGCCTCTGATTCAGACCCTCCACTCGGCTCTGTACCAAAGGTCCGCAGTCAGTCCTGTCGACGATGCTGCAGATGGTGAGCTCTGCTTTCATCCCGCTAGCGAGACTGGCAGTCTTCACCAAATCAGATAGCCGCCGGAAGCCAGAGAGGATTTCCTCCGATCCATAGCGACACACATCATTGGTGCCGACATGAGCGACCACCTGCAGATGGGTGCACCCTGTACCCTTCATGGCATCCGGAAGGACCCTTTCCACATCTGGAATGACTCCCCCCGGTATGCACACGGAGTGCACATTGGTTTTCTTCCCCTCTCTTGCTGCCATTTCCCTAAGGGGCCCCATTACGCGCCTGACGTTGGAGCTCCCAACTACCAGTAAGCCCACCCTCTGCGACTGCCCGGATCTTGCAGACTGAGGGGCAACCTCTGGAACAGGACAAGCAGCCATGTCAGGCCGAAGATCAGTATCAGCCTGAGACAGAGCCTGAAACCGGTTCGTCAGACAAACTGGAGAGGCTTTCCGTTCAGCCCTCCGGAATGTCTTTCGCCCCCTGCCACACCTTGAAACGACCTCCCACTCTACCACAGGTGAGGGATCAGCCTCAATGCGGGCAGTATCCCGGGCAACCACAGTCTTAGTCCGATCAGGGGATGCGTGGGACGAGCTGGCCGTCCCCGACAAACCCCCATCCGGACCCCCACAGTGATGCCCATTGGCAACAGCCTCAAGCTGTGTGACCGAAGCCAACACTACCTGAAGCTGGGAGCGAAGGGATGCCAACTCAGCCTGCATCCAAACACAGCAGTTGCAGTCCCTTATATATATCCACCTTTCGCAGCAATGCAGGCTGCTATTCTCCCATGGAGACGATCGTAGAGATGCTGGATGTAGTCCTGTGGAACGGCTTGCCATGCCATTTCCACCTGGCGCCTCAGTTGGACCAGCGTTCGTGCTGGACGTGCAGACCGCGTGAGACGACGCTTCATCCAGTCCCAAACATGCTCAATGGGGGACAGATCCGGAGATCTTGCTGGCCAGGGTAATTGACTTACACCTTCTAGAGCACGTTGGGTGGCACGGGATACATGCGGACGTGCACTGTCCTGTTGGAACAGCAAGTTCCCTTGCCGGTCTAGGAATGGTAGAACGATGGGTTCGATGACGGTTTGGATGTACCGTGCACTATTCAGTGTCCCCTCGACGATCACCAGTGGTGTACGGCCAGTGTAGGAGATCGCTCCCCACACCATGATGCCGGGTGTTGGCCCTGTGTGCCTCGGTCGTATGCAGTCCTGATTGTGGCGCTCACCTGCACGGCGCCAAACACGCATACGACCATCATTGGCACCAAGGCAGAAGCAACTCTCATCGCTGAAGACGACACGTCTCCATTCGTCCCTCCATTCACGCCTGTCGCGACACCACTGGAGGCGGGCTGCACGATGTTGGGGCGTGAGCGGAAGACGGCCTAACGGTGTGCGGGACCGTAGCCCAGCTTCATGGAGACGGTTGCGAATGGTCCTCGCCGATACCCCAGGAGCAACAGTGTCCCTAATTTGCTGGGAAGTGGCGGTGCGGTCCCCTACGGCACTGCGTAGGATCCTACGGTCTTGGCGTGCATCCGTGCGTCGCTGCGGTCCGGTCCCAGGTCGACGGGCACGTGCACCTTCCGCCGACCACTGGCGACAACATCGATGTACTGTGGAGACCTCACGCCCCACGTGTTGAGCAATTCGGCGGTACGTCCACCCGGTCTCCCGCATGCCCACTATACGCCCTCGCTCAAAGTCCGTCAACTGCACATACGGTTCACGTCCACGCTGTCGCGGCATGCTACCAGTGTTAAAGACTGCGATGGAGCTCCGTATGCCACGGCAAACTGGCTGACACTGACGGCGGCGGTGCACAAATGCTGCGCAGCTAGCGCCATTCGACGGCCAACACCGCGGTTCCTGGTGTGTCCGCTGTGCCGTGCGTGTGATCATTGCTTGTACAGCCCTCTCGCAGTGTCCGGAGTAAGTATGGTGGGTCTGACACACCGGTGTCAATGTGTTCTTTTTTCCATTTCCAGGAGTGTAACTGAGGACACTGGGTGTGAGTGCCCTTCTGAGATTAAGAGGTATTCGTGGCGGGTTCATTTAACCAGCCAGAGGACTGACACACCCATGCAAAATAAAAATAAACAAAATAGTCAAACAAGAATTGAGAGCGATTCTGATCGCTTCAAGAAGCTGTTGAATATTTTCAAAACCTTGTTTTTGAGGTACCAGCATCAAAGTGGAAATGAAGTTTTGAGAACTGTATCGAATACGTACTCAAGGATCTGTACTTGAAAGCCAGATGTTTTGAGAAACAGTAAATTTGTAAGAAAACATTGTTTTTTATTGTTCTATTAAAACTTTTAAAAGGTAGCTCTAGTACGTGGGATTATATACACGAGTATTACTGGAAGAATAGAGTTACGGCAATCTAAAAAACACTTCTTACTAGACAGCCACACGCATGTTACAGAATTGCGACGCTTCGCCGTGTGTTGTGCGCAAAAAAAGAAGGTAGGGCCTTCATTACCGCGCATCCGCAGAGGCGAAAAAACGACAACAGAGACCAGGCCAGAGCGGTGTCGGCTCGTCGGACGAAAATGTGTGCCGCGTCCCGCGGGTGGCGTGCCTCGCTAATTAAATACAGCGGCCGACGCCCAAAGCGAGGGCCGGCCTGACGCCGCACACACGACCATTAATCTCCGGCTGGCGTCCGTTCACCGGCCCAGCGCTAGAAGTGCGTAGCCAAGCTCACCGAGGAGCGCCGCTGCCCACTCCGTCTTGCAATACAGCAGTGCAGTCTGCATTTGTGTGGGGCAGACTGCATTGGGAGCGTGGTGTGGGAGAGGGGGGGGGGGGGGAACAAGTGTTGATGGCTTCCAGCTGGCTGGTTCAAATGGCTCTGAGCACTATGGGACTCAACTGCTGAGGTCATTAGTCCCCTAGAACTTAGAACTAGTTAAACCTAACTAACCTAAGGACATCACAAACATCCATGCCCGAGGCAGGACTCGAACCTGCGACCGTAGCGGTCTTGCGGTTCCAGACTGCAGCGCCTTTAACCGCACGGCCACTTCGGCTGGCGGCTTGCAGCCATACACACTTCAGGTACCTGCAATATAGGCTGTATAGCGAGCATACGGCATTCGAGATAAATAAATTTCCATTCCTATATTGCATTCGGAGATATGATACTGCGTGAAGAGTTTGACAGAGCACTGAAAGGCCTGAGTCGAAACAAGTCCCCGGGAGTAGACAACGTTCCATTAGAACTACTGACAGTCTTGGGAGAGCCAGTCCTGACAAAACTCTACCATCTGGTGAGCAAGATGTATGAGACAGGCGAAATTTCATCAGACTTCAAGAAGAATATAATAATCTCAATCCCAAAGAAAGCAGGTGTTGACAGATGTGAAAATTACCGAACAATCAGTTTAATAAGCCCCAGCTGCAAAATACTAACGCGAATTCTTTACAGACGAATGGAAAAACTAGTAGAAGCCGACCTCGGGGAAGATCAGTTTGGATTCTGTAGAAATATTGGAATACGTGAGGCAATACAGACTCTACGACTTATCTTAGAAGCTAGATTAAGGAAAGGCAAACCTACGTTTCTAGCATTTGTAGACTTAGAGAAAGCTTTTGACAACGTTAACTGGAATACTCTCTTTCAAATTCTGAAGGTGACAGGGGTAAAATACAGGGAGCGAAAGGCTATTTACAATTTGTACAGAAACCAGATGGCAGTTATAAGAGTCGAGGGACATGTAAGGGAAGCAGTGGTTGGGAAGGGAGTGAGACAGAGTTGTAGCCTATCCCCGATGTTATTCAATCTGTATACTGAGCAGGCAGTAAAGGAAACAACAGAAAAATTCGGAGTAGGTATTAAAATCCATGGAGAAGAAATAAAAACTTTGAGGTTCGCCGATGACATTATAATTCTGTCAGAGACAGCAAAGGACTTGGAAGAGCAGTTGAACGGAATGGACAGTGCCTAGACAGGAAGATGTGAGGTTAACAGCAACAAAAGCAAAACGAGGATAATGGAATGTAGTCGAATTAAGTCGGGTGATGCTGAGGGAATTAGATTAGGAAATGAGACACTTAAAGTAGTAAAGGAGTTTTGCTATTTGGGGAGCAAAATAACTGATGATGGTCGAAGTAGAGAGGACATAAAATGTAGACTGGCAATGGCAAGGAAAGCGTTTCTGAAGAAGCGAAATTTGTTGACATCGAGTATAGATTTAAGTGTCAGGAAGTCGTTTCTGAAAATATTTGTATGGAGTGTAGCCATGTATGGAAGTGAAACATGGACGATAAATAGTTTGGACAAGAAGAGAACAGAAGCTCTTGAAATGTGGTGCTACAGAAGAATGCTGAAGATTAGATGGGTAGATCACATAACTAATGAGGAAGTACTGAACAGGATTGGGGAGAAGAGAAGTTTGTGGCACAACTTGACTAGAAGATGGGATCGGTTGGTAGGGCATATTCTGAGGCATCAAGGGATCACAAATTTAGTATTGGAGGGCAGCGTGGAGGGTAAAAATCGTGGAGGGAGACCAAGAGAATGAATACACTGAACAGATTCAGAAGGAAGTAGGTTGCAGTAGGTACTGGGAGATGAAGAAGCTTGCACCGGGTAGAGCAGCACGGAGGGCTGCATCAAACCAGTCTCAGGACTGAGGACCACAACAACAACAATACTGCGTTCATCGTAAGAATAAACTTGATGTAAACTTTACAGTATGCTTTCTTCCGTGTTTGGTGGAATCTCATTGGATTTAGTTTCACGTGGCGAGGAAGCTAAGCAGTCTCGAGGACAGTCAATTACAATAAGCGTACGTTTCATGTTGTGCGTTACGGGTACATCGACTGAGCAACGATACGGGACAACAGCTTCACTCGGCACGATGCTTCTTACGTGACCAGACGGGAAACATAACATTTTCTCGATCTTAGCTAACATAGTACTCTATTTCAAAACAAGAGTAATTAAAGTTCCAATCTTAAGGGGGGTAGGACGTCAAACGAGCTGACTTGGAGCAGGAGAGTCACCACAGGACATTTTAATTTCTACTGTCTATACTTTTAGAAATAAAGTCATAAAACTTTGTCACCATGACCAGGAAGGATTGAGGACTCACACTCATTGCAGTGGAAGTTCAAAAACGTAGCTAAATTCCTTTTTTTACATGTGAAATTTCATCATTTTTGCCACTTATTACTGGCTGCATTTGTTGCTAGCGGTACACTTTTCTTCCTAAGTGAGAGAGATTCTTCGATGAATTTTTCATAGCAGACAAACAGTATGAAACTCTAGAATTTTCCAAATCTACTAAAAAACTATGGAAAAATTGAGATAATTAACTATAAAACTCGAGTTTTTTCTAAACATGAAGTTTAAAATGTAACAGTTCATTCATTTTTTCATAAATTAAATAACTTCTAGAGTTTCATACACATGTAACTATGGTTTGTAAGCTGTGCAAAAGTCAACGAAGAATCTCTCTTACTTAAGAAGAAAAGTTTACCTATAGCAACAAGTGCAGCCAGTAGTAAGTGAAAAAATGATGAAATTTCACATGTAAAAAAAAATGCGTTTTGTTACGTTTTTGAGCTTCCACTGCTATGAGTATGAATCCTGAATCCTTCCTGGTCGTGCTGTTAAAGTTTTATGAATTTATTTCTAAAACTGTAGACAGTGGAAATCAAAATGTCCTGTGGTGCCTCTCCTGCTCCAAGTCGGCCCGTTTGACGTCCTACCCCCCTTAAGCCTTTACGTGTGACGTAAAAGCGTACTGCAGGAATTACACCAGGTAGTTAAATATTGAAGCCACTGAAGATATACGTCATTCCTCTGGTAATGTCTGAGATACTTCCATATCAAAGCCCGAGGAATACATTTCAGTAACTGTCATCTGCAATCTCGATAACGAGGTGATCAACAACAGAATCATCGAAGCCACCCTAAAAACCACATTTTCTTCTCTTCTTTTGTGATGGGTTGATCAGCATTTCGGCAGGGATCTACGACAAGGCTTCGTGCAGTAGTTCCAATAGCCTGACAGCTTAAATGTTGTGTTAGTTCTTCGAACTAATACCTTAACTTGGCTCCACATTAATTTTATTGGGTTCAGATTAAAGTGGTACGCTGGCAACTATAGAAAATGTTGCATTTGTACAGTGTACTCTATGCCGTGAAAATTATTGTTTTTCCATATTTCTAGGACGCTTATCACTCTGGCTCGTGTGAAACCACATCTGTAGTACAAAACAATGGGCATATCCAAATAAACCGTATCTGATTTTTCATTTTTCTCCACAAAATTTGTGTAATGCTTTCTTAACGTAGCAATCTTTAACACTGTATTATAAAATATCGATAATTAAGAACGTATTTGCAAGCAAAACTGGAATTTTGCGTATGATATGTAACTGGAAACACGAAGACGCGCATTTTTCATTACAAATGATCATTAAGTATATGATAATTAGCTTGTATTTGATGAATTTCATATTTAAATGATGGCGGTGCTCAAAATGGACGAAAAATTTGGCCACAACGAGATTCGAACCAGCGTACCACCCCACAGTATACTCGATTATCAGGCTTCAACACTACCGACTGCGCCACCCGGTTCATAGCAAATAACGCCTTATACTCGTAGTTAGAAAATACTACTTCTGAAAAAACTTCAAAGCCGATTTTGTCTGTAAGCTTGCAAAAAACGAGAACTTGTTTCTAAACATTTTTAACGGTGTTCTGCTCGCGCGTTTCACTACGAAGCGGGAAGCTGTGATAGCCATTTTCACTGTACGTATTAACAGCGCGACAACCATAACACAACACAACACTGTACACCAATTTTGAAGTGAAAACTACGCGACCAAAGTATGATTAAGAAAAACGCTGATGGTTGTTAACACATTAGAATATCTCCAAAGAGCGTAGCACTACCAGTGTAAGCGTGCTACTGCTGCTGACCATTCATCGTGTACGTGTTTGCTTAAAAAAGGTTTATTGTTGTGATGAACGAAGTATAGCTGTCGTCCAGAGCTACGCTGGACATCTTCAGAGGCGCCTGCTGTCAAGACACAGGTGCACATCTGAAGACGTCCAGCGTAGCTCTGGACGAACGTTAGGAGCGGAAAAGTTTGATGGACCACGGCCACACAACTTCAAGATTCACCAGCAAGTGAGATATACGGTAGTAAAACCTTCGTTGTATGATTCCAGACAGAAATTCGATTAGCTGGCACCTGGCATACCAACAGACATTCTGAAAGATGGAAGAGTTCGCAAAACGGCCATAGCTCTCAAATGAACTCCGATTCCTAAACAACCTACAATATCTGCCATACTTAGGGGATGAACAGTAGAAAATAACTCATCATCCAAAATACAGGATTACATATGCGAGTTTTCTCAAGATTCCAATATGTAAAGCTTATGACAGTATTTTGACATAAAAACATACATAACAAAACCTTAATGTGAATCCTGTGATAGTGTCATCAACGAAATAGTTTAATGGACAATGCGAATACGTTGTAGGTATATAATTATTTACAAAATAATTATTTTCTTTTATGTGATTTTAATACGTGAAAATTTTAAATACTATTTTGAAGAAAAAAAAATCGACTCGCTGGAATCTCAATAATACACAAATGCGGAAGTTATATGTCACAACAACGCTACTCATTACCGGACGAAGGAAACGCTTCGGGAGGTCTCGAGTTCGAGTCTCGGTGCGGCCCACAATTTTAATCTGCCAGGAAGTTTTCATTCTGGAAACATTCCCCAGACTGTAGCTAAGCCATGTCTCCGCAATATCATTTCTTCCAGGAGTGCTAGTTCTGCATGGTTCGCAGGCGAGCTTCTCTGAAGTTTGAAAGGTAGGAGACGAGGTACTGGCAGATTTAAGCTTGGGAGGGAGGGTCGTGAGTCGTGCTTGAGCACTTGCCCGCGAAACACAAAGATCCCGAGTTCGAGTCTCGATCCGGCACAGTGTCTTAATCTGCCAGGAAGTTTCGTATCAGCGCACACTCCGCTGCAGAGTCAAAATTTCATTCTGAAGATTGTCAGTACTCCTATTTAAGAGGCGAAATATCCTCTTCACCTTCAGTGCCGTGGTTGCTTTGTCCTCCAGAAAATATGGACCACCGCCATACATACAAGAGCGCCGAGCTGCCTAGGACTAAGGCGCAACCGAGTACGGGATACTTCCAACAAAGGGCGTACAAGGCAAGACTACTTTACGCATCCACCTTACGTCACGCAAATAGTTCCCTAGTGGACATCCGCCAGCCAAACACAGATATAAGCCAATACACGGCTCCACTCAAGTCAGTATATCAATAGGGTATCGGTAGTGTATAAAAGCAACACCAGGATTTTGTCTACAGTCGCGGCCAACAAAGAGGTCCAACTGGACATTTTCCGAGTGATCGTAGTTATCGGCCATCACTTCTTAGCTGTGTGTATTGTCTTTTATATGGTATTCCTTTTGTGTGTAAATGGTGCGTCTTTGCAGATTTTAGTGTATCTATTTTTCGTGTGTGTGTGTGTGTGTGTGTGTGTGTGTGTGTGTGTGTGTGTAGACTTCTAACTGTTTGTGCTGTTTTTATTTGTAACACATTACAGGAACTTTACAAATAAAAACAGCACAAACAGATAAAGTCTACACACACACACACACACACACACACACACACACACAGATAAAATGCAAACAAAATTCAAATTTGGCGCCGAACTGTCTGGTGAACAAATGAACACTGCCTGGGCTGGGAGACACAACAAACCACAATCACACTTTGTTTCGGTGAAGTCAAAAGTGTTTTACTATGTCATTTGTGGAAAATACTTGTTATAGTTACGTGTGCATCACAACACCTCAGCATAATGCGGAGAATGGAAGTGCTTGCCACACGAAAACGTAAGTTAAAACAAATATAGGTGCGAAAACATCGCGACAAACTAAATTACATTCTAGAAGATAGGTTAACTCCCAGCAAAAAACTTTCTCATCAACATCGTTTGGTTACAGATGACAAGCTACCTGTAGTAATTAACACACAAGTGATCCACAAAATTTATGCACACCAAATGCAAAGGTATTTACAAAAAGAACCGATCTATTGTTTGAACTAAAGATGCACATAATTTTATAATCATTTAACAAAAATGTTCACATTACAGAATAAATAAAAACGAAAACCCACTGATGATGGCACAGTGGTGCCGAAACATGTTTGGGTACTGAGAAGAAACGGTGTTTTGCATAACTGGCGGACCTCACATCCAACAAATTACATGATTAAAACGTATTGAACATTGCGGTGATATTACCACGGACTACGGCGTGTTGCTGTCTAAACATTTTTCTCGCCGAAAGTAACAGTGACACGCACATGATAACAAAGAAGATGCGTAGTTTTAGGAGCACGAGGCCATCACACGATATGTTTCACGACAGTCGACGGGGAATCTTTCTACACACTAATGACGCTCAGTCGCCTTCGAGATCCGTCGATGTCAGCTTTTGTAACATGTTCGCCGAGAAGAAGGTCAAAAAAAGTGTTGTGAACAGGCTCTTCAACAACAACCCTCAACTAGCAATGAAAAATAATTCACTGGCACTAGATACAACAAATATCTCAGAATTTGTGCAAAAAACTAATCAATTTGTGCACGCCAAAATAAAAAAAATCATCCTTCCAATATTTTGCATCATTAGGAAGACAAGTAAATGCCATCAACACTGGTAAAGGCATTGTTTATAAGAATGGGTGGCGCTCGTTCTTCGGGACGTATCCTAAAGAACACATACGACACACTCATATAACTGATACGCCCCGATGGGCAATCAATCCACAACCTTCAGTGAGGATGCACATTTACGTTAGACCTCCAGCAGCAACTTAAAACTAGCGAGCATAGAGGATATGGATAGCTTTTGTGGATAGCTGGTGCTAGATGGGGATGTGAATCGTCCAGGGTGCGTGCCGAGATAGTCCGCACATTTACGATTAAGACTGTGTCTGGGTGGCGCAGTGGTTGATGCAACTGCCTCATAAGCAGGAGATCCTGGGTTCGAATCCTAGTCCGGCAGAGATTTTGAATCCCCACCGCTGATTCCGCATAAAGTCCCGACGCAGCAGATATCAATAGTTCCATCCGTTTCCTTTCCGTCCTCCCCCCTCCACCTTCAATTTACATAAAACACATACCTCATGGCATATAATGTTTGTGTAATTACATCATTAAATACATCCTTCCGTGTGTTTTAGTTTATGTTTTGCAAGGTCGCTGACATTATCGCAGTTCCCTACGAAATTATATATATGACGTATAGATCGTTTTAAATTAAAATGGTTCAAATGGCTCTGAGCACTATGGGATTCAACTTCCGAGGTCATCAGTCCCCTAGAACTTAGAAATACTTAAACCTAACTAACGTAAGGACATCACACACATCCATGCCCGAGGAAGGATTCGAACCTGCGACCGTAGCGGTCGCGCGGTTCCACCAGACTGTAGCGCCCAGAATCGCTCGGCCACTCCGACCTGCGTTTTAAATTAATAACAGAACACAATTCCTCTAAAAAGTTTCGTTAACTTTACCTGAGGACCCCGCTGACTTCTTTGGAATGAATCCGACTGAAGTCCACTGACTCTTACGGCACCTGTCTCGTATTGCCTCTATCACCACGTTACAGCCTCAACAAGACTATGCAAGGGGTTAGGACTGAAATCATGTTGTTTAGCGCCTGGCCAGTGTTACGAGGTCCGGCACACAGGAGAAACCATAGCAGGGCAAACCCGCTTACCGCGACTCGGGCGCTAGCCGCTGCCGATCGTCCGTAGTCACACCCTCAGACACACAAATAATCAAGCACCGCAGTCAGACAACACATCGCTGTGAGACCTAATGTAATGGTGTTGGCGCGTTATGGTGAAGGCGACTGACTAGGGAGGGGGAGCGATTATCTCTTCTTTCCACTCATCTTTACAGTTCAGAGCAACGTTGTACCACAGAAGTCTGCTGTTCTACCATTCGAAGCCTCTCAAGGCTCCAGCAAGATAACGCTCGACCTCACAATGTTGCTGCACTTAGCAAGTTACCTCAGGTCACAGGCAGCTGTCTAAGGCGCTTTGCAGCGTCTTATCTCTCCTTGAAGGAAGAAAATCGGCAGCGTAGTTTTCAAAGAGGAATCATCCCGGCATTAGCATTTAACGATTTACGCCGAAAAGGGGTTTGAACACCTGCCTTCCCCGAATGCTGATCCAGTAGCACATAATCTCGCTCCATTTCGTAGTATAACATCCATGGTGTCAAATTGGACACGTCTTACGTAAGACCCTCCTCAAGTGCAGCAACTCAACCCGCCTAGGGCCATTCTTAACAGGACGTTGCAGGCGTATTACCGTCCTGCTAGATGTTTGACAAACGAAGGTGACAGTGCTAAATGCTGCAAAATCAGGATGCCTATGATGTGTGTAATAATCATTGTCGGAATTATTACCGTGTTGTAGGGGCCGCAATACTGTTATTTATCTATATCTTTTCTGTTCATGATCGCAGAGTATTTTAGTAACACTGTCGTAGCCAAGCATTTTATATCGCATGATAGCGTATAACGCACTGCAGCCGGTCATATATTAATAAAAGTACTTTGTGATCGAGACAGAATTTTTTTTTTTAATGTTGCGAATTATCCTCTTCAACCAATACAACATTTTGGGTAGCGATGTAGCACAGGAGTGAGTCTCATCACTGCCTGCCTTGTTATCCAGATACAACTCCATCCTCTGTCTACTTCTATACTCTGCAAGCCGTCTCACTGCCTATGGTGGAGAGTACTTCTGTTAACAATTTTTCCCATTCTCATGAAACTTCCGAATGATGCATCGCAAGAAAGAGCCTCTGTATCTGCTCTAATTTTTTTGATAATTTGCGAGATGTACTTATGGGAAAGTAGTGCGTTGCCTGACTCCTCGTGGAACGCATGCTCTCGGAATTTCAATTACACATCTCTCCGTGATACTTAAGCTCCGTCTTAATGCTTCTGCAATAGAGTCCAGTTGATTCTGTCAAATGCCTTCTCCCAGTCGATAAAACAAATATACACTTTTTTTCTTAACTTCTGTCATTCTTTCTCCAATCGCCCTCAGACAATCTATAACATCTCTTGCTCCATTTTGAACCCAAACTTCTCCTTAATATGACACTTATTACAGCCTTTATAACAACAAAAATAAGAGAAGTTCCATGAACAATTCAATGATGCTCTCGGGCTTGCTAAACGAACCCATCAAGAAACGCACCGCTCTTTTTTGGATCTCATGTATGTCCTCTAAAAGGAAGAAGCAAGACTGGCTTTAATGTGAGGATGTCGAGGTCAGTAGAGACGGAGCCGATTGTGTCAAGGATGAGGAAGGAAATCAGCCGTGTCCTTCCAAAAGAAAATTTACCTGGAGCGATTTAGGAAAATCACGAAAAGCTAAATCTGGATGGCCGGACGAGGGTTTCAACCGTCGTCCTCCCGAATGCGAATCTAGAGTGCTAACCACTGCGAAACCTCGCTCCTATCTTCTCTATTAATCTTACCTGGTAAGGATCCCTCAATGACGAGAGCAGTTCGAACGAGTAAATATAAGCTCCGTCTTTCGTAGATGAATTACACTAAAGCGCCACAGAAACTCGTATAAGCATGCGTGTTCAAATACAGAGATATGTAAACAGACAGAATACGGCGCTGCCATCAGAACATAAGACAACAAGTGTCTGGTGCAGTTATTAGATAGGTTACTGCTGCTACAGTGGCAGGTTATCAAGAATTAAGTGAGTCTGAACGTGGTGTTATTTTCGGTGCACGAGCAATGAGACACAGCATCTCCGAGGTAGCGACGAAGTGGGGATTTTCCCGTAAGACCATTTCACGAGTGTACCGTGAATATCAGGAATCCCGTGAAACACCAAATCTCCGACATCGCTGCGGCACGAGAAAGATCCTACAAGAACGGGACCAACGACGACTGAACAGAACCGTTCATCGTGAGAGAAGTGCAACACATCCGCGAATTGCTGCGGATTTCAATGCTGGGCCATCAACAAGTGTCAGCCTGCGAACCATTTAAGGAAACATCATCGATATGGGCTTTCGGAGTCAAAGGCCCACTCGTGTACCCTTCATGACTGCACGACACAATGCATTACGCCTCGCCTGCGCCCGTCAACACCGTCATTGGGCTGTTGATGACTGGAAACATGTTGCCTGCTCGGACGAGTCTCGTTTCAAATTGTATCGAGAGGATGGACGTGTACGGGTATGGAGAAAACGTCATGAATCCATGGACCCTGTATGTCAGCACGGGACTGTTCAAGCTGGTGGAGGCTCTGTAACGGTGTGGAGCGGATGCAGTTGGGGTGATATGGGATCCCCGATACTTCTAGATACGACTCTGACACTGAAACGTACGTAAACATCCTCTCTGATCACCTGCCTCCATTCATGTCCACTGTGCATTCCCACGACTTGGGAAATTCCAGCAGGACAACGCGACACCCCACACGTACAGAATTGCTACGAAGTGGCTCCAGGAACATTATTGTAAGTTTAAACACTTCCGCTGGCCACCAAACTTCCCAGACACGAACATTATTGAGCACATCTGGGATGCCTTGGAACGTGCTGTACAGAAGAGATCTCCACCCCCTCGTACTCTTACGAATTTATGGACAACGCTGCACGATTCATGGTGTCAATTGCCTCCAGCATAACTTCGAACTATAGTCGAATCCACGTCGTGTAGTGTCACTTGTGCGTGCTCGCGGGGGTCCTACATTATATTACGGAGGTGTACCAGTCTCTTTGGCTCTTTAGTTTTTTAAGAAACCTTTTTAACTCCTGTGTCGCTATTGTAGCAGCAGTAGATAGATATTGCACACCCTCCACTTCACACCTCATGATTGGAATGTTGTCCGTGGGAAAACGTTGGATAAAGAGCACTCAGCTAACAGTGCAGCATCTTAAAACAAAGTGAGTTTTGTTTCACTAAAAAACCGCCCATTCGAATGTCAGATGCAGAAAGTCAGCCCTCTCCACGAAACGAGCCGCAGTTGCAGCCTGCTGACGATGCCGTGGGAAAGGTTGCGAAACGCTTCCGGCGCTTTGCACGCTGGCTTCACAACGCAAGGACGACGCGCCGATTGCCGCCATCCTCTGAAATTTCACGGTCAATTGTGGTTACACAATCACTGCACGACAACGGCACCGCGGACAGAAAAGAAAAAAAAAAAAAAGCTGTTCTATGAAATTCGTACATGAAGCTGGTTCAAAGAGCAGCCACTACATAGTATTAACTTCACTGTTCGTATTCCTTGTCCTAAAAAATGTCTGTGAATTCCTAAGGGACCAAACAGCTGAGGTCATAGGTCCCTAGACTTACCACTGCGTAAACTAACTTAATGCTCAGGACAACACTCACACCCATGCCCAAGGCAGGACTCGAACCTCCGGCGGGAGGGGCCACACGATTAGTGACATGGCGCCTCTAACCGCGCAGCCACTCCGCGTGGCTTCGTTATCCTACTTGCTCACATTTATTGGAGACAGTTTCGTACAAACTGTTCATTTTCGAACTCTTACCTCTATTTTAAAAGCACGTCACTTCAGTCAAGATATTCACTATCCGATCAGAATAATTCAGACACCCCTATGTACTGGGGAACTGACCACTAGCTGTCACGGCAGGCGGACCCACTAGTATAAAAGGAGGCGGGAAGTATGGTATTGCCAGTAGAGAAGCAGTAATCGCAGAATAGGTCCGTCGGAAGAGCTCCATGACTCAGGACGTGAACTAGCCACTGGATTTCGCGTAAGTAACAAATCCTTCAGGGACATTTAAAGCCTTGTGGAGATGCACAAGTCGACGGTTGGTGATGTAAAGTGGAAACAGGAAGAAACGACCACAGCTAGATCAAGACCAACCAGAACTCACGTACTGTCGAGAATGGCAGAGGATGGCTGAAAAAAAATCGCATCAAGTCAGCGGATGGAATCACTTGTGTGTCGTGAGCGCTGCCAGGAGTCCAGCTAGCACAATGGCTGCGCATAGGGCGTTAAGAAGAATGAGGATACAATGGCCGAGGAGCTGCTCAAAAGCCACGCACTTCTGTAGCTGCAGTGCTAAGCGACGCTGGGGGTGGAGTAAAGAGCGATGCCACTGTGCAGTGGAAGACTGGAAATGAGGAAGTAGGAGTGACAAATCACGCTGTACCATGTAGGAGTCCGACGGAAGGTTTACCTGTCATCATTTGTAGCGCCAACAGTGAGTAACAGATGAGGTGCTGTTACGGCATGGGTTAATTTTCGAGTTTAGGGTGTGGTTGTCTTACTGCGCTTAAAGAACTCTAAATTCCGAAGCATATCAACACATTCACACTATTGTGTACTGTGTGCGGTAGATGGGAGCTGCGAGACGATGACTGTATCAGCACGACAATGCACCCTGCCATAAAGCAGTATTCCGTGAGGCAATTGTTTATGCACGACAACATTCCTGAAATGGACTGGTCTACACAGAATCTAAACCTAAAACTCAATCGGACACTTTTTTTAAGAGTAAACGGCCGTTTGACTGTGTATTACTATATTTATCTTATGTACAATTTAGATTTCGGCTTTTACGTCACAATCAAGTACAATGCCAAAAGTTGTAAGACCATTATTATACCTGCTAAGGCAGTCCAAAGCAGATGTTTTGGATTGCCTTAGCAGACAAAGAAACAAACAACGTCCGAAAAGGCCTTAAACGCCCGACAACACCGACGACCGCCGTGTCATCCTCAACCATTAGGCGTCACCGGGTACAGACTGCCTTAACAGATATGACATAATAATTATCTAACAACTTTTACCACTGTATTTCATAATGGCATAAAAAGAAGACATCTAGATAGTGCAGGAGATAAAAGTAGTAATACACACTCACATGGCGGCTTACTATTTTAAAAGAATATTGCATGGCTGTGGCTCAGCACCATCAAAATGTCTTTTCAAAAAAAATGGTTCAAATGGCTCTAAGCACTATGGGACTTAACATCTGAGGTCATCAGTCCCCTAGAACTTAGAACTACTTAAACCTAACTAACCTAAGGACATCACACACATCCAGGCCCGAGGCAGGATTCGAACCTGCGACCGTAGCGGTCGCGCGGTTCCAGATTGAAGGGCCTGAAACCGCTCGGCCACACAGACCGGCTAAATGTCTTTTCAATGGGACACCTTTGGGATGAGTCTAAACGTCGACCTTGCTCTAGACCCCAGCGTCCAAAATCACTATCTTCTGTGGTTTCGGCTCTTGAGGAACAATGGACTGCCATTCTTCCACAGACATACAGACTCCTAATTCAAAGTGTCCCGAGCAGAGTTTAAGACGTCATAAAGACGAAGGGTGGACACATGCTATATTAAGTCCACTAATAAGTGTCCGGGCAGTTTTGATCAGTTATTGTATGACAGGGCGAAGCATTATTATCAGCACTCTGTGTGTAAAAGATCACAGTGTGCTTCACTATGATAATTACAAAGGTACGTACAGTGTTAATAATCACCATGAAATAATTTAATCGCAAACTTACGAGCATGGCCGGGGTGGGGGATGGAGGGCGGGGTTCGCAACCTGCTTCTCTACCCTATCCCCCCCCACCTAGGAAAGAAGCAGCTATGATCTTCGCAAAGGAAACTCTTAACCTGCCCTGCCACAAACACAGACGTTATCACTTATCATTTTGAAATAAGGGAGAACATGCAACAGATACCGAGAAGTAGTTAAGTTTACCCAGAATTATTGTGTCATGGAAACTCAAGAAACTCAAAACTCTTCCGCTGTTCGCCCCCTTTCCTTTGCCTGAAAATGACAAATGGCGCTGTATTCTGGAAGGTTCTATTAGTGTTGTACAACATTAACTTCGCGTATTATTCCTCGTACTACCAGCGAGTGTCTAAACTACTAAATATGCTAGTACAGAAAGTATTCGCATGCATCCGAACGTTGCCTGCCTGGCAGAAAACAATGCCGACAAATTTTAAACAGAGACCGCTGTAAATTCGCTGTCGAATGCCCCTTTTGCGTCAAGTGACGTGTAATACAGTTACTTGTAGTTAATGTGCAATATGAATGATTGATTCTTGTGCATGTAAGTGGATAACAGAAAAGCAGAGGTTCGGCGCCGTATTTAGTGACTTTCAATGTCTGATCGTTATAACGCAGGTCACCTGTGCCCCAAGCAGTTGAAAGTAAGAGATGTTACTATTGGCCAGGCAGAGCAGCAGTGGTGCAGCGTTGAGCGAGAGCATGTTAACAGACACCGAGCGGTGGCACGCGTTAAAAAATGCGTTGGGGTACTACTGACAACGGTAACCCAAAGCCATCGGTACTGCACACATGTGGAGACAGCTGATGTCGACGCGTATCCAGACTGGACATACAACGTCACGAGAGAGATAGCACCGACGGCACGCGGGACGAGCTGGTTAACGTGATTATGCGCTCTCAGCGCTCCCCAGAGACACTTGTCGGCTTTATTTCGCTCTCAGACAATACCGCAATTTTCACGGCAATGGACGCGTTTAAGATTCCTACGCTATCTCTACGAAAAGGCGCATTTCCTGCCTTGTCCATGTGTCAGCCATGTTGTTCTGTCTGTGGCATACATAAATAAAAACTTCAATGTCTGTGAACTCGTAACAAGATAAAAAGGAAAGATACATGTCGAACTGGTAAGGACATCAGTTTGTAAAAGTTAACAGAATCGAACAAACTCACTTCTGATACAGAAATTTCTAATATTTACGTAACATCAAGTATACAGAAATTATTTCTATCAATCTCGTAAGAAAATCCCACAAACTTTTAGGAAGTGCGAAGGTGAAAAAAATGAAAGAAAGATAATAGATTCAGCAGGACTCGAACTCTCAGCCAACGTTACCCCTGTTTCCTAACATGATGCCTGTACGCACTATTAGGCTGTAGCTTCAAGGAAAGTGGCTTAAAAGTTAGTATTATAGTCTTTTATAGGCTTTAATCGCCGAAATATTATTAATTTACATTCAGTTCTAACAAATTCTAAGCCGGCCGAGGTGGCCGAGCGGTTGGTTCTAGGCGCTACAGTCTGGAACCGCGCGACCGCTACGGTCGCAGGTTCGAATCCTGCCTCGGGCATGGATGTGTGTTATGTCCCTAGGTTAGTTAGGTTTAAGTAGTTCTAAGTTCTAGGGGACTGATGACCTCAGAAGTTAAGTCCCATAGTGATCAGAGCCATTTTTGAATGCAGGTTTCCCCTGAATCTTCAATGTGCCATTGCATTAAAAGTGCTTACTCTCACAACACACGAGTTATAACGCCATTATAACTAAATACGAAAGTTCTTGAAGAACCAATATGACGTTTCACTCCTTTTATTACAACAAATCGTACCAATAACGATTCGTTCTTGAGACATCCAATGTGCTAGTGCTTAAGAAACAGCATATTTTTATGTATTATAAGGAATAACACAAAACCCTCCGAATATGAGTTTCTACTGAGCACGAAAAATAGAAGACGACGTCTTGCTTTTTAGGGGCCTCAATCTTTCTGGTTGTGGCGTAAGGAACATTCATCCTTCCTACTGGTTATACTTTACTTGCCACGTCCCCCGAAATTTCGCGGAACTTATAGTGCGTTTCATGTGAGGAAATGGCTCCTCAACTTGAAACAGCAGCAGGGCCAACGATAAAGGCAGGCCGCGGCGTTTACGTCACAGCACGTGATACTGTAGGTCTTACGAGCGCTAACAGCCTTCTACGTCGGGGAGCAAGTAACTATTTCAGACGAGTTTAATAATTCTTGACTGCATATTTAAATCACGCAAGTCCTCGACAGCAGGCGACAAAATTAAGATCTTTAGTGTGAACCTTTTCAAAGTAAGTATTGATTTCCCGTCGGCCCTACACTGAGCCGTGTGTTCGCAAAAGTGGCGCACAAGCCCACTAGTGTGACGTCACAAGGTCTTTACAGGGTCCGTATACCCCGTTGGCCCCGAATAGCTCGAAGTGATGCCACAAAACTCGTAGAGAGCAGCGTCAACGTTAACTAACTGGACCTGTAAGCGGACGGCTTAAGCCAGCTGCATTTTGATAAAGGCAGCGAGAATAAAATTACAGGATAAGACAAAAGAATTACAATTAATTAACGCGCTGTTTAGTTATGCGTTAGAAGCTACGAGAGTCACTCCAAAAGAAATGCAAACTATTTTTTTTTAAATCCATCTTTTATTCTACATGTTTGAAAGTTTTACAGTGTGTACATACATCCTTTAGGAACAATATTTTCATTTCTTCACATAATTTCCATCCCTCTCTACTGCCTTACGCCATCTTGGAACCAGCGCCTGTACAACCGCACGGTAAAATTCTGGACAAACCTGTTGGAGCCACTGTTTGGCAGCGTGCACAAGGGAATCATCATCTTCAAACGTTGTTCCACGAAGAGAGTCTTTCAGTTTCCCAAAAAGGGATAATAGTCACATGGAGCCAGGTCAGGACTGTAAGACGGGTGCTTCAGTGTCGTCCATCCGAGTTTTGTAATCGCTTCCATGGTTTTTTGACTGACATGTGCCCGTGCTTTATCGTGCAACAGCAAAACATCCTGCTTTTGCCGATGTGGTCGAACACGACTCAGTCGAGCTTGAAGTTTCTTCAGTGTCGTCACATATGCGTTAGAATTTATGGTGGTTCCACTTGGCACGATGTCCACAAGCAAGAGTCCTTCGGAATCGAAAAACACCGTAGCCACAACTTTTCCATTAGAAGGTGTGGTTTGGAATTTTTTTTCTTGGGTGAATTTGCATGATGGCACTTCATTGATTGCCTCTTCGTATCTGGTGAAAAGTGATGGAGCCATGTTTCATCACCTAACACAATTCTTCCAAGAAACTCATCTCCACCATTCTCGTACTGTTCCAAAGTTCGCTGCATGCCGTTTTTCTTGTTTCTTTGTGAGCCACTGTCAACATCCTGGGAACCCAGCCGGCACAAACCTTTTTTAACGCCATCATTTTCAGTATTCTGCAAACACTTCCTTCCCCTATCCCAACGTAGCGTGACAATTCGTTCACTGTGATGCGTCTGTCAGCAGTCACCAATTCGTTACCTCCCTGCAAATTGTCTGGAGGGTGTGCAGTACGAGGCCTGCTGCTGCTGCGAAGACAATCCTCAATATTGCCGTGCCCGCTTTCATCACGTAACCTGCTTGCCCACCGACTAATTGTACTATAATCGACAGCAGCATCTCCATACAGCTTTTCAACCTCTTGTGGATGTTTCTCACTGTCTCGTTTTCACAGCACGGGAATTCTATGACAGCACGTTGCTTCTGACGAACGTCAACTGTAGCAGCCATCTTGAAGACATGCTGTGACGGCGCCAGTCACGGGAACATGTTGAACTAACAAGTAGACGGCACGAGCGTGGGGTCGGGGATTTGTCCGAAATTTTGTGTGGTCAAAGAGGACCCCTAATACCTCACATGGTTAAAATATTAGGACGGACTACCCGGAAAATCCCGGGAAAAATCGGTCCAAAGTTTCTTAGGTGCCTTATGAGTATAAAATGTTAGTCCATTGCCGAGCCGCCGCCTGGCCTAGATGTTTAAGGCTCGGACTCTTACGCCAGAGGTCTCGGGTTCAATTCCTCCTCTGGCACTTTTCTTCTTCGGTTTCATTTTCTTTTGTTAGTCCACCAATTATTCAGAAAGTTTCCCAAACCTACATTATCTTTAACAAATTAGTTACATTATCGAATAAAAATTATTTTCTTTTTGTCCAACAACACAATTCGTGGCAGTGTGTTTTCCATTTTTCATTGTGAAGTATATAAGGAGAATCATTGGGTTTTTAATCAGAATAACAAATTCGATTGGGAAACATTCAATTTTTATACATATAATAATTATAAACAAGAAACGCAGTGGTAACTATCGTAAAAACAAACAAAGCAATAATTTTTGCGACATCTTGCGCTACATATAAAAGCGGATTTTTTACAATCACAGGGCTTTTGCAATAAATCTGTACAAAAATATGCCCCATTAACATTTACGAAAATGTTTTGAGTTTCTGATAATTTTGAGCCAAACCAGGCATATTGAATCATGTCTCGGAATATTTGTGACGATAACTGATGGTGAATTATAGAATGAATTTTTACACAGTCTTCCTGGGAATTAATTTCACGATTCTCCTGTAACGATGCGCTGCAATTTTGCAAGCAACAGAAGAAAGAAAAAAAGTGCGAGAGGAGGAATCGAACCCGAGACCTCTGGCGTAAGGGACCAACTACTAACCGTGTAGGCCAGACGGCGGCTCGGCAATGGACTAACATTTTATACTCATAAGGCACCTAAGAAACTTTGGATCGATTTTTCTCGGTATTTTCCGGGTAGTGCGTCCTAATATTTTAACCACGTGAGGTGTTAGGGGTCCTCTTTGACCACACAAAATTTCGGACAAATCCCGGACCCCAGGATCGTGCCGTCTCCTCGTAAGTTTGAAAACAAGCGGGAAGGATGTATCTACACACTGTAAAACTTTTACACATACAGAATGAAAACTGTATTTTTACAAAAATAGTGTGCATTTCTTTTGGAGTGACCGTCGCACATACAAACTCACCAACTTCCAGGTTTCCAGCGTTGCTGATGACGAGGTTTGCAGACATACATTCGCGCGGCTGACAGCTCTCAAAAAGTCACGAGAGCCTCCCTACCATAGTTTCAGACACCACGTAGATATAAAGCACCGTAAGAAGGTGGGGGAAGCGAGAGTACTTGACCGGAATTTGAGACACGCATGTGCTGGTTACTCGTGGCTAGCGGCCAGCGCCCGCGTCGCCTCCTAGCTGTGTTTACCACTCTCTCTCTCTCTCTCTCTCTCTCTCTCTCTCACACACACACACACACACACACACACACACACACACACCAGTGTTTGTGGGCCGCGCGCCTGCATAAATCCCCCGGCCTGTCCTGTCGTCGCCGGCCACTGCACGGTCCCCTCCCTGGCGACCTTTCGGTCCTTTCCCGCGCCTGGCCTGCACCGCCACCGCTGATCCTTCGCGACGCAGCGTCCGCCACGTTCCTGACTGCCTGGCATTTCTTTCCGCCACTGTCGCCGTCGCCGCACGCCCCCTACTGCCACAGCCACCGTATCGCTGCAGGCTCGCAGCTCTGCGACACGCCCAGTTCGCCACCTCCTAACGTTCACTGGGTTGATGCTTTTAAACCTTTCACTATCAGTTTTCTTTTTCGGAGTGAAAGATATCAATGTATGGTTATTCCAATTATCGTTTAGCGAGTGACAATATGAGAATAATGTAAGACGTGTATACAGGGTGTTACAAAAAGATACGGCCAAATTTTCAGGAAACATTCCTCACACACAAAGAAAGAAAATTCGTTATGTGGACATGTGGCCGGAAACGCTTACTTTCCATGTTAGAGCTCATTTTATTACTTCTCTTCAAATCACATTAATCATGGAATGGAAACCCACAGCAACAGGACGTACCAGCGTGACTTCAAACACTTTGTTACAGGAAATGTTCAAAATGTCCTCCGTTATCGAGGATACATGCATCCACCCTCCGTCGCATGGAATACCTGATGCGCTGATGCAGCCCTGGAGAATGGCGTATTGTATCACAGCCGTCCACAATACGAGCACGAAGAGTCTCTACATTTGGTACCGGGGTTGCGTAGACAAGAGCTTTCAAATGCCCCCATAAATGAAAGTCAAGGGGGTTGAGGTCAGGAGAGTGTGGAGGCCACGAAATTGGTCTGCCTCTACCAATCCATCGGTCACCGAATCTGTTGTTGAGAAGCGTACAAACACTTCGACTGAAATGTGCAGGAGCTCCATCGTGCATGAACTACATGTTGTGTCGTACTTGTAAAGGCACATGTTCTAGCAGCACAGGTAGAGTATCTCGTATGAAATCATGATAACGTGCTCCATTGAGCGTAGGTGGAAGAACATGGGGCCCAAACTAAAATGAGCTCTAACATGAAAATTAAGCATTTCCGGACACATGTCCACATAACATCTTTTCTTTATTTGTGTGTGAGGAATGTTTCCTGAAAGTTTGGCCGTACCTTTCTGTAACACACTGTATTTCTATGGTCTATTGTCAAATCACAATTTATGAAAGATGTTTATATTTTATTAATAGGATTAAGTAGGAATAATTAATAATTGTCATGTTGGAAATAATTGGGGTAGCAGGGAATGTCTGCACCAAAGTATTGTTGACAAGAGAGACCGCACATTGATATAATTTTAAAAAGGGCGGGAGAGACCGCGTATGGATACATTTTAAGAAAAGAGCGGAAAAGACCGCGCATTGATACATTTTGTAATGGTAGCTGGAATTGTCTGCACCAGAAAGCATTGTTGGCAGGAGAGACCGCACTTTAGCGTTCGTAGGAAGCCAGTAGTAAGCGAGAAGTGAAGCGAGCCGGTAGCAGGTCTGAAGCGAGACGTTGAGTGGAGCGGAGCGGTGTGCCTGCCAGCCACTAGCTAGGATTTAGAAGAGATTATAAACGGATGTACAGAGACATCACTTAACTATTATCGTAAGAGGAACTAATATTATCTTTTTTTTTTTTTTTTTTTTTTTTTTTTTTTTTTTTTTTTTTTTTGAGAAACTCAAGACAGCTGAAGGTATGTTTGCGCAATGCTAGTTGTAAGACTATTGTAAAAAGTAAGTCCCATTTGAACGTTTGTAAAATTATTTCATTACCAACAGTAAATATTTGAAGAATCATTTTCAGAATATAATTAATTTTTGCCAGCAATATTGCATGAATGCTCATAATCCATCCCAAAAACCATCAACATAAAACTTTGCAAAAATTTTATTGTTGTCAAGAAAAAGTGTAACTATGAATTACGTAACTTCAGTCAAATTAATTAAAGAATAACGTCAGCTTTGCTAGTAAAGAATAACGTCAGCTTTGGTAATAAATATAGCCACTTATTATGAAAGCCCATCAGCAGCTAATAGAGTATAGTAAAACAGAGTAAGTATATTCATGTCGCAGTTCGATGTAGCAGTCAGATGGCGATCCAGTAACAGCAAAAAAGGTAAGGAACAGTTTTTGAGGGCCACACGACGACACATTCTGTGTTTCGTCGAAATTCTCCGAAAATCACTTTTAAAAAGCAGCAATTAAATTTGTATGCGAAGAGTGAGAAAGAGAATAAATTTCAAAGGGAAGATTTCATTTGTTATTATTAAGCAAGAGATAGAAATCCTAAGGAAAGGTTACATAGGTTACTGTAGAAGGTTATCATTAACAAGAGAGATATAGAGGAGACGGGAAGGTTTCAATAATATTGTAAACGTCATTAGCAAAAACAGGATCCTCAATAGCAGTAAACTTAATTTCACTATTAGCTACTAGGAAAATATTATTAGTATTAATTCTAGATCAGCAGTCGCACTAAATCAAGCTCTTGTCCTCTCAGTTCTAACAAGGTGGGCCCATGACGTTGGTATCACAGATTTACTTCACACTTTGTACACCTTTTGTAGGCGATCAAGACACCACGATCTGCAAGTAGTAAGGTGCATTACTCCGGCAGTTCCGAGAAAATCGCGAGAGAATCTTCACACGTCTATTACGTTGCTCATGTTTCTGTGCTCAGTACAGGACGTTGGAGATCATTGTGCTGAAGTGGTTAGCGTTCGAGCTTCGTTAAATGAACTTGTAAGAGGTGGCGGTTCGACTTCCGCTCAGACTTAACTCTTAATCTGTGTTTTTTTTTCTTCACACTGGTCAGACATCTTTTGCACCCAAACTATCGAAAGAAAGATAAATTTTTTCAGAATGTCAATGAAGTGTGTTTTCCCTTAGAAACTCCGAACGTTCCTTGAAAATGCGGAAAAACTGCATTCATTCGATGTAGTAGATGCCGTTTCAATTTATGTTTCCCATGTGTGTATGACAAATACCATGCCGAGAGCACATCCGACGAGAAGTCTAATTGCACATTACTTTTGTGGCCTGACACATTGTGAAACACTATATTTTCTGAATGTGAATAACGCTATTCGCATCATTATTTGTCGAGGTTTGACTTGGCCTTTCCAAGCGTGTCCCTCGTCCTTGAAAATTTTAATCAAAAACAATAAGCAGTCAAATAACATATGAAATTCACTACTCCTTCATGAAAATGCACGTGTTTTTTTTCCCTCTGTATTACCTCTCAAATGCCATATAACTTAAATAAAGTGACCAGTGATTGAAAAAATATAGATTACAAAATTAAGAGGCAATGAGATTCGAACCGCCACCCCGTCCACGATACTCTTGCTAAGCGCGAGAGCTAGCCACTTTTTTTGTGATCTCATTTTGTTCGTTTTCGTTCATTTTATGTGTTCGGAACGGACGTCCCATGACGCTTGTTCAAGTTCATAGTTGAGCGAATAACTCAGTTTTTTTTTATTATTTCAGAGGCCATCTAACCCTCTGACCGTCCACGCTGAGCTACCATGTCGGCATACCAGTGGACCACGCTACCGTCTTACGGCCGGCACCTTCTCGCAGGTACACCAGATTCACAATGAACGAATGCCAGAGCAGCGCTTACTACTTGCACACTGTGTTGTTTTAATCGCCGAACAAAGGTAAACAAAGTTTGAAGTAAATCCGTGATCACAACGTCGTGGGTTCCCCTTGTAATACCTCTGTATTCTAGTAAAGAGTGATAAATTTGCAGGGAAGAGACCCTCAGCGGTGGAATTGACTTTTTGCAGCCGTTTACACAGTGGTGTAGATTAAGTCCGGAGGTATTATACCCTCCAGCCATCCATCCTGGTGGGTCCTTCTTTTCCAGTAATCGATGAAATAAAAATTTCGGAATTTCACATGATGATCTACAGATGTAAAAAAGTGCTACAGAGACAGACTGTGCAGCGTAACGGTTAACGTACAGGCCTAATGTGCGGAGCCTAGTGGGTTCGAACAGTGTGCTGTGGGTGGTAATCTTCATACAAACATTTAAAACATAAACTCTTGTTGCGCTACGGACAAAGTAATGCAGATGAAGGTTTAAATGAAAGAAGGGATTATGAGTAAAACTAAATGCAAGCAAAATGAGGAATAGAAGCAACGAGTGCAAGGACGAAATAATAGGACGATAAAACAAGATATTAAATCGAAGTTAATATATAAAAATTATTAGAGTAACATGAACAAAGAATCTAAGGGAAAAAATGATACGAAGAAAAAATGAGAGCAACTGGAAAAATTAATACAGTGATTAAAATGATGTGACAAAAGAAGAGAAACAAAAAATATCTTTAAACCAATTAATTAAATGGAAATAATCACCAAATTCATTTTGACAAATATAAAAAATATAAAATTTCGGAGTATCTGATAAGATTCGATCCTACAACACTCTGCTTTACACTACACAACTAGTCTGTGTAGCACACCACTTATGATTCTGTAGTCCGCCTGCTTAACTGGCTGTGACCGTGCTTGCTTCCCATGCAAGTGGACCCGGGTTCGATTCCCAGCCGGGATGGAGATTTTCTCCGCGCGTGGACTGGGTGTTGTATTGTCCTCATCATCATTTCATCCGAATCTCCGGCGTGCAAGTCGCCCAATGTGGAATTCCGGCCAGCGATACCATATATATATAAATAATCTGTACATAATATATAATCTGTACATATATAATCTGTAGAACAGCACGTGAAGTTCTGAATTTTTTTTTATCGTCAGTTCCTCATAAATGAGGGCCCACCGGGATGGATGGCTGCAAGGTGTGACACCTGGGACCTTAACCTACATTACCGTATGAATGGTTTCGGAAAGTCTATCGCACAGCTGGCGACTTGTCCTTGTTAGTATATCATAGATCTTCACCATCAACAGAACCAACTGGAACAATAGTTCTAGCATCAGGACTAGTTAAATAACTTCACCGCCGGCCGGAGTGGCTGAGAGGTTCTAGGCGCTTCAATCTGAAACCGCGCGACCGTTACGGTCGCAGGTTCGAATCCTGCCTCGGGCCTGGATGTGTGTGATGTCCTTAGGTTAGTTAGGTTTAAGTAGTTCTAAGTTCTAGGGGACTGATGAGCTCATATGTAAAGTCCCATAGTGCTCAGAGCCATTTGAACCAATAGATGTGTTCGATCGGGTTCACATCTGGCGAGTTGTGGGGCCAGTACATCAATTGGAACTCGCCTCTGTGTACCTCGAACCACTCTAGTCCTCAACACACGTTATCACACACTTGCCAGTCACTAAGCCTCAGTCCTCTTGCAAAATATCATTGGAGTGAGGAACCTGCTAGTCAAATATATAACATACTCGAGGTTCCCGAATGAATATTTAGTAACTTTTACGTAATTAGGATTCGAGACATCTATCGATTTACACTCCTGGAAATGGAAAAAAGAACACACTGACACCGGTGTGTCAGACCCACCATACTTGCTCCGGACACTGCGAGAGAGCTGTACAAGCAATGATCACACGCACGGCACAGCGGACACACCAGGAACCGCGGTGTTGGCCGTCGAATGGCGCTAGCTGCGCAGCATTTGTGCACCGCCGCCGTCAGTGTCAGCCAGTTTGCCGTGGCATACGGAGCTCCATCGCAGTCTTTAACACTGGTAGCATGCCGCGACAGCGTGGACGTGAACCGTATGTGCAGTTGACGGACTTTGAGCGAGGGCGTATAGTGGGCATGCGGGAGGCCGGGTGGACGTACCGCCGAATTGCTCAACACGTGGGGCGTGAGGTCTCCACAGTACATCGATGTTGTCGCCAGTGGTCGGCGGAAGGTGCACGTGCCTGTCGACCTGGGACCGGACCGCAGCGACGCACGGATGCACGCCAAGACCACAGGATCCTACGCAGTGCCGTAGGGGACCGCACCGCCACTTCCCAGCAAATTAGGGACACTGTTGCTCCTGGGGTATCGGCGAGGACCATTCGCAACCGTCTCCATGAAGCTGGGCTACGGTCCCGCACACCGTTAGGCCTTCTTCCGCTCACGCCCCAACATCGTGCAGCCCGCCTCCAGTGGTGTCGCGACAGGCGTGAATGGAGGGACGAATGGAGACGTGTCGTCTTCAGCGATGAGAGTCGCTTCTGCCTTGGTGCCAATGATGGTCGTATGCGTGTTTGGCGCCGTGCAGGTGAGCGCCACAATCAGGACTGCATACGACCGAGGCACACAGGGCCAACACCCGGCATCATGGTGTGGGGAGCGATCTCCTACACTGGCCGTACACCACTGGTGATCGTCGAGGGGACACTGAATAGTGCACGGTACATCCAAACCGTCATCGAACCCATCGTTCTACCATTCCTAGACCGGCAAGGGAACTTGCTGTTCCAACAGGACAATGCACGTCCGCATGTATCCCGTGCCACCCAACGTGCTCTAGAAGGTGTAAGTCAACTACCCTAGCCAGCAAGATCTCCGGATCTGTCCCCCATTGAGCATGTTTGGGACTGGATGAAGCGTCGTCTCACGCGGTCAGCACGTCCAGCACGAACGCTGGTCTAACTGAGGCGCCAGGTGGAAATGGCATGGCAAGCCGTTCCACAGGACTACATCCAGCATCTCTACGATCGTCTCCATGGGAGAATAGCAGCCTGCATTGCTGCGAAAGGTGGATATACACTGTACTAGTGCCGACATTGTGCATGCTCTGTTGCCTGTGTCTATGTGCCTGTGGTTCTGTCAGTGTGATCATGTGATGTATCTGACCCCAGGAATGTGTCAATAAAGTTTCCCCTTCCTGGGACAATGAATTCACGGTGTTCTTATTTCAATTTCCAGGAGTGTATTTGAAATTGCCTCATAAACACAAGAAAACTTTTCCCCTGCTGACTTAGGCTCTGTTCCGCGAATGCTGTACAGGGTGAGTGAGCCGTGCGAGGCCGTGTTCGTGCCATACCTCACTTGACATCCTGTTTTTACTGTCCTGTTTTTACTGTACTACCACCTCGTTATGTTAATTTCAATTACTGGTGTTACCGAGTTGCCGCATTGCCTGCCCATGAGCGGCAGCAGCGGCGCGCTTATCGTTATAAGCCCTGGCGTCTTATCTTTGCTGACTGCTATTACTTCCCGGTTGTCGTGTGTTCGGAGTTAGTTCGGATCTGCCAGTGAGTTGGGAGGCGGTAGCAGTGGAGTTCGGACCTGGCAGTATTTGACTGAGGACGCGGCAGAAGTTCAGTCGGGGCGCGGCTGCGGTCAGGTCCGGACAGCCATGACTCGCCCGGCGGTTGCCGAAACATATCACTGAAGTGCGGACCACCTTGGTTGGTCGTCGGCCGGTCGTCGTGTCGGACGACGTGTAAGTTGGCCGGCGATCGCTTATGAGTTGCCTGCGTGTGCCGACTCGTGATTCGTCCTTGTTATTGCACAGTCGCTACCGTTAGTATTGTCTAGTCCTTCGTGCAAGTGTTCATGAAACAGTGTGTAGCTTGTGAATTCGACTGCTCAGTTATTGTAATGCTGTCTCCGTGCCGATGTGTGGGAATCAGTCGGTTGGCGTGGAGCAGCGAGGAAATCTCCGCGGGGCGTGGTTTGGCTGGGCCCGCTCGCGGTCTCTGCGCAGTGTCGGAGTGTGTGGGGCTGTTCCCATTGCTACAAGGTCCGTGGCTCACCGACCCTGGACACGAAAGTTGAGTTTGGATTTAATTTACCAGCAAGTCAAGACTGTCCACATTGTGCCGTTTGGTTCTCGTTGTTGGCTGTTTGGACATACCCACGAACAACAACGTGTTTGCTCGAGTTGGCGAAGGTTTAGCCACTGTCTGGTGGAGTCTAACTGCATTTGGTTATTTGCAATTGAAGTGCACCAGCGGAATTTTCTGCCTTGTGGCCGTTAACGTTCCGGTTGCCTGCCCTGGCCGTTGACGTAAATTTCAGGCAGTGTGGTTTCCTCATCGTGTTGTCGCTGTCCAGCACGGGGTGTAGTTCAACATCTTAATGTATACTTGGTTGTCAGCGCCCACGCCTTTTAAGTTTGCATTGAACTCCCAGTTGTGTGCTTGTCGAGTGGAGCACAAGTTACCTTGTCGGTGGGTCTGTTGACTGTCTTTTGGTTGGGTTTTCGTCGGATCGAGAATGGTTGGGCCGACTGCCTGTCTCACCCAAGTGATCGTTAGTTTTTCAAGTGCTGGCCGACCCCCGAAACTTCTGAGCGTCCTTAGCTGCACTGCCTTTTCTTATTTTCTGTTGTGTGTATTTGTATGGCTCATAGCCGATGGTTTTGAATTAAAGTTAAATTGCTTTTAGCGGGCCTTCAGCCGCTTTAAAATTAAAATTCCTTGCCTTTCAAGTATTAGATTGTTTGGGGCCTTCAGCCTAAATTAAGATAAGGCTTTGTTGTTTAAATTTATTTTACCTTGAGTATTAAGTCATGGTGTCTTCAGCCGTTCTTAAATTAAGGATCTTTGTCTTTCGAGCATCATACTGTTTGGGGCCTTCAGCCTAATTGAAGATAAGGCCTTCTGCCTTGTGTTTTTTTATTTAATTTTACCTTGAGTCTTAAATCATGGGCCTTCAGCTGTCTTTAAATTAAGGTTGTTGCTTTTCAAGTGTTAGATTTTGGGCTTTCAGCCAAATTGTAGAACTTACTTAACGTGAGGCCTTCTGCCCTCTAAATATTCTTTTTGGTGTCTGAATTTTGAGTTAATTGCTTTCAGCCTTTTTTTAATTAAAGTGGTTGTGCCCTTAAGGCATAAGATAGTGTGGCGTATTCAGCCGATAACTAAGTTCAAGAATTTGTACTGTAGTTGTATGTGTTCGAGCGTAACTGACAACCGCTCATTTTGGCCCCGTTCCACAATTCCAACTACCTGTCCTGTCCAGCGGGTTTAGCACGGCGTGTCAGTGATTTTTTCCACAGTGTTCAAACCCTGGGGATTGATCGATGAGAAGATACGGAGCAAAGAAGGTCTAATGAACTTCGGGCCAGAAATGCATGGTTTCCATGCTAGAGACCATTTATTCAGTCATACATTGTTACAGAGACCGCAATCTAATACGCTTCTACCATTCAGCCACCGTTACAGTATGTGTTGAAAATCCACCGTTACAGTATGTGTTGAAAATGCTTTCCATGTGCCTCAACGCGTGCGTTTACGCGCCGTAGCGTGTTCTGTCTCACACATTCACATTGACCAGGTTGCATCCGAACAGCGTCAAAGGCAACACGAACACCCTGCTCCAGCGTCTCCACGTCTGGAATGGGCTCTGCATACACGATACTTCTGAGCTGACCTTAAACCAGAAATCGCACGGGTTGAGATCCGGTGAACGAGCAGGCCATGCAGCTGGACCCCCTTGTCCGATCCATCGACCACGGAAGACACGACTGAGATGCGTCCAGACATGAAGGCGAAGAGGGCTGGAGAACCATCATGTAGCAGCCACATAACCCTTCGAATCGTCGAAGGCACCTCTCCCAGCAGCGGAACCAAAGTCACCCGCAAGAAACGTTGATAGTTCCGGCCTGTTAGGAGACACTGAAGGAAGGACTGGTCTCAAAATAGGTCGCCTATTATCCCGGTCCACACATTCCGGCTGCACCCATGCTGATAATTCGCTGTAACCATATCATGGGGACCATGCATACTATCCCACAGATGACTGTTATGAAAGTAGAAATACCACTCCCCGTGAAGGTGGCCCCATCTGTGAATAGGATGGATGACACAAATCCCGGAATCGTGGTTGCCTGGCGAAAAGACCACTGACAAAACAGCTCCTGATGTGGAAAGTCTCTCTCTAGTGAGCTCTGCGCACGCTGTAAGTGATAAGGGTAGAAACAGTTGTCTTGGAGAATTTTCCACACGATCGTCTGGATTATCCTTCACAGTGTTAAGGGGCCCCGGAACGCCCTACACTTGCAATGTTAAAATAACGCTTATAAATTACATCTTTCCTCACAAAGTATTTGAGGTAGGAAGTTGAAGTTTTTACAGATTATTTATTGGAATATGGGCTACAACTTAACACAGGGATTTTACAAAATTTTAGTTCAGTTATTAAAGATGATTTTTTCAATTGTAATGAAAATTCACAACATTTTTTTGCAATTTTTTATTTATATATTCAAAAATATACAGTTCTTTGGAAAAAGACTGTGTTAAATTATGCAGAAGGTACTGTGTAACATTTACTGAAAGTTTGAAACAAATATGTTTGGAAGATCCTTAGAAAACATGTAATTAGTATGAGAAAATAAAAGTTTTGGGAATCGAGCGACAAAGATTGGATTAACTTTTTAGTGCATTCCAGGTCCATAGGATGGATTATCTTCATCCTCTCCAAACTCCTCCTCCAGCTTCCTCTTGTTCCTCCTCCTGTTTACTCTTGCTTGTATTTCTAGACTCTTTACAGCCCTGTCTGCAGCCCGAAGGCGTTCCTTGTCTAAAGCAAGCATCGCTCGTTGTTGTGTTCGTAGATTTTGCTACCATTTTCTTCAGTTGTAGTTACTGCAACACTGTTCCAAAAGGTGGTCATGTATGAACACTTATCACATTTCAGTTGTATTTCACTAGCAAGTCCTACGTGCTTTATTATGGAGAGTTCCAGATCAACTTCACTACAATGAATACATCTTACACAGTTTGCAAAAATTCCTTTGAGAACCGACATATCAAATATTTCATTCACATCCGATTCGCCCATAAAACATTCATAGTTTTCACTCATTGAACCAAGCTTCTTCTGTGAAGAATTTTCTTTCCCACTTTGACTGCTATGGGCAGGTGTACTTGAGAGGTTAGGTTCACTCACTTGGTTATCGTCTTTATTGTTTACAGTAATAACACATACCTTTGGCTTTCCAACATTTCTCCTTTTCTTAAAAGCCCTCAGAGGATTTCTAATAACTTTACTTTTACTCATCATTATACTTCAACAAAACAGAGACTCAAGAAACAGAATTAATTACGAATATTTTCGAGATAACGACGGAGTAAATAAACATGAAACAATCGACAATCACACCAGCGATATATATTGAACCATCACAGGTTAGCCACAACACATACTTTATGTCACATCACTAAAATGTACCTGATGAACACGGACGTTAATAATAACACCATTTGACAGCAGTTTAACAGCGCCACAGTGGGTCACGCCCATGTAGAACACATTTCAAAAAAAATTTAAAAATAGTTGTAGTCTTCGGAATTGAATAAATTATATATCTATTAAAAGGTAATAGTCTGCAGATTCAGAAAACGCAAGAAAGTAAAAATTGAACTTTTCATGATTTTGAGCCTTTCCGGAGGCCCTTAATCACATTTTCCTCCATCTCTGATGCCCGAACATTTCGGGTAAGTCCTTCATGATTTCCTGCATCCTGAAACGACCCTGTCTCAGACAAACGGCGAAACACTATTGCAAAAACTGAATGCTGTGGTTGTTGCCGGAGGGATTAGGGACCCTGAAATGCCGGAGGGTTAGGGGTCCTGAAACGATCTTGCTGTGCGCCGCCCGTTGACATTTGCCTTTCCGTAAGTAAATATCATGTCGGCGAGCTCTCGATTCGAATGCGTAACCTTCGTGTGCAACGCTGTATCACATCCACTACTAGGTGAGTCAGCAAGAGGTGTGAATCGGACCCATCGCCAATTACTGTGGCAGGGGAGGGCGCTAGGGCATGACATATGAGGAACAGTACCACCCTCCAGGAGGAAACCATGCGTACTGTAACTGTGGCTGCGTGGCACAGCGCATAGTACAACGCAGCGTCTATAACAACGTGTGACTGCATAAATGGTCTCTAGCATGGAAACCATGCATTTTTGGACCTAAGTTCATTAGACGTTTTTTGTTCCGTATCCTCTCATCGATCAATCCCTAGAGTTGGTACACGGTGGAAAAAAAAAATCACCCTGTACATTCTCCAATTGTCAATTTGTCCTCAATGTCCTTAAATTTGGTTTGTTCATTTTGCTGCTTCCACCGTTATGATGAATGAGCTGCGTGAAACTACCTGCGCAGACATGTGCGTAGCTATTCTGACGTTAAGGCGGACGGACAGCACAACCCGTTGTCAGGCGCAGCAGGCTAAACGGGTCGCGTGAAGCCCACCAAGGTTGCGGAAACTCCAAGTTGGCCTGTTTTAACCACCGTGCTTCAGTGCACGGTAAGTACTCTTTCTGTCTCCGTTGCGGCAGGTTGAACTGCTTTAATGGCTGCAGTGGAGAAAAGGGCAGGAAGGCTAGAAGGAGAATATCTGATATCACTGAGCTTGACTCTGTACGAATTTCCGTACTGCAGCGAGCAGGTAAACTATTCCCCGTGAATTACAAGAAGCGCACGGCAGTAGCGCTGCATTCTAACTAAAAACTTTATTGGAACTTGTCCCGCAGTTCCAGGAGCGACCAAAAACTGAGAGGCAAGTTGGCGGGCATGAAATTTTGAAGAGCCGCAGCTGCGTTCCTGTTTAGCCTCGGCGCGGCGGGCATGGTCGCCGGTCGTGATGGGGGTTGTGGTGGGGGGGGGGGGGGGGGAGAGAGAGAGGGGTGTATCGGGAGCTCGCGGAGGAAGGCGGTGTTTACCGGCAGGACGTGCGGCTGTTTACCGCCGGGGCCGCGCGCCTAATTAGCTGCTCTTCTGCGCCGGTAAACACACAGTCGCGTAGCACGGAGAACGTCACCCGCTCCGCGTCGACTCCGCATTTAAGGGTGACGACAGGTCAGTTTTCGGGCATCGACGTTAAGGCGGTCTGCTCCTGCGCCGACACAATATAGGTCTGTCTATACTCTTCCCAGAATTCCTGTAGTAGGGACAATTAAGCAGGAAGCAGAAAGGTGAGGTTTGGGTACCCTTCCACCTAATCTTAGGAAACCTGCAGCAGCAGCAGCCACCCTCGGTTCCCGAACTTTTACCAGCTCAGCTACAGAATTTCCTCCCTGGACTATAACGTGGCTTCAGCTAGATTAGACCTCTGTATCCGAAGCAAACTGTCGTTTTGTCTGTTTTCATTTCTTACAGTTGCACGAGTTAGTATGAGCGGCGTTCAATAAGTAATGCAACGAGAAAAATGCGCAATTTGTTGTGGGTCATCGTGGGATATTCCCGCTTCAGTCTCTCTTAATTTCATGAAATTCCGATACGTGCTAGCGTAATACGCAGCTTTCGAAACGGCAACTGCAAATGAGATTGGTTCCAAGCATAAAGCTGGCAATACGTTTCTTTTGGTGGAAAAACAGAGCGTCGCAGATATTCATAGGTTCTTGCAGAATGATTATGGAGACCTGGAAGTGAACAAAAACACGGTGAGTCGTTGGGCGAGGCGTCTGTCATCATCGCAACAAGGTCGCACAAATCTATCCGATCGCCCGCGTGCTGTCCGGTCACACGCAACTGTGACTCCTGCAATGTTGGAACGTGCGGAGGCACTCTCATTCGAGGTGATCGACGGATCTCCCCGGCATTTGCCTGGAGCGATCTAGGGAAATCAAGCGAATGATGGGGAGATTATCCATACAGCAAGACGTTGTCTCCAAAGTCTGCCAGTCTGTAGGGAAGCAGCCTACTCACGCCATAGTAAATTCACATCAGTCTTTCCATTGTGTGCTAGCCAGTCCGCTGTAACTAGCTCTGACATCATAAATGTTGCGCAATACTTTAAAAATCAAGTAAATAACCTAAAATGTTTCTAGTGTGTCAGGAGTAGTACTAAATTAATGTGTGTTGAATATCAGTTCGATAACTTTAGCCATTTTCGAAATTTTGACGTTTTTCTGTAAAAATCATTGGCGCAACAGAAAAGAGCTAGAGACTTCAAAATTTATAATTAGATTCCTTTTTCATAAATATTTAATAGAAACAGTTTTCTGGATCTCACAAATTAAGATTTTAGTTGAAATTCATGATTTTCTGGTTTTTGTCTTAAAAATTAAGGAAGCAAGATAGATTAAGTAGGCTAATAAATAAGGCTAGGATGTTTATATTTAAGTAGAATGGAGATCCGCTATAACCATAATGATGTGAGAAATTTCATTTGAATACCTATAAAACTATAGCGATAGCGTATCTCCAAAAGGCCAGTTCAGAGCTTGTCTACTGCGTGCAGGGTAATTAAATTAATTCTCTCGCCCAAAATATTGAACTTAGCCACGTCAAACTTTTATTATGATTACTTACCTGTGTGCTGAATGCACATTTAAATTGAGAGTATCTTCGGCCATCAGCAAAAGAAGCTATGATTTATTCTGTAACTTAATGTGGTGCATTACTAGCCCAGCGGCTAGTCGGGAGAGCCGATTTGATCAGGCGTTCCCTTAGCCGTCCGCACCGCGGCTTTATATATAAGAAAGCTGCGAGAGGAAGGAAGGCCCCAGTTCTCTCCAGACGTTGAATAGCACGCTATCTGTGTCGGGAGTCGCGTCACGTCGGTATCATTGCTACAAACAGCCTCGGATGCCGTATTAAGTTACTCGAGATACGTGTAACCATGAAATCATGTTCGAGAGAAGTGTTAATTCTGGGATGACTTTAATTATCTATCTTCAGTTTGTGTATGTCGTATTTTCACGTGCCGCCGCGGGACAGACATTCTACCATTAATTTAGCGTGGCGTTTGATGAACATTATCATCAAATTATGGCGAGCATTCATTGAAATATTTAATTTGGACATTTATAGTTGCATCGGCGCATTAGACTCTGAACTGCTCTGTTAGTTAGATTGTGTGGATTTTTTTGTTTTCATCTGTGACTTTCAGAATACAGAACGTTTTTTCACGACCGTTTTTGATTATAAATCCCAGACAATCTCCTAATTCATCAGAGCTATAAGCTGTAACTATAAGTGTATTCTCAGATGAAGTGGGCACTAGGAATTCTAATTACAGGCTTCACGTTTTGCTAATCACTTTCTGGTTGCCAATATTGTAGTTAGAGAGCCAGTGTTGAGAACGGCGAAAGACAGCATAAATAACATTCTAAATAATAGGAACTGGTTTAACATTCTACAAACCTAACATTTATAGAAACAACATAAAATTGACATAATTCCACCCGCCGCCCCACAAGTCGAGTGGTACCATGCGGGCATACAGGCCCTCCCAATAGGACGGCGTCGCACAAAACGGAGATTAAGTTAAAAAATAGGGTTTTGTAGCCAAGATAGTGGAATATAACGCGCTGTATTGCAATCCTGAATAAGACAACCAGCTTTCAGAAAAAAAGTGTTGTACTGCTTTTTGGATGGCCCCTCATATGTTGTTTGTTGTGTAATAATGAATAATAAGTAGAAGCAAGTTCGTCAAATGCAGGGAGTAGCAATGTTCAGCGCCGATCTTAGTCAGGGGCCTCCTGTACAAGGTAAATGGAGAGAAAGGGTTTTGCATGTTACTTGTGTATTTCCACAAATAAAAAAAAATGTTAATAGAGATGCGGGAATGTCAGTCAATAAAATCATCGAAAGCACTGCTGCAACTGTGAATACAAACAGAAACGCTGTTATACAGATGAGCAACGAAATGTTCGAGACAGAAAGGAAGGTGAAAAATCATCGTAGAACAAAATTCTAGGGAATGATGCTATACGGATAGGCGAATTACCAAAATAAATTAATTTGTTAAAGATGTGGCTATTAGATATGTTTATGATTATGATCTCTTTCAAGGCAATAGCATATCGTTATTTACTGTTCGGCACAGGAAGCTGTTGATTTAGACGACGCTATACGTGGTTACGTGACTGGTCATAAAAGTAAAAATAGCTTCATATAAATGACCAGTTACAGGAGCATATCCCTACTTTTAAGCCTAATTTGATGGAATCAACCAACCACATACCCAGAGACTGTCACAATGACACATATTGATATACAAAATTAAAATGCAATAGTATTTCATGTTCCTTACCTTACTTACCTCACAGACTCTATCATTATAACAATGTAACTTGTAAAACTGTAATATTGTGCAATTTAATCATGTACTGCGTTTAATATTGAGCATTGCCTGAACCGTGATTTACAATGTAAAACAACTTCGTTGCGTAACATAAATGAAGAGCGCTAGAGCGCTCAGATTGACAGTTTTGTCAACCACTGTCAAGACCTCACAAACTTTAGTATAATAAGCATTATAATTATATATGTAATCTCTAATACTGCAGCACTGCGTAGATTCACTGTTTATTGTGCTTAATATTATCAATCGTGTAAAGCGAAATTTCAAGGCTGAAAAATAAGTTTGGTGCACAAAATTTTGTGGAATTGCATTGTATTTTTGCTTATAATTGTTAGTTGCCTAATAACTAATGTGCCTAGCAGACGCCAGTCAGTTTTTTCCTGAAGATGTCCCAGTAATCTCAAAACTAGTTAGAAATAAACAAATACCAATATAACAAAAATAGTGCACTGTTTATTCGACCTTAAATATGGAACTACTATGCCACGATGTAACGGAAGAGTCCCTAAATAATCTTAATTACGAAGCTAGTGACCTGTTTCTCATAAGGAAACCCAGTGGGGCGACCACTAACCTCTTGACGTGAGAGCAAACGGAAAACAACGAGTTCTATCTTTGTATTATGACTTGTTCGCGAGTTTGAGCGGGTCGAACCAAATGCACAAGGGACAGCGAAATGAAAACGGGATACTCGCCACAAGGGGACCGTGGTCTGGCTCCATTCGAAAGTAATCACCACATGTGTTTAGACATTTAACCCACTGGGAGACGTCATGAACAATTTGTGTTTCGTAGAACGCGGTCGGCCGCTGACGGATCCACGAAATCACTCGCTCTTCGACTTCCTCGTCCGACTGAAATCGACATCCACGCATATCTTTCTTCAGGTCGCCAAAAATTAGACAATCATACGGTGAAAGGTCTCGGCTTACAGGGGATGTTGCAGTGTTTTCCAAGCAAATTGCTGAAACGTAGCTTCCGTCCGATTGGCAATGTTGGGGCGGACGGGTGTAATAGTTCAACAGGGTGATACCGTCCATTACATTACATTACGAACTATGCTTACTCGAACAGCCACACACGTGGGGGCAGCTGACGTCACTGGACGTAAAATTGCTTGCTTACTCAGCGTCGCTCATCACAATACAACTACCGACATGCGAGCAGAGCCGCGGGTAACAGCCGGTTGTTGTGTATGTGTGTTAAATCAACCTTCAGAAATACGAGGGCCGCGGCGGGGAACCACGCGGTCTGGGGCGCTTTACCACGGTTCGCGCGGCATCCGCCGCCGGAGGTTCGTGTTCTCCCTCGGGTATGTGTGTGTGTGTGTGTGTGTGTGTGTGTTTTTTTTTTTTCTCCTCAGCGTAAGTTAGTTTCAGTTAGATTACGTAGTGTGTAAGACTAGGGGCCGATGACCGCAGCAGTTTGGTCCCATAGGAAGCTACCACAAATTTCCATTCCAAATACGAGTATAAACAAAAAATGTAATTCTTATGTATAAGGACGGAATTCAACTCAGTGAAAAGCAAATAATACAGAAACAAAAATCTTCCAGTTTACATATAACATTGAAGAGAAAATAATTGGGACTTTCATAGCATGCAGTGCTCCCCCCTCCCTACACATCTCTCTCTCTCTCTCTCTCTCTCTCTCTCTCTCTCTCTCTCTCTCTCTCTCACACACACACACACACACAAAATTAATGTAAGACAGCGTTGTGTGCGAGAGCGAAACTCATCACGTAGAGTGTGTATCATATTACGATCCTCCGCCATTCTTTCCATTAGCTGCTGCAAAGTGTACGTTTCAGCTCATCGCAGGTAGCGTTCCTCGTCACGTGCTAGCCGCCTCTACATAGTGCCCTGTCGATACTCAGGAGATTTCCACTTGTTATTATCTCCGTGTGGCAGCATATCAAGTTAGCACAGAGTAACACGAGAGGTCACAATCTGTATATCGAAAACCATATCGGAACTGATCGAGAGAACTGCTAAGATTTCCTAAAAACCTATTCGCCCAGATTCCTACAATACGTCATACATCATGCATCGAGGCCTACGAGAAAGATAGGCGGCGGCGCGTACGTCATGCAGACAGCCTGTGCGCTCGTTCGCTCACTCCAGCAGACAAACTACGTTTCTACCCCTGTTAACTGGTAACTAGGTGTGTACGTACAAACGAGAATTGCATCTCCTACTGGAATCCGCTATTATGGAGTCTTACTGTGTTTGTCCTACAACGATCCATAGGCCTATTTATAATTTGTTACGGCTATACTGAGGTACAATAAAATTAAAATCGTGCCAAAATGATTATTAGTTGCGTAAGGCACCACTTCTTGTGTGAAATGAGGACTGTTAAGCAGAAGAGAGTGAATGCCGTAAAAAAGCCGTTATATCATTTACATCGATTATTAGTCGAAATTAAAATTTGTTCTAGCCGGCCGGGATGGCCGAGCGGTTCTAGGCGCTACAGTCTGGAACCGCCGACCGCTACGGTCGCAGGTTCGAATCCTGCCTTCGGCATGGACGTGTGTGATGTCCTTATGTTAGTTAGCTTTAAGTAGTTCTAAGTTCTAGGGGACTGATGACCCCAGAAGTCAAGTCCCATAGTGCTCAGAGCCATTTGAACCATTCTTTTGTTGTAGTTCTGTTAATCAGTAAGACTTCATAGCAGCAGATTACAGGAGAAGATATATTTCTCGTTAGTACGTACACGCCCAGCTGCGATTTAACAGACCTAGAAACGCATTTCGTCTGCTGAGCTCAGCGAGCGAGCGAGTTCAGGCCTGCCTTCGTGACGTACGCGCCCCGGCCCGTCTTCCTCGTGGGTCTCGTCACACGGTCGCGCAACACACGCACGCTCCTTTTATCACAAAGTTCAATGAAGTGACACATTGTTGTTGTTGTTGTTGTCTTCAGTCCTGAGACTGGTTTGATGCAGCTCTCCATGCTACTCTATCCTGTGCAAGCTTCTTCATCTCCCAGTACTTACTGCAACCTACATCCTTCTGAATCTGCTTAGTGTATCCATCTCTTGGTCTCCCTCTACGATTTTTACCCTCCACGCTGCCCTCCAATGCTAAATTGGTGATCCCTTGATGCCTCAGAACATGTTCTACCAACCGGTCCCTCCTTCTTGTCAAGTTGTGCCACAAACTCCTCTTCTCCCCAATTCTGTTCAATACCTCCTCATTAGTTATGTGATCTACCCGTCTAATCTTCAGCATTCTTCTGTAGCACTACATTTCGAAAGCTTCTATTCTCTTCTTGTCCAAACTATTTATCGTCCATGTTTCACTTCCATACATGGCTACACTCCATACAAATACTTTCAGAAACTATTTCCTGACACTTAAATCTATACTCGATGTTAACAAATTTCTCTTCTTCAGAAACGCTTTCCTTGCCATTTCCAGTCTACATTTTATATCCTCTCTACTTCAACCATCATCAGTTATTTTGCTCCCCAAATAGCAAAACTCCTTTACTACTTTAAGTGTCTCATTTCCTAATCTAATTCCCTCAGCATCACCCGTCTTAATTCTACTACATCCCATTATCCTCGTTTTGCTTTTGTTGATGTTCATCTTGTATCCTCCTTTGAAGACACTGTCCTTTCCGTTCAATTGCTCTTCCAAGTCCTTTGCTGTCTCTGACAGAATTACAATGTCATCGGCGAACCTCAACGTTTTTATTTCCTCTCCATGGACTTTAATACCTACTCCTAATTTTTCTTTTGTTTCCTTCACTGCTTGCTCAATATACAGATTGAATAACATCTGGGACAGGGTACAACCCTGTCTCACTCCCTTCCCAACCACTGCTTCCCTTTCATGTCCCTCGACTCTTATAACTGCTATATGGTTTATGTACAAATCGTAAAAAGCCTTTCGCTCCCTGTATATTACTCCTGCCACCTTCAAATTTGAGAATATTCCAGTCAACATTGTCAAAAGCTTTCTCTAAGTCTATAAATGCTAGAAATGTAGGTTTGCCTTTCATTAATCTATTTTCTAAGGTAAGTCGTAGGGTTAGTATTGCCTCACGTGTTCCAACATTTCTGCGAATCCAAACTGATCTTCGCCGAGGTCGGCTTCTACCAATTTTTCCATTCGTCTGTAAAGAATTCGCGTTAGTATTTTGCAGCTGTGACTTATTAAACTGATACTTCGGTAATTTTCACATCTGTCAACATCTGCTTTCTTTGGGATTGGAATTATTATATTCTTCTTGAAGTCTGAGGGTGTTTCGCCTGTCTCATACATCTTGCTCACCAGATAGTAGAGTTTTGTCAGGACTGGCTCTCCCAAGGTTGTCAGTAGTTCTAATGGAATGTTGTCTACTCCGGGGGCCTTGTTTCGACTCAGGCCTTTCAGTGCTCTGTCAAACTCTTCACGCAGTATCGTATCTCCCATTTCATCTTCATCTACATCCTCTTCCATTTCCATAACATTGTCCTCAAGTACATCGCCCTTGTATAGACCCTCTATATACTCCTTCCACCTTTCTGCTTTCCCTTCTTTGCTTAGAAGTGGGTTTCCATCTGAGCTCTTGATATTCATAGAAGTGGTTCTCTTTTCTCCAATGGTCTCTTTAATTGTCCTGTAGGCAGTATCTATATTACGCCTAGTGAGATAAGCCTCTACATCCTTACATTTGTCCTCTAGCCATCCCTGCTTAGCCATTTTGCACTTCCTGTCAATCTCATTTTTGAGACGTTTGTATTCCCTTTTGCCTGCTTCATTTAGTGCGTTTTTATATTTTCTCCTTTCATCAATTAAATTCAATATTTCTTCTGTTACCCAAGGATTTCTACTAGCCCTCGTCTTTTTACCTACTTGATCCTCTGCTGCCTTCACTACTTCATCCCTCAGAGCTACCCATTCTTCTTCTACTGTATTTCTTTCCCCCATTCCTGTCAATTGTTCCCATATGCTCTCCCTGAAACTCTGTACAACCTCTGGTTTAGTCAGTTTATCCAGGTCCCATCTCCTTAAATTCCCACCTTTTCGCATTTTCTTCAGTTTTAATCTACAGTTCATAACCAACAGATTGTGGTCAGAGTCCATATCTGCCCCTGGAAATGTCTTACAGTTTAAAACCTGGTTCCTAAATCTCTGTCTTACCATTATATAATCTATCTGATACCTTCTAGTATCTCCAGGATTCTTCCATGTATACAACCTTCTTTTATGATTCTTGAACCAAGTGTTAGCTATGATTAAGTTATACTCTGTGCAAAATTCTAGCATACGGCTTCTTCTTTCATTTCTCTCCCCCAATCCATATTCACCCACTATGTTTCCTTCTCTCCCTTTTCCTACTCTCGAATTCCAGTCACCCATGACTATTAAATTTTCGTCTCCCTTCACTACCTGAATAATTTCTTTTATCTCATCATACATTTCATCAATTTCTTCATCATCTGCAGAGCTAGTTGGCATATAAACTTGTACTACTGTAGTAGGCATGGGCTTCGTGTCTATCTTGGCCACAATAATGCGTTCACTATGCTGTTGATAATAGCTTACCCGCACTCCTATTTTTTTATTCATTATTAAACCTACTCCTGCATTACCACTATTTGATTTTGTATTTATAACCCTGTATTCACCTGACCAAAAGTCTTGTTCCTCCTGCCACCGAAATTCACTAATTCCCACTATATCTAACTTTAACCTATCCATTTCCCTTTTTAAATTTTCTAACCTACCTGCCCGATTAAGGGATCTGACATTCCACGCTCCGATCCGTAGAACGCCAGTTTTCTTTCTCCTGATAACGACGTCCTCCTGAGTAGTCCCCGCCCGGAGATCCGAATGGGGGACTATTTTACCTCCGGAATATTTTACCCAGGAGGACCCCATCATCATTTAATCATACAGTAAAGCTGCATGTCCTCGGGAAAAATTACGGCTGTAGTTTCTCCTTGCTTTCAGCCGTTCGCAGTACCAGCACAGCAAGGCCGTTTTGGTTAGTGTTACAAGGCCAAATCAGTCAATCATCCAGACTGTTGCCCCTGCAAGTACTGAAAAGGCTGCTGTCCCTCTTCAGGAACCACAAGTTTGTCTGGCCTCTCAACAGATACCCCTCCGTTGTGGTTGCACCTACGGTACGGCCATCTGTATCGCTGAGGCACGCAAGCCTCCCCACCAACGGCAAGGTCCATGGCTCATGGGGGTAGGGAAGTGACACATAGTCGCACAAAATGCGCTATACGCATTCCCTACCGCAATGCCGTCTACGCTCGCTAGGGATATTCCGTTATCCCTTACTTCTCCGTCGGTAAGACAGCTTCTCGGCAGACGTGACGTTACTGGTAATATCTCCCCACCTACAATCTGCTCGCACTACTATAATGTTGCCGGCACTGAGCACGATCACGTTCTAACACTAGTTCGGCAGCATCCGCTGCCTGCAAATATCCATCGTCCCCGTCGGTGCCTCAGAGCGTCTGCGTGCTCCCTTTCGTAGCTGCAACGGATGATTAGCACGGCTGCACGCGCTCAAAACTTTTACTGTTGTCTTGCATGTCGGGAACTGCCAGAAGGTGTCCTGAAGAACAATAACTTAAAGTCACAGCTTCGCACCGACAGTTATGTCTGAAACGTGCGGTGCATAAAGCCACTGCCTGTTACGTCTCGTCAGGCTGCAGCCGCGCGACCGCTACGGTCGCAGGTTCGAATCCTGCCTCGGGCATGGATGATAGGTTTAAGTAGTTCTAAGTTCTAGGGGACTGATGACCTCAGCAGTTAAGTTCCATAGTTCTGAGAGCCATTTGAACTATTTTTTTGTTACGTCACGTAGTCTGGATCTATTCCATTAACGGCAGATGACACGTGTTTCGTCGAGCACCGCGTCATGAAAATTATGATCGACAGCTTGCATGTATTGTCATTAAAACAATCCGTCGCGTCGCACTGAAATCTACTCATCCGTTCTGCAAATAAATATTTTTGCTCGTACATAATTGACAAAATCAATTTTTCGTTTCTAATAACGCAAGAACTATGAGGGTTTCACTACTGCACTCTGTTCTTCGCTCTATTAGTTGTTTTATAATGGACACCTTGTTGATGCAACATTTGTCCTTTCTAAAACCATTCCGTTCATATGAAAGAGTGTACTAACAAAAATCAACATAGCACCTATGGACTATGTGAAGCCGTTTGGCAGAATGGATGAAACACTTAGCTTGAACGTGATGGAAGAAAGAGGATACGTGAGGAATATCATACTTCTATTGAAAAATACAAATAAAATAAAAATAAAAAAATACAGACCAAAACGATCTCTTCAGAACGTGGACATTTTTAGTTTACACTGGTTTGAAAACACCATACCACACACAAACACACACTTGTTTATTCGCTGATAACATGTTACTCACAGATGACGATGAAAATACGTGGTCGTGTTGAAAAGCAGTGCCTCCGAATTCTCTGTGTGGACACTCTTCAAGCTTTATTGCTAAAACAAACGATATTAACATTCTACATCTTCATTCTTCATGTCTATGTATTTATTTCTCAACGTAGGGGCCTAGTCACCCTGGTGAGAAACATATTTCTCTCAACGGCAGACCGTTTCGTTGATACTGTCGACCACCGTTCATTCACGACTTCAATGAACTCTGACAGGAGCCCGAACAACAGGTGTAGGTGTGCTAGGGCAGTTACAGAAACATTGAAATGCTGCACTGATAATGGCTCCTTACTAGCCGAAATGTGGATCTGCTTTAATAAAGCTAGAAAAGAAACGACGACTGACTCATGGTCTCTATCATTTCGAAATACAGTCTACTAATTCTTACAGAATACCAGCAACAAAAATAGATTTCAAATGTAATAAAACAAGTAAAAAGGGTTATCTTATTTTGTCTTAAATTTTCTGAGCTATTATGACACCATGGGCTTAGTCGTTCACTTACAAAATGTAAAACTGACGTTTGCGTAAATTTAACCTCACTATTTTGTGAATTTTAACAACATAAAATTAACAGGAAAATCTGTTTGTTTCTCTGGCCTTATTACTACGAAAGTGCTGTGCTGGTGAGGCTTAAAATGAGATCGATTTGTAAAGGCAATTAATGTATGCATAACACTTGCAAAAGTCTTTTCTCTCAATACCCCCACGGGAAAGTTTAAATTGATAACGTTAATTAAACAAACGACTAAGATGGTGGCGTCATAGCCAAGTGAACGGAGACCAGACGGTCTAATATCGCAAATAATACGTGCAGTCGCAAATATTTTTTACAGTGTAGGAGGAAATGCTAAAAATCCTGACCGACGGGGGCAAGTGTCATGGTGGGGTTGCCTTTGCAGGCCACTTCCGTACATTTTTCTTAAATTTGTATCTGTATCTACATGCACATCTACATTCATTTGCAAACCACTGTATGGTGAGTGGGGAGGGGTACCCTGCATCACTACTAGTCATTTCCTTTCTTGTTCGACATGCACATAGAACAAGTCTATACGCCTCCGTATGAGTACTACTTTCTCGTACCTCATCTTCGTGGTCCTTACGCGATATGTACGTTGGCGGCAGCAGAATCGTTCTGCAGTCAGCCTCAAATGCCGGTTCTCTAAACGTTCTCAACACTGTTCCTCGAAAAGAACGTCGCCTTCCCTAAAATTGATTCCCGTTTGTGTTTCCGATGCATCTCCGTAATACTCGCGTGTTTTTCGAACCTACCGGTAACGAACCTAGCAGCTCACCTCTGAATTCCTTCGACGTCTTTTTCTAATCGGAACTGGCACAGATACCAAACACTGGAACAGTACTAAAGAATAGGTCACACCAGCGTCCTATATGCGGTCTCCTTTACAGATGAAACACACTTCCCTGTAATACTTCCAATAAGCCGAAGTCGACCATTCGCCTTTCCTACTGCAACCCTCACATTCTCGTCGCATTTCACATCGTTTAGCAACGTTACGGCCAGATATATAAACGACGTGACTTTGTCAAGCAGGACACAACTAATGCCGTATCGGAACATTGGGGGTTTCCGTTTCCCATCCATTCGCATTAACTTACATTTTTCTACATTTAGAGCTAGCTGCCAACAACTAGAAATTTTGTCGAAATCTTCTTGCAAGCAATAACTCGAAAGCTGCGGGCTAATTCGGAAATGTATTCCAGTACAGAATGAAACTACATTAATTTCCTACGAAAGAGATCATATTCAGTTTTTCTCTAGGACCAACAATTTGCGTACAGAGAGCGGGAAAACTGAATAACGCGCAGACCGCGCATGCGCTGCAGCTTGTATGGTTTTTGTAGACCAATTTGTGGTAGTTTCCCCGACTTCATGGACTGTAAGGGTGCTGTATCAAGTTGTACGACTCGACATGCTCTACAACGCAGTGTTACGTTGGAAGCCAGGAGTCTCCAACTAGGGCTGTTCATAGAATATCGATACCTTTCCGAAAATATCGGTATATATCGGCGATATTTTCTAACCCAATATGTCGATATCAAAACGGCAATCTCGCGTGCCGATACTTTTATTTTATATTATATTATATTTTTTCACAATTTTGGGTACGTATCTGAAGTTGTTCTTTTTAAACTGTAGTAGAAAATAGTTTTACTTTCACTGTGTGAAGGAGTCTTACTACTTTTTGAGCTTTCAACACGACTAATCTTTCTCTCTGTGTGAGGCTAGTATGCCTGGCGCAAAAGAAGTAGTCCGATTTCTCTGGGAAGTGTCGGTGCGAATGAAATAAGATTTCCGATGTGGAGAAATAACACACCAGTTTCGTTAAAAAATTATTTTTAACGCAAGTAGTGTGCTATTTCTTCACATCGACATTATTTGAAAACAGTTGCTGAAAATTATGAACAAAATCTGAATGCCGAAATGGTCTTTGCGTTGGGCGGAGACGTGTGAGGGAAACGCTGACGTAATCGGCGTTTGGTGGTGCGAACAGAAATTGTGGCGTTTAGCTTCACCACTACAGTTATTAGGTCGCTGGCGTCGACAGAAATGAAAACAGGGAAAGCGACATGAGGTCTTCCGGACGAAACAGAACGATGGACCAATTGGACACCTTTTATTGTGCCACTCACACACAATTACCTTTGTCAACAAAGTGGTTATCGCCAAGCGCGAAAGTGCATTGTTTTCGTTTAAGTTCTTGCTGTAAGGAGGATAGGCAGGCTGCTAGCTTGCTGATGTGCAGAATATCTAATAATAAATCAATACTTAAATATACAGCTATGTCTTTACGATTTGCAGCCGATATTTTTATAAGCAGCAACGTCGGTATCTTTCTCCACCAATATATCGACGCTTTTTCTGTGTATCGAGATCCAGTAATGATATTTTTTTAAATATCGATGTATCGGATTCACGATATTTTTAAAAATATTAACAGTCCTACCTCCAACACGCCGCCCACTAGTCGCATACCGCCAAAAGCAAATATCAATGCGGTCCAAAAAATATTTCATTTATGTAAAGTTACGATAAGTTGAATATTTTGAATTTGATACTCGTGCCACACGATTCTAGTGTCTCACTGGTCCGTTCCGTTCTCAACACTGTCGGCAATGCTCTACTTCAATCATCGAGAGTCGCATTCTTTTAACTGGCCAATCCGACACACGCACTGGTCTGTTATCTTACACCTACTTCAGTTGCAACTACGAGAGACTTCGCGATGTACAAAGAAATTAATTTGTGGAAATACAAGGAAATTCTGTTACTTTTCTGCAGTTGTGGTGATGAACATTTTTCACCACTGTGCTGGCGTAAGCTGTCTCCAGCACACGAGTCGATAGTAGGCGCTGGGTCAAGCGCGCCTACCACCAGAGGGTCCAGAGACACACCGACAAGCAACACGCCGCCAACGCCATCTCGCCAGCAAGTACTGACGCCGCCGCCACCGGCCGGAGGGCATCACTGATTCACTCTCACTCCACTGACTCACACTCCAGTTTGGCGTTTGCAGTTCGATCGCAGAGCCGGTGCAATCGTCTCACGCCACGAGAATGCACAGCGATCAGAGCACTGAGACAGAAGTCTGTAACTGCAAGATTACCGATCTTGACTGCAAGAGAACTATTGCTGATGAGCTTGTACCACAACACATGTGCTCTTTCTTCTTTATGTTACAAGAAACTACGCTGGCGGCAGTGATGCTACAACTGTGATTCTGATCGGTAGAAGATGGAAATGCTGATATGGATTGAATTGCAAACGTCTTGTACCTACCATTACCGTAATTCTGGTGGTACCTGCGATGGCCTCCCCCCCCCCCTTTTTTTCCTCAGAATTTGCAGGTAAGCTAAAGGGCTGACAGCCCTGTTGTTTCCATCATACTACACTTAAGTTACATGTACGAAGGTCACTCAAAAGAAATGCACACTACATTTTTTAAAATCCATCTTTTATTCTACATGTTTGAAAGTTTTACAGTGTGTAGATACGTCCTTTAGGAACAATATTTTCATTTCTCCACATAATTTCCATCCCTCTCTACTGCCTTACGCCATCTTGGAACCAGCGTCTGTACAACCGCACGGTAAAATTCTGGACAAACCTGTTGGAGCCACTGTTTGGCAGCGTGCACAAGGGACTCATCTTCTTCAAACGTTGTTCCACGAAGAGAGTCTTTCAGTTTCCCAAAGAGATGATAGTCGCATGGAGCCAGGTTAGGACGTAAGGCGCGTGTTTCAGTGCTGTCCATCCGAGTTTTGTGATCGCTTCCATGGTTTTTTGACTGACATGTGGCCGTGCATTGTCGTGCAACAGCAAAACATCCTGCTTTTGCCGATGTGGTCGAACACGACTCAGTCGAGCTCGAAGTTTCTTCAGTGTCGTCACATATGCATCAGAATTTATGGTGGTTCCACTTGGCATGATGTCCACAAGCAAGAGTCCTTCGGAATCGAGAAACACCGTAGCCAAAACTTTTCCAGCAGAAGGTGTGGTTTTGAATTTTTTTTTCCCTTGGGTGAATTTGCATGATGCCACTCCATTGATTGCCTCTTCGTCTGTGGTGAAAAATGATGGCGCCATGTTTCATCACCTACCACAGTTCTTCCAAGAAATTCATCTCCACCATTCTCGTACTGTTCCAAAAGTTCGCTGCATTAATTTTTTCCACTTTCAGTATTCTGCAAACACTTCCTTCCCCTACCCCAACGTAGCGTGACAATTCGTTCACTGTGATGCGTCTGTCAGCAGTCACCAATTCGTTACCTCCCTGCAAATTGTCTGGAGTGTGTGCAGTACGAGGCCTGCTGCTGCTGCGAGGACAATCCTCAATATTGCCGTGCCAGCTTTCATCACGTAACCTGCTTGCCCACCGACTAACTGTACTGCGATCGACAGCAGCATCTCCGTACACCGTTTTCAACCTCTTGTGGATGTTTCCCACTGTCTCGTTTTCACAGCACAGGATTTCTATGAGAGCACGTTCCTTCTGACGAACGTCAAGTGTAGCAGCTATCTTGAAGACATGCTGTGACGGCGCCACTCACGGAGACAGTTTGAACTAAGTTTGAAAATAAGTGGGAAGGATGTATCTGCACACTGTAAAACTTTCACATATGCAGAATGAAAACGTTTGGAGTGACCCTCGTACATCCACTACCGTGTTCCGTATCCCAGACAACCCCCTCCGCAGGATGTAGGGAACACGAGTGACGTGACGTGATGTGACGTCACGTGAGAGGGGACGTCAGGGGAGGGAATAAGACGGCAGAGGCAGGCAGCCACTCACCGAGACACACTTCCGGAGGCGGCGAGGCTCCTGCGGGATACGGAAGCGCACCACCCGGCCCCCCAACGTGACGGGAGGCTGTGTGTGGACAGCCATGCTGCGGCTGCCTTCTACCGACTATCTGCTAGCGGCTGCAGCCTTCGTCGCCACTGCAGCCACTGCCACACGTACAGGTACCGTCGCGGCGGCCGGGCGGGAGGCGCCGAAGCCCAGCGATCGGCGCCGCTGCCTGGCTTCCCCCACTAATACACCAGGCGAGCTTGCCTGCCTTAAAGCGACCACCGTCGCCCGACACGCAGCTCTCTGCGTTCCCCACTTGTCTCGCCCTCGCGGAAACAGAACCACGCTACTGGGCCCGTTTTGTAACCGGGGTGAACAAGTTGTCAAATGAAACTTCCTGACAGATTAAAACTGTGCCAGACTGAGACTCGAACTCGGGACTTTCCCTTTCGCGGGCAAGTGCTCTACCAACTGAGCTACCCAAGCAAGACTCACGACCCGTCCTCAGAGCTTCAAATCTACCAGTACCTCGTCTGGCAAAGTCCCGAGTTCGAAGCTCGGTCTGGCACACAGTTTTAATCTGTCAGGAAGTTTCATACCAGCGCACACTCCGCTGCAGAGTGAAAATCTTATCCTGTAAACATCCCTAGGCTGTGGCTAAGCCATGTCTCCGCAATATCCTTTCTTCCAGGAGTGCTAGTTCTGCAAGGTTTGCAGAAGAGATTCTGCGAAGTTTGGAAGGTATAAGACGACGTACTGGCAGATTTGAAGCCGTGAGTCGTGCTTGGGTAGCTCGGTAGAGCACTTGCCCGCGAAACTCGAAGTCCCGAGTTCGAGTCTCGGTCCTGCACACAGTTTTAATCTGTCAGGAAGTTTGCCGGCCGGAGTTGCCGAGCGGTTGTAGGCGCTTCAGTGTGGAACCGCGCGACCGCTACGGTCGCAGGTCCGAATCCTGCCTCGGGCATGGATGTGTGTGATGTAATTAGGTTACTTAGGTTTAAGTAGTTCTAAGTTCTAGGGGACTGATGACCTCAGATGTTAAGTCCCATAGTGCTCAGAGCCATTTGAACCATTTTTTTGTCAGGAAGTTTCATATCAGCGCACACTCCGCTGCAGAGTGAAAATCTCATTCTGGAAGTTGTCAAATACTATACTTAAGGACAGGCTAGATAAAATGATATAACATACACTGACGAAAAAACTGATGGCAACTCCAACAAGGAGTTGGGCGACATAAACGAAAGTTGCCAGGCGTGTTTCTAAAAAAAAAAATGTGTGTGAAATCTTATGAGACTTAACTGCTAAGGTCATCAGTCCCTAAGCTTACACACTACTTAACCTAAATTATCCTAAGGACAAACACACACACCCATGCCCGAGGGAAGACTCGAACCTCCGCCGGGACCAGCCGCACAGTCCATGAGTGCTGCGCCTAGACCGCTCGGCTAATCCCGCGCGGCGGCGTGTTTCTACATCTGAAAGTTGATGTCTATACAAAATTTGCGCCAGTCGCGTAACAGTGGCATTAGTAGCACTAAATCAGGTTCGCTTCAAATACACGCTGTAACAGTCGTGAGCGTTGGTTATCTCCGCTGAGATGATGCTGGTGAAGAACGCCTTGAAGGCCACAAATATCCACCGCACTGACTTTAAACCAGGTCGTGTAATATGGCTACGATAAGTTGGGTGTTCCTCCTGCGATACTGCAGAAAGACTTGGCAGGAATGTAGCTACTGTACATGACTCCAGGCAGTTGTGGTCACGGGAATGTACGGTCGCAAGACGATCGGGCTTCGGATGGGCACGTAGCACTGCCGAGAGGGAAGACCATCGTGTTCGGCGTATGGCTCCGGCGCATCGTACTGCATCTGCAGCAGCAATTTGAGCAGCAGCTGGTACCATAGCGACAGAACGAACTGTTAGAAACAGGTTACTTCAAGGACAGCTCCGAGCGATGCGCCCTCTAACGTGCATTCCAGTGGCGCCAAACAACGGCCATTTGAGACTTCTGTGGTCTCAAGGGAGGCCAGGGTGGAGATCTGTTGTGTTTTCTGATAAAAGCCGACTCGGTGCCAGTAATGGCCTTGTGTGTTAGAAGCAGGCCAGTCGAGGGCCTGCAACCGATCTATCTTCGTGCTAGACAAACTGGACCTACACCTGGTGTTACGGTCTGGAGGACGATTTCTTATGACAGTAGGAGCACTTTCGTGGTTATCCCACGGACCCTTACTGCTAATCTGCACGTCAATCTGGTTATTCGATCTGATGTGCTGCCATTAATGAACAGCATTCCAGACGGTGTTTCCCAAAAGGATAAAGCTTGCCCATATACTGTTTTTGTAACGCAGCATGCTCTCCAGAGAGCCGACATGTTCCCTTGGCCTTCTCGATCACCAAATCTGTCTCCCGTCGAGCACATATGTGACATCATCACAACTCCAGCGTAATTCGCAGTCGGGCAGCAGTAGCCGGCCGAGATACAAGCAGCAACAGGGACGTCACCGATTTTCTGACTTTTAGGAGTTCCTAACCAAGAGCGAATTTTATATTATCATCTGTGTGCTTTAATCTACATCTACATCCATACTCCGCAAGCCACCGGACGGTGTGTGGCGGAGGGTACCCTGAGTACCTCTAACGGTTCTCCCTTCTATTCCAGTCTCGTACTGTTCGTGGAAAGAAGGATCGTCGGTATGCTTCTGTGTGGGCTCTAATCTCTCTGATTTTATCCTCATGGCCTCTTTGCGAGATATACGTGGGAGGGAGCAATATACTGCTTGACTCTTCGGTGAAGGTATGTTCCCGAAACTTTAACAAAAGCCCATACCGAGCTGCTGAGCGTCTCTCCTGCAGAGTCTTCCACTGGAGTTTATCTATCATCTCCCTAACGCTTTCGCGGTTACTAAATGATCCTGTAACGAAGCGCGCTGCTCTCCGTTGGTTCCGCTCTATCTCCTCCATCAACCCTATCTGGTACGGATCCCATACCGGTGAGCAGTATTCAAGCAGTGGGCGAACAAATGTACTGTAACCCACTTCCTTTGTTTTCGGATTGCCTTTCCTTAGGATTCTTCCAATGAATGTCAGTCTGGCATCTGCTTTACCGACGATTAATTTTATGTGGTAATTCCATTTTATAACACTCTTAATGCGTACTCCCAGATAATTTATGGAATTAACTGCTTCCAGTTGCTGACCTGTTATTTTGTAGCTAAATGGTAAGGGATCTTTCTTTCTATGTATTCGCAGAACATTACACTTGTCTACATTGAGATTCAATTGCCATTCCCTGCACGATGCGTCAATTCGCTGCAGATGCTTCTGCATTTCAGCACAATCCTCCATCGCTACAACCTCTCGATACACCACAGCATAATCTGCAAAAAGCCTCAGTGAACTTCCGATGTCATCCACAAGGTCATTTATGTATATTGTGAATAGCAACGGTCCTATGACACTGCCCTGCGGCACACCTGAAATCACTCCTACTTCGGAAGACTTCTCTCCATTGAGAATGACATGCTGCGTTCTGTTATCTAGGAACTCTTCAATCCAATCACACAATTGGTCTGATAGTCCATATGCTCTTACTTTCTTCATTAAACGACTGTGGGGAACAGTATCGAACGCCTTGCGGAAGTCAAGAAACACGGCATCTACCTGTGAACCCGTGTCTATGGCCCTCTGAGTCTCGTGGACGAATAGCGCGAGCTGGGTTGCACATGACCATCTTTTTCGAAACCCATGCTGATTCCTACAGGGTAGATTTCTAGTCTCCAGAAAAGTCATTACACTCGAACATAATACGTGTTCCAAAATTCTACAACTGATCGATGTTAGAGATATAGGTCTATAGTTCTGCACATCTGCTCGACGTCCCTTCTTGAAAACGGGGATGACCTGTGCCCTTTTCCAATCCTTTGGAACGCTACGCTCTTCTAGAGACCTACGGTACACCGCTGCAAGAAGGGGGGCAAGTTCCTTCGCGTACTCTGTGTAAAATAGTTTAATTTCTAGAGTTTCTGCGTATTTATTTAATATCCAATAGCCACAGTTCTTGCGTTTTCGTTTGCGTCGGAAAATAAACCGATTTTGTCATATATTACAAGTTCCTAATCAGACGCGAATTATTTAGTTTACCTGAGGGCTTCGGTAGTTAGGTTTTTGAATCTATGCGTATTAATCTAATTTATTAGTTCCTGCGTTTTCGTCAGGGTCTGCTCAGCACGCGCCGATAGTCCGTTTATCTGCATAGTTAAGTTTTCCACGGTCTTTAGTGTGGACAGAGACTGCGACTGTTGTGTGCGGATGCGAGCCGAGTTGGTGACACTTCCCTGTCGGCTTCAGGCTGTGATGGCTTCGGTTGCACAGCTTGAGGCTGCAATGGATGGGCACCACTGTTGCGGGCCGGCCGTGAGGATCCAACGGACGTCCAGCACCTCCGAGTCCTCCGATCGGTCCTTACCGGTGGCCAGCATAGTTACTGCTCGGACTGAGGTTGACCCCTTACCTGTGGTCTAGTGGGAGGTCGCCCTGGGGCGTAGCAGGTGGCGAAAGACCTCTCCGGTTTGTCTGACAAACAGGTTCCAGGTGATGACTGTGGCTGACACTGTCGCTGAGACAGATGCTGTCGCCTGTCCTTTTTCAGAGGAAATCTCTCAGTCTGCAAGATCCGAACAATCACAGAGGGTGGGATTATTGGTAATTGGGTGCTCCAACGTTAGGCGCGTTATGAGGCCTCTTAGGGGCATGGCTGCCAAGAAGGGAAAGAAAACCAATGTGCACTCCGTCTGCATACCGGGTGGGGACATTCCAAATGTGGAACGGGCCCTCCCTGATGCCATGAAGAGCACAGAGTGCAGCCAACTGCAGGTGGTTCCTCACGACGGTGCCAACGATGTGTGTCACTTTGGATCAGAAGAGATTCTCTCTGGTTTCGAGCGGCTAACAGAAGTGGTAAAGGCTGCCAGTCTTGCTTGCAAGATGAAAGCAGAGCTGGCCATTTGCAGCAGGACCGATTGCAGACCTCTGGTACAGAGCCGACTGGAGGGTCAGAATCAGAGGCTCAGACGGTTCTGCCACCGTGTAGGCTGCAGATTCTTCGACTTGCGCCAAAGGGTGGTTGGGTTTCGGGTTCCGCTGAATAGGTCAGGTGTCCACTACACGCAGGAGGCGGCTACACGGGTACCAGGGGCTGTGTGGCGTGGTTCAAATGGCTGTGAGCACTATGGGACTTAACATCTGAGGTCATCAGTCCCCTAGAAATTAGAACTACTTAAACCTAACTAACCTAAGGACATCACACACATCCATGCTCGAGGCAGGATTCGAATCTGCGACCGAGCAGTGGCGCGGTTCCGGACTGAAGCGCCTAGAACGCTCAGCCACAGCGACCGGCCTATGTGGCGTGGACTGGGCGGTTTTTTAGGTTAGAGGGTCTCGCGAAAACACAAGAAGGGCTTCAGTCGCAAAGGGAGCAGGCCGAACACAGGTAGAACGTAGATACAGGAACCATGAGTATAACAGTTGTAAATTGTCGTAGCTGTGTTGGGAAAGTACCAGAGCTCCAAGCGCTAATAGAAAGCATTGATGCTGAAATCGTTATAGGCACTGAAAGCTGGCTAAAGCCGGATTTTTGCGAAGAACCTAACGGTGTTCCGATAGCATAGGCTAAACACGGTTGGCGGTGGCGTGTTTGTTGCTGTTAGAAGCAGTTTATTTGTCGTGAAATTATAGTAGATAGTTCTTGTGAATTACTATGGACAGAGGTCATTGCTGGCAACCGGAATAAAATAAAAATTGGATCCTTTTACCGACCTTCCAATTCAGATGACCAGTTGCTGAAAGGTTCAAGGAAAACTTGAGTTTGATCTCAACCACGTACCCGACTCTTACGATTATAGTTGGTGGCGACTTTAATTTACCCTCGATATGTTGGCGAAAATACATGTTTAATTCCGGAGGTACGCATAAAACATAATCGGAAATTGTGCTAAACGCATTCTCTGAAAATTATTTCGAGCAACTGGTTCATCAGCCCACGCGAATAGTAAACGGTTGTGAAAACAGACTTGACCTCTTTGCAACAAATAATGCTGAGTTAATAACGAGCATCAAAACTGATACAGGGATTAGTGAACACAGGGTTGTCGTAGCCAGAATGAATATTGTAACCCCAAATCCTCCAAAAATAAACGAAAAATATACCTATTAAAAAAAGAAAGAAATTCACTTGACGCCTTCCTGAGAGACAATCTCCATTCCTTCGAAATTAATAATATATGTGTAGCCCAGATGTGGCTTGAATTCAAAGAAAAAATATCGGCGGCAATTGAGAGATTTATACCAAATAAATTAACAAACGACGGAGCTGTTCCTCCTTGGTATAGAAAACGGGTCAGAACACTGTTGCAAAAACAACGAAGCAAACATGCTAAATTGAAACTAACGCAAAATTCCCAAGATTGGCGATCTTTTACAGAAGCTCGAAATTTAGCGCGGACTTCAATGCGAGATGCTTATAATAATTTCCACAACGAAACTTTGTCTCGAAACCTGGCAGAAAATCCAAAGAAATTCTGGTCGTATGTGAGTACGTTAGCGGCAAGAAACAATCAATGCCTTCTCTGCGCGATAGCAATGGAGATACTATCGATGAAAGTGCTGCCAAAGCAAAGTTACTAAAGACAGCCTTCCGAAATGCCTTCACAAAGGAAAACCAAGGAAATATACCAGGATTCGATTCAAGCACAGCAACATGAGTTACGTAGAAGTAAATGTACTCGGAGTTGTGAATCAAGTCTTCTGGTCCAGACTGTATAGCAATTAAGTTCCTTTCAGAGTATGCTGATGCATTAGCTCCATACTTAACAATCATATACAACCGCTCGCTCGACGAAAGATCCGTGCCCAAGACTGGAAAGTTGCACAGGTCACACCAATATTGAAGAAAGGTCGTGGCAGTAATCCACTTAATTACAGGCCCATATCATTAACGTCGATATGCAGCAGGATTCTGGAACATATACTGTGTTCGAACATTATGAATTACCTCGAAGAAAACGGTCCATTGACACACAGTCAACATGGGTTTAGGAAACATCGTACTTGTGAAACACAACTAGCTCTTTATTAGCATGAAGTGACGAGTGCTATTTACAAGGGATTTCAGATCGATTCCGTGTTTCTCGATTTCCGGAAAGCTTTTGACACTGTATCACACAAGCGGCTTGTAGTGAAATTGCTTGCTAATGGAATAGCGTGTCAGTTACGTGACTGGATTTGTAATTTCCTGCTAGAGAGGTCACAATTTGTAGTAATTGACGGAAAGTCATCGAGTAAAACAGAAATGATTCCTGGCGTTCCTCAAGGTAATGTTATAAGCCCTGTGGTGTTCCTCATGTATATGAATGATTTGGGAGACAATCTGAGCAGCCGTCTTAGGTTGTTTGCAGATGACGTTGTCGTTTAGCGACTAATGAAGTCATCTGAAGATCAAAACAAATTGCAAAACGATTTAGAAAAAATCTCTGAATGGTGCGAAAAGTGGCAGTTGACCCTAAGTAACAAAAGTGTGAGGTCATCCACATGAGTGCTAAAAGAAATCCGTTAAACTTTGGTTACACGATAACTCAGTTTAATCTAAAAGCCGTAAATTCAACTAAATATTACAATTACAAACAACTTAAACTGGAAGGAACACACAGAAAATGTTGTGGGGAAGGCTAACCAAAGACCGCACTTTATTGGTAGGACACTTAGAAAATGTAACAGATCTACTAAGGTGACTGCTTCCACTACGCTTGTCCGTCCTCTTATAGAATACTTCTGCGCAGTGTGGGATCCTTACCAGATAGGACTGACGGAGTATATCGAAAAAGTTCAAAGGAGGGCAGCACATTTTGTATTATCGCGAAATATGGGAGAGAGTGTCACTGAAATGATACAGGATTTGGGCTGGATAACATTAAAAGAAAGGCGTTGTTCGTTACGACGGAATCTTCTCACAAAATTTCAGTTGCCAACTTTCTCCTCCGTATGTGTAAATATTTCGTTGACACCGACCTACATATGAAGAAAGGATCACCATGATAAAATAAGGGAAATCAGAGCTCGTACGGAAAGAAAGTTTGTTCTTTCCGCGCGCTATACGAGATTGGAATAATAGATAATTGTGAAGGTGGTTCCATGAACTCTCTGCTAGGCACATAAATGTGATTTGCAGAGTATCCATGTTGCCGTAGATGTAGATTCTCTTACAGCATTAACCGCCCATGTACTGCTGGACCAAGTGCAACAGGTATAGCACTCCATCCCACAAAATGACATCTGTCACGTGAACAACTCAATAATCTGGCGGTCGCACCGGTTGTTAGTGCACCAGCTTTTCACGTTTGCAATAGCTTACCTCGCGCTTACATCATGCTGTGATCTTCTTATCTAAATTACTTAATTATGTTCCCTAGACAAACGTATTCCCGAAATCTCATAACTCGACAGTAACTATGTTTCGATGTTGCGATTTTTTCCCGTCAGAGAAAATGCTCTCAGCAGAGCCCGATCACGCAGCTGTTAAAGTAAGAAAATGAAAATTCATAAGATAACGGCCGTTCATCGACTGGCTAATTGAGACATGGCTCTTCAACGTCGCTACTGCAGTCTGCGCATGATAAAGATGCCAGTCCTGAAATGCTCTTTTTTCTGATGAGACATGACTGAATTTATCGCCGTAGATGAACTAGTAAAACAACTGCCATCTCATACGGCTGATCAAGAGGTTCTGCACGATGTGAAAAGAGGGCGTGGTGTGCAGTTAGTGCAACACGAATCACTGGACCGACTTTTTACGAGCGGATCATTATTTCTGATCAGTACATGAAGCACGTACGGCAATTTTTTGTGCAGAGAACCGACAGCTAATGAAGAGACCAACGGTTATTTAAAATAGGAGAACGTAAGAGCACACATGAACTTTCCATTCATGACGTACTACATGGTGTTAGGTTTTGTTGACAGGACCTATGCGCAGATATTAACACAACAAGTAATTTGATCACGAGTGAGAAGGTTAATATAATTATGTTCCTAATCTATACTTGTAAAATATACGTCTTTACAAGCAGAGAAATTACGCTAGTGTGACACTTTAGTACCTTCGGTTGATAGCGGTATTGACACATAAGGTCTCTGACTTATAATTAAGTCGAAGTACAGTTGTTTGTGAGCTGTCAGTCGTGGTTCGAATGTGACATTTTTCAACTCTTGAAAGGTTGGACGCAGTGTATAACTTTATGGATAGTCTGAACAATGTTTAAATTGTAATACATTGAGTTCAGTAGTCGAGTTCCAAAATATGGCTCTGAGAACTATGGGGCTTAACTTCTAAGGTCATCAGTCCCCTAGAACTTAGAACTACTTAAACCTAAGGACCTCACACACATCCATGCCTGAGGCAGGATTCGAACCTGCGACCGTAGCTGTCGCGCGGTTCCAGACTGTAACGCTTAGAACCGCTCGGCCACCCCGGCCGGCAAACGAATTGGAACATGATGTAAACATCCATACGTACACAATAACTGTTTAATCTTTTAAGTTCTTTATAAGATTCTGTAAGGTGTACAACTTTTGATCGTTGTATTTTTACGAACGCCTGTTTACGTTTGTAACCAAGTGCCAGATGATGGCTAGAAACAACGAAATTAGTAGCAGTAATGAGTTTTAGAGCAGCTGCCGTTGGACCAACATGGTTTCGATAAATGTCCGCAAGCTGCGGGGCACCAACTACTGAAAAGAGTTACATCATTCTTTCGACAACTATTTGACGCTTTTACGTCCACGTACATTAAGGATAGGTGACATAATACTCGAGCCCGTAGGATATAAACGTTCTGAAACGACTATAAACCTATATCACATGGAGCAGTAGAAACATAACACGCATGAGATCACAGTTGCAGTGTAGTTGATTTGTTGCGCAAAACACGGTCCCGCACAGCGCGACCGATAAAGATAAAATTTATCTAGGTTTGAAATTTCAGCTCTTTCGTATATCAGTGTCGTATGCAGCGCTGTCTGCGTCTAATAATAAAACAACCACAACCGGCGGGCACTAGCGCGGACGCGAACATCCACAATAGAATAGGTGGAATCTCTGTCGGAAGCATTGATGTTCTGTCGGGTGCAGGATTGTATCTGGAGACTGCTCTGCTCTGTTACAGACAAGCATTTCCATGCAGAGTTTCCGCTACAGAGCAATGGAACTCCATTACGAACAAAAGGAACAATTCAAATTCATTTGTAGCAGTTTTACGAGCCTCCAACCACGCTCCTGAAATTGTACTAATGATCGTCCAACTATTTGTATGGACGACACTTTAGGAGTCTATACGGTATGGCACGAGCGCTGTAATTAGCCAGAGGACGCGCTCAGAGTCTTGCACAGTGAGAGCGACGACATAAAAAGTTTGTACTGGTGGAATTAATGTCACTGTTATATGTGTCACGGCTGATATGTAACACACGGCACATCAATACTAACGCTTCGTTGCTTCTGCTTTCATTACTAGCTTAGGGGGAAACCAACTTTCACATCTGCGAGTTGGGGTGCATAGGACTGATAACCTTAAGCCATTTACAGATAATAAGGGGCATTCACCACCAACCACTGCACCAAATTTCACCTCTGGTATCGCACAGTCCCAGAAATAGTGCTTTGGATCAAGTCTGAAAACACTTTCTTTCGTCTAAAATCGTGCTGAAACCTAGGCGTTTCGATTTTCTAAGTCTTGAAAACAGATACTAATAGAATGTATTACTAATAATACCTTCTGCCTACTGAGACTGGGTAGACAGAACAGGAAATAAATAATGTATAAATGACCTGGAGTGATCTTGGTAAGCTAAATAGAACTTTCAAAATGAAGTTCGCCATCAGTCTTTATTAGCAGTTTTGTGTTATAACAGTAAGACAGAAAGCATAAAAGAACTAAAGGTTACCCAGTGTGCAACGCAAGATGGGAATTATTAGGAAAGAGAGGGAAATAAACACAAAAGGACCAGGAAAAAAGCCGGCCGGGATGGTTGGTTGGTTGTTTTGGGGAAGGAGACCAGACAGCGTGATCATCGGTCTCATCGGATTAGGGAAGGATGGGGAAGGAAGTCGGCCGTGCCCTTTCAGAGGAACCATCCCGGCATTTGCCTGGAGTGATTTAGGGAAATCACGGAAAACCTAAATCAGGATGGCCGGACGCGGGATTGAACCGTCGTGCTCCCGAATGCGAGTCCAGTGTCTAACCACTGCGCCACCTCGCTCGGTAGGGCCGGGATGGCCGTGCGGTTCTAGGCACTACAGTCTGGAACCGCAGGACCACTACGGTCGCAGGTTCGAATCCTGCCTCGCGCATGGATGTGTGTGATATCCTTAGGTTAGTTAGGTGTAAGTAGTTCTAAGTTCTGGGGGACTGATGACCTTAGAAGTTAAGTCCCATAGTGCTCAGAGCCATTTGAACCAGGAAAAAAACTGTACTAGAACCCGTAATTATGATCGTAATGGAAGAAAAATGAATGTGTTCACTGGTGTAATACACTGAACATTTGGAAAATTTCAGACGTGATACCAGTCTTTTTTAAAACCCAAAGAAACGACTGTGAAAACTATAGAATACTTTGTCTCCGAAAGTTGGCGTATATAGTATTTACAGAAATAATTTATAGCCGTATAAAAACTGTAACAGAGACTGTGCTATTAGATGGACAAAGTGAAGTCTGGAAAGGCTGTTAATGAAATGATTAAACTTTTACCACAATAAGAATTTTAGAGAAACGACGAGAAACCAATAAACAGACACACATAATTTTCATCTTTTGAAAGTATGAGCAGAAGGAAACGGTGGTAGGTTGGTTGGTTGTTTCGGGAAAGGAGACCAGACAGCGAGGTCATCGGTCTCATCGGATTAGGGAACGACGGGGAAGGAAGTCGTCCGTGCCCTTTGAAAGGAACCATCCCGGCATTTGCCTAGAGCGATTTAGGGAAATCACGGAAAACCGAAATCAGGATGGCCGGACGCGGGATTGAACCGTCGTCCTCCCGAATCCGAGTCCAGTGTATAACCAGAAACGGTGGTATGTAATGACTAAAGCTGTACGTCCTATACATCTTATTGAAGCGATAAAAAACTTATACAAGAACAAAAAATAATAATAGAAGTTGACAATAATTAAACTGAAGAAATCACTATCAATAAGGGGGTTAAAAAAGATTGTGGTCTGTCACTAATCTTATTTAACGTGTCTACAGGAATGGTCAATATCCGGGATATGGCAGGACCGATCATTCGGCGCAAAAAGATCTGTTACGGTGAAAATGGGCTCTAAAACACGCACCTTTAAGAGTTGTGAACACTGCTTCATCCTCGATACGGTGAAGGAAATCGCTTCTACTGCAAGCTCTGTGCTTTCCATATTTTAGGACAAGATAGTATGGACAAAAACAAGAAGAAAACTGCCTACCAAACATGGGCTCTAAAGTGCATACCTTAAAGGCTATGACCACTTTTTTTTCTCGTGGAAGAGGTGTGTTTCACAGCAGCGAAGATAGACAAGTGCTCATAGCTCTTAATGTATGGAATTTGGAGCCCGTATTTACTAGACTTTTTAGCTTCGATTAATGATTTCTATCATTTCATGAACACTAACCATTCCTCCAAGGACGCCTTGCAGAAATGATTTGATTAATATCTGCAGACAGGAAGTAAATTTGGGTATTAGGGTCATAGAAACAAGAAATAAATGTGTTAATATCGTTTCGTACGCAGATGATCCTACAAAAAAAGAGTGTATAAATTAGGAAAAAGAAAATATAAGCTTAATGTATCAATAAATAGAACTAAAATCATGATTCATCATGGGAATTACCCCATCCGATCAAAAAGAAAAACAGATAATACCTCACTTCAGCGGGTCTTTAGCTTTACATTTTCACAACGTGATATAAAGCATGATATCGACAAGAACACAGAAAATAATAAATATCAATCAATATACGAACAGATAAGCAAGCCAGCCGAGGTGGCCGAGCGGTTCGAGGCGCTACAGTCTGGAACCGTGCGACCGCTACGGTCGCAGGTTCGAATCCTGCCTCGGGCATGGATGTGTGTAATATCCTTAGGTTGGTTAGGTTTAAGTAGTTCTAAGTTCTAGGGGACTGATGACCTCAGAAGTTAAGTCCCACAATGCTCAGAGCCATTTGAACCATTTGAAAAGATAAGCAAAACACACCAAAACAAAATACGGAAGGACACAAAATTAAAATCTCACAAAATAATGGCTACATCTTTATTGCTGAATGGAAGTGTGTTCGGGATATTTACAAGGTGTTACAAAAAAGTACGGCCAAACTTTCAGGAAACATTCGTCACACACAAAGAAAGAAAATATGTTATGTGGACATGTGTCCGGAAACGCTTACTTTCCATGTTAGAGCTCATACTTCTCTTCAAATAACATTAATCATGGAATGGAAACACACAGCAACAGAACGTACCACATGACTTCAAACACTTTGTTACAGGAAACGTTCAAAATGCCCTCCGTTAGCGAGGATACATGCATCCATCCTCCGTCGCATGGAATCCCTGATGTGCAGATGCAGCCCTGGAGAATGGCGTATGTATCACAGCCGTCCACAATACGAGCACGAAGAGTCTCTACATTTGGTACCGGGGTTGCGTAGGCAAGAGCTTTCAAATGCCCCCATAAATGAAAGTCAAGAGGGTTGAGGTCAGCAGGGCGTGGAGGCCATGGAATTGGTCCGCCTCTACCAATCCATCGGTCACCGAATCTGTTGTTGAGAAGCGTACGAACACTTCGACCGAAATGTGCAAGAGCTTCATCGTGCATGAACCACATGTTGTGTCGTACTTGTAAAGGCACATGTTCTAGCAGCACAGGTAGAGTATCCCGTATGAAATCATGATAACGTGCTCCATTGAGCGTAGGTGGAAGAACATGGGGCCCAATCAAGACATCACCAACAATGCCAGCCCAAACGTACACAGAAAATCTGTGTTGATGACGTGATTACACAAATGCGTGCGGATTCTCGTCAGCCCACACATGTCGACTGTGAAAATTTACAATTTGATCAAGTTGGAATGAAGCCTCATCCGTAAAGAGAACATTTGCACTGAAATGAGGATTGACACATTGTTGGATGAACCATTCGGAGAAGTGTAACCGTGGAGGCCAATCAGCTGCTGATAGTGCCTGCACACGCTGTACATGGCACGGAATCAACTGGTTCTCCCGTAGCACTCTCCATACAGCGACGTGGTCAACGTTACCTTGACAGCAGCAACTTCTCTGACGCTGACATTATTGTTATCGTCAACTGCACGAAGAATTGCCTCGTTCACTGCAGGTGTCCTCGTCGTTCTAGGTCTTCCCCAGTCGCGAGTCATAGGCTGGAATGTTCCGTGCTCCCTAAGACGCCGATCAATTGCTTCGAACGTCTTCCTGTCGGGACACCTTCGTTCTGGAAATCTGTCTCGATGCAAACGTACCGCGCCACGGCTATTTCCCCGTGCCAATCCATACATCAAATGGGCATCTGCCAACTCCGCATTTGTAAACATTGCACTGACTGCAAAACCACGTTCGTGATGAACAATAACCTGTTGATGCTACGTACTGATGTGCTTGATGCTAGTACTGTAGAGGAATGAGTCGCATGTCAGCACAAGCACCGAAGTCAACATTACCTTCCTTCAATTGGCCAACTGGCGGTGAGTCGAGGAAGTACAGTACATACTGACGAAACTAAAATGAGCTCTAACATGGAAAGTAAACGTTGCCGGACACATGTCCACATAACATCTTTTCTTTATTTGTGTGTGAGGAATGTTTGCTGAAAGTTTGGCCGTACCTTTTTTTAACAACTTGTATATACAGGGTGCTGTAAAATTCCCTTTACAAACTTCTGCCACTTGAAGAGAGATTGAGTACGCAATATTCTGAATTGGAACCGTTGTCCGGAAACGTACAGTTTTCGTGCTACATTAGTTTGAAAACATGCTTGCTAGGTGGTATGCAACAGGGCAGTCATGGTGCGGGACTGCCGACGTCGGATCGGCTGATGTCGTTTGACGTCTATCGTATTCTACCCCTCTGACCTGGTTGGAGCGTCATTCACTTGACCGTGAGTGTTAGAGCAACATGGTCGAGTACACATTTGCGGAATACACCGACATGATCCTTCTGTACGGCGAAGCTCTCGGTAATGGAAGAGCTGCTCGCCCCCTCTGTCAAGATCTTTCTCCACAACGTCCGATTGCATCGCAAACATTTTTCGCCACAAATACGCAACGGCTTTGAGAAAGTGTGCCTTCACAGTGAGCAGTCGTGACTGTGGCGCTTCAAGGAAACGCCGCACACCCGAGCTGGAAGAGGTTGTACTGCGTTACGCTGAAGAGAATCTTTTTGTTTCTTTGGTTATTAATCAGTGGAATTATAAAACTAGTGATATACTAGGTCACGCCCAATAAAGTAGTTGTAAAAGTGGTCACGTTACCAACGTGTTTTCAAATGGCTGCAGCACGGAAACGGCAGGTTTTCGGACATGGGTTCCAATTCTACTCAGGCCCGTCTACAAGTCCTAGAAGTTTGTAACGGGAATTTTACAGCACCCTGTATATATAAGGAGGCCAGGGAAGACCACATAAGAAACGAGGAGATTAATAATCGGCTAGTTATTTGCAGTATTAATGAAAAGATGGAAGAAAATAAAACATTATGAGAAAAGGACCTGCAAAGAGTGAGTGTAGAAAGAATCTATTGTCAGGTCATGCTTTATCAGCCACGAGGAAGAAAGGACGTAGAAAGAGCCAGAACGAGGTGGCAGTGAAAAGAGAGGACAAAAAAGGCACAAGCGTCTAAACGTAGGAGTACGGAAGAACAGGATGAAAAAAGATACTGAGGCGAGCGCGACACCAAGTCAGGCGAATGGATAATATTTGGAACAAAGAGCTAACCTGATGCATCAACAGACAGATGGAAAGAAAGAGACGGCAACCAAGTGTGAAGTGAGTACATCACGTTGGAAAGTATGCGGGAATAAGCACCTATGAAAGAAGTTTAGAGTCAAGACTAAACCACACACAACTATTCTTGTTTTTGCCACCTCATAAAATTTTATTTGAGATTCCCCCTTCCCACCCTGCGTCCTGCCTACGAGTACAGTAACCACCGGGCTGAAAGTCTGGGCAACAGCTTGATTTTTATAACTCAAATGTGGAGTCTTTAAGATCCAGACTGGAGGCTTGAGCAGTTATATTTCCCCACCGTTGCCGACGAAATTACGAGACAGGCGTTTTGAATTATTCATAAACCCGCACTCTCGTAAACGATACCCGCAGTACAGTGCGCATCTGAAAATCAGATGACGCTCGCGTCAACGACCTGTTAGAGAGAGAGAGAGAGAGAGAGAGGGAGAGGGAGAGAGAGGCGGGGGGAGGGGGGCTGGAAAATGCGGGTTATGCATTGCTTACTTGTCAAGTCTTTTACGTGATGCATCGTTCGCTTATTACAACTTTATGTGCGTTACGGAACTGATGCTGTGTCAGCGCCATTCATCATCATCATCATCATCATCATCATCATCATCATCATCATCATCATCGCCGGCCGCAGTGGCCGAGCTATTCTACGCGCTGCAGTCTGGAACCTGGCGACCGCTAGGGTCGCAGGTTCGAATACTGCCTCGGGCATGGATGTGTGTGATGTCCTTACGTTAGTTAGGTTTCAGTAGTTCTAAGTTCTAGGGGTCTGATGACCTCAGATGTTAGGCCACCCAGTGCTCAGAGCCGTTTGAAACATTTGAACCATACCATCATCACTATCATCATCATAATCATCACCACCATCATCATCAATAACATCAACAACATTACATTCCCTAGCTTTAAGCAATCACGAGCCTCAGCTGGTCATCGCGGTCGTTTACTATGTTCCAGGATCCAGCAACCAACTTCTTCGCTCCACCGACTCCTCCATTCGACTGGCATCTGCATTTCAATTCCACTACGGGCAAAATTATGTCTACCACTCCATTCTGTTCCCTGATCCTTTTGTCGCTTTCCTTCTCCCTCCGAAAACAGCAGTCCGTCTTCAGGTCACAAATGGCCCATCGGGACCATCCGACCTCCGTGTCATCTTCAGCTGTGGATGCGGATAGGAGGGGCGTATGGTCAGCACACCGCTCTCTCTGTCGTTATGATGGTTTTCTTTGACCGGAACCACTGCTATTAGGTCGAGTAGCTCCTCAATTGGCAACGAGGTTAAGTGCACATCGAAAAATGGCAACGGCACATAGAGGCCCGGATGGTCACCAATCTAAGTGCTGGCCAGACAAGACACTGCTTAACTTTGGTGATCCGACAGGAACCGGTGTATCCACTGCAGCAAGGCCGTTGTCCCTCCGAGGGGGACGAGAAATTATATGAAGGACAATGAACATGAATTACCCCTTTAACACGTTTTTAGAAAACTTTTGAGCCAGTTTCAAGTAAATCTGCACTAACAAACAGCCGTCGAGAAACAAGATACTAGTTCAAGATATTCAGTGAAATAAATAATGTATACGTCAGTGCTAGAACTCATACCATACCTCAACTAAGACAGTAGAAAATCCGGAACTCAAATAGATCGGGACAAGGACATTCCTTATCACTCAAACTGTTCTGTGCCTGTGCAATACAGAGACAGATTTAGGATCCTTACTCTGGGAAAACGAAGCAGTAATCATGATATTGGAACATATATGAACTATTTTCGTTTTTGGGATGATGTAGTGCTATTTGCCTCTATCACAGATGAACTTCAACAATAAATGGAGGAAATTTATAGAGCAAGTGTGAAACGAGATCTGGCGACTTGAAAATCAGTTTAATGTGACCTAAACAATTGATAACTAACATATTGAAAAGATTCGGTAGATTAAATACAGCTTTCGAAACTGTACTTCCGACGTGTCAGGAAAGGTACATTTACAATGAGTAGATACTGCTAGGCCGGTCGCTGTGGCCGAGCGGTTCTGGGCGCTTCAGTCTGGAACCGCACGACCGCTACGGTCACAGGTTCGAATCCTGCCTCCGGCAGCCATGGAGAAATGCGCGACGGGAATATACCATTGCGTAAACTGCGCTTTCCACTGCACAAACTTTCTTTCTAAGGGTGCAGATCATGAAAAAATGCGTTGCTTGTTTAAGAACTTTCATGCAAAATAAATTCACCAGGGACGTGTGCTGGGAAAGTATGGTAAGGAGATTGTTTTAACCACTGTACAGATGAGTGCTAGGCGCGAGGAAATGCTCATGCGCAGAAAACTTAAGGAGCTTTGAAAGACAGAGTCCAGCCAACTTTATGCACTATGACCGAGAGCAGTCAACCAAATAAACAACCGTATGCGTATCTCAGATACCCGTATTCCACGTGACAGAGTCAGGAATCTGGGTGCTTGGCTACGGAAACATCAGGAATCGGTGGTTGATTGTTTTTGTTTGTTTGTTTACGTGCTTGCTTCCTATCTGTTATAACATGAAAGAGTTGGTATTCCTGTTAGGAGTTGCTACTGACGATGACCCTCGTCAGGATTACGTCAGTGCCACGCAGGAAAATAACGATTTGCGTAGACATTAAAAAGCTCTCGTTAGAAAGGCCAGTACTCGCGTACGGAAGACAATGTTGAGTGTCTCGCCAGACACGATGGCACAGTGTTGTGTGGCTTCCAGAAATAGACGGCACTCGTGACATTTATTGCCGGTAATTCAAAACGCCGAGCAGTGGTATTTGAAGTACGACAGCTGGGTGGAGTGCAACAGGGTACCGCAAGCACATAGGACCTACAAAAAGGAATCATGACAGCTCGCATTACTGAGGAAGTATTTGTCGATGCGGATTAGTGTCCGCTTTAAAATTCTGCAGATAGCAAAGATACTAAACAGGGAGCGAAAGGATATTTAATTTACAACTACTACAGAAAAAAAACTGCAGTTACAAGGGTCGAAGGACATGACAGGGAGGCGGTGGCTGTAGCTAGTCCCCGTATTATTCAATCTGCACCTAGACAAAGTAGTAAAGGAAACCGAACAATTGGGGAAAGTAATTAAAAGAAAGAAGAATAATTAAATATTTTAAAATCTGCCAGTGTCCTTCTGTCGTAGATGGCGAAGGAGTTGCAGAGCAGCTGAATGGAATGCACAGTATTTTTGAAAACTGGTAACAAGGTGAACATCAACAAAAGCAAAACATGAGTTATGGAGTGTGGTCGAGTTAGGTCTGGTGATGCTGACGGAATAAAATCGGGAAATGAAATACTAAAATTAGTCAATGAGTTTGGAAGCTAAATAACCGATTATGGCCGACAGTATTTCACGAAAACTGAATTTTAGAGCCATAGATGAGGTTTTCAGATCATTGAGCTGGGGTGGAAAAGGAATGCGCATAAATAAATCTTATCTCAACCACCTTCTACTTGCAGGCGACGATGTTTGGTTTGCTTCGTATTCAGAACAATTTCAGCGAAGGGTGAAGAAACTGAACAGAGAAATTGTGACAGTAGACCTGAAGAATAGTTATAGTAACGCCAAACTAATGGAGAATGAGTATGCTGATCGGAAAGTAGGAAAAATTAATAATGAAATTGTAGAAGCAGTTGATGAATTTGTGAACGTAAGAGAAATGAAAAAAAGGTTCAAATGGCTCTGAGCACTATGGGACTTAACAGCTGCGGTCATCAGTCCCCTAGAACTTAGAACTACTTAAACCTAACTAACCTAAGGACATCACACACATCCATGCCCGAGGCACGATTCGAACCTGCGACCGTAGCAGTCGCGCGGTTCCGGACTGCGCGCCTAGAACCGCGAGACCACCGCGGCCGGCAAGAGAAATGAAACCAGCATATAAATGGGCAATTAAAGCACTAAACAATACGCTAAGCATGGACTGGATACCGTTTCGGAAACTGAATGCTGTATTCAGAAGTAAATTCACCACGTGCTTGAACTGAAGGTTTTGAAACCAGCCAAAAAGATACAGTAAAACAAACAAGTGTACAAGACGGAAGACAGGAGTTGAGGACGTGATAATGACTGTTGTGAAGCTCACATGGAGATGGGTCGGGCACATGTCGTCGTTGTCGTCTTCTTCTTCTTCTTCTTCTTCTTCTTCAGTCTGTCCTGTGCAAGTCTGTATATCTCTGTATAAGTGTTGCAACCTGTATCTGTTCAAATGTGTGTGAATTCCTATGGGACCAAGCTGCTGATGTCATCGGTCCCTAGACTTACACACTACTTAAACTAACTTAGGCTAAGAACAAAACACACACACACCCATGCCCGAGGGAGGACTCAAGTCTCCGGCGGGAGCGGCAGCGCAATCCGTGATATCGAGCCCCATACCGCGCGACCACTCCGCGCGGCGCAACCTACTTCCGCCTGCTTATTGAATGTAAGCCATGGTCTCTCTCTCTCTCTCTGAAGATTTTACCCACTGCACTTCCCTCCACTAGCAAATTCGCTGTTCCTTGAGGCCGCCTGATCTAACCACCTAATCTTCAGCATTGTTCACTGGAATCACATTTCAAAAATTTCTACTCTTGTCTGAATTGTTTATCGCCCATGTTTCACTACTGTACCAAGCTACAGTCCAGACAAATGAGTTCATAAAAGATTTTCTTACACTTAATTTGATATTCAGTGATAAAGGTTTTCTCTCTCGGAGACACGCTTTCTTGCTGTCGCTAGACTGTATTCTGTATCCACTCCGCTTCACCCACCGTCAGTTATTTTGCTGTGCACAAAGCAAAACTCATCTACTTCCTTCAGCTTCTCATTTTCTGATCATTTTTTTTCCAACATCGCTTGACTTAATTCGACTGCACTCCATTACCCCCGTTTTACTTTTGTTAATGTCCACCTCGAAACCTCTTTTTCAAAACCGTACACTTCCGTTCTGATTTCCTTCACAGTTCGCTGAATAATATGCCCTGATTCAACCGATCTCACTTGCTCTCAACTACTGCGCCCCTCTCATGTCCGTTGACTCTTTTATAACTGCAGTTTGGTTTCTGCATAAATTGTATTATACCCTTTCGTTTCCAGTATTTTATCCCTGCTACCGTCAGAATTTCAAATGATGTATTGCAGCCAACACTGTCAAAAACTCACTTTATGTTTACAAACGCTACAAACGTAGATTTGCAAAAAAATGGCTCTGAGCACTACGGGACTCAACTGCTCAGGTCATAAGTCCCCTAGAACTTAGAACTACTTAAACCTAACTAACCTAAGGACAACACACACATCCATGCCCGAGGCAGGATTCGAACCTGCGACCGTAGCGGTCGCGCGGTTCCAGACTGTAGCGCCAGAACCGTAGATTTGCACTTCTGCACGCTATCTTCTAGGACGAGTCATACGGTCACTACTACCTTGCATGTTCCTACATTTCTCCGGGTTACAAACTGATCTTCCCCCGAGGCCAGGTTCTCTTCTGCTGCAATTGACTCGTGTAAGTATTTTGCCACAGCAAATTATCAAAACAGATTTTTTTTAAATGCAATGACTGTCGCCACTGACTGTAAGGTTTTATTGTCCACTAGCGCCGTGCTCCAGCTTCGCAAGAGTACTACCAAATATCTATGGCTGGATAACTTTTCTGCTTTGGCGGCAATTTTGTTTTTTGGCCGTTGCGTAGAGTTATGATCAAAATTCAGAGAAAAACATTAATTAACTGTATATCGTCACCTTCATATGACTTAAAAAATTTAAGCAGCGCACACCAGTAAAGTTCTCAGGAGCCACGAGTGTTGTCTGTCCCATATTTGATAGACGTCTGGAGTGACATCTTTGAGCAATCATGGCAGATGCGAGCTACTGCACCACCTGGTCTGCCCGACTGGAGCGCCATTCCGGCAGGAGCTACATTTACTGTCAGACCTCTTCCCGCTCGATAATCATTAACTTTATACTAAAAATCCTGTTCTTATCAGCTGAAGATCGTACACATCAGCATTGGAAGTCCGCGGTAACTTGTGTCAGTCTCCCGGTAGCGGCAGCTCAAGTTGGGCGGGCCTAAGCTTATCTCCTGTGCCCATAAAAATTCCTCGTGAATGAGTCTAGCTGTAAGTGAAAACCGCGTAAGATCCCCACAGCAGTCCCTGTGAGTAGCCCAAACATACAAAGGGACTTGATACACAGGGTCTCACTCAGTCAAGAGACGTCACGGGCTTTTTCTCTGCTGTTTCGACAATTTTTGCTATTTCGTTTTTTCATAGTATAGCTGGAGTCAGCTCAAATGCTGCTCATGACGTCTTTCATACAGCTCCCTATGTGGACGTCAATCGCCTGTTTGCAAATACAATGATTTTTACATGCCCATTCGATAGAGAGGTCCCAGATTAGTCTAGTGCGATGTACGCTTTATTGGTGTGGTGTGTATTGACAGGGACAGTAAAACACGAAGAATAGCCAGTACTGCAGCAGTGACAGCGCCTCCCTGGCTCCCACTGCAGAAGCAGCGCGGCTCAGTCGCTACTGCAGTACTGGCTATTCTTCGTGTTTTACTGTCACTGTTAATACACACCGATAAAACGAACATCGCACTAGAGTAATATGGGACCCCTCTATCGAATGGGCAAGTAAAATTCCGCTTTAAAAGTCATTTTGTTTGTAACGGCAAACAAACTGGCGACTCCCATCCACAATCGGAGTCGCATGACCTGCGAGAGCGGCAGTATTTGTTTGGGCTGATTTCAGGTGCAAAAACGAAATTGGAAAAATTTATCGAAACACTACCTAAAAAGCTCCTGACGACTGTTGGGAGAAACAACCGGTATGTATCGAAGAAAAAGATTTCTTTCAATATAGCGATTAGGGCAATAAAGCCATTTTCAAGTGCAAGGCGAAAAAAAGTCGGTAAGCATCAAATACGTCTGAATAAAATTTCGTCGTCGAAATTATTACAAAATATACGCCCACGTACACTGATGGCAAAAGAATCGCAACACCAAAAGATAATTAATGTAGAGTAATCAAATTTCGGGAATAAATCTCTCTTGGTAACATATTTCTGTGATTAACATTGCAAGATCACAGGTTAACGCAAGCGTGAGATGAGTCATTGCAAACGTGAAATACTGACGTATTAATAACAAACTAATCGCCAGAATGTTGAATGCAAGCATGCAAATCTGCTTGCATTACATCGTATAGCTGCCGGGAGTCAGTTTGTGGGATGGAGTTCCAGGCCTGTTGCATTTGGTCGGTCAGTAAGGGACGGTTAATGGATGACGCTGGAGTTGTCCGATGATATCCCATATGTGCTCGATTGAAAGATCTGGTGATCGAGCAGGCCAAGTCAACATGTCGACACACTGCAGCGCATGTTGGGTTACAACAGCGGTATGTGGGCGAGCGTTATCCTGTTGGAAAACGCCCCCTAGAATGCAGTTCATGAATGGCAGCACAATATGTCGAATCATCAGCCTGACGTACAAATATGCAGTCCGGTTGGTTGAAATGGCTCTGACCACTGTGGGACTTAAGATCTGAGGTCATCAGTCTCCTAGACTTAGAACTACTCAAACTTAACTAACCTAAGGACATCACATACATCCAGGCCCGAGGCAGGATTCGAACCTGCGACCGTAGCGGTTGCGCGGTTCCAGACTGTGGCGCCTAGAACCGCTCGGCCACTCCGACCGGCTTGCAGTCCGGGAGAGTGGGATAACCGTGATAGTGTTCCTATTATCATACGAAATCGTACCCCAGACCATAAATCCAATAGCAAGTCCAGTGTGACTAGCATGTAGACAGGTTGGATGTAAAACTTCCTGGTAGATTAAAACTGTGTGCCCGACCGAGACTCGAACTCGGGACCTTTGCCTTTCGCGGGCAAGTGCTCTACCAACTGAGCTACCGAAGCAAGACTCACGCCCGGTACTCACAGCTTTACTTCTGGAAACATCCCCCAGGCTGTGGCCAAGCCATGTCTCCGAAATATCCTTTCTTTCAGGAGTGCTAGTTCTGCAAGGTTCGCAGGAGAGCTTCTGTAAAGTTTGGAAGGTAGGAGACGAGGTACTGGCAGAAGTAAAGCTGTGAGTACCGGGCGTGAGTCGTGCTTCGGTAGCTCAGTTGGTAGAGCACTTGCCCGCGAAAGGCAAAGGTCCCGAGTTCGAGTCTCGGTCGGGCACACAGTTTTAATCAGCCAGGAAGTTTCATATCAGCGCACACTCCGCTGCAGAGTGAAAATCTCATTCAGGTTGGATGTAGGTCCTCAACTGGCCTCCTCATAACCAATAACAGCCATCACTGACACCGAGATAGAACCAGCTTTCATCAGGAAACACACCAGACCTCCATCCTGCCCTCCACTGAACTTCCGCTTGAGACCACTGAAGTCGCAAATGGAGATGGTTTGGGGTCAGTGGAATATACACTAGAGGTGGTCCGGCTCGGAGCTGTTCTTGAAGTGGCCGATTTGTAACAGGTAGTTGTGTCACTGAGGTACCAACTGCTACTCAAATTGCTGCAGCATATGCGGTGCGATGCGTCAGAGCCATACGCCGAACACGATGGTCTTCCCTCTCGGCAGTGCTATGTGGCCGTCCAGGGCCCGGTCTTCTCGCAACCAGATCTTCCCGTGACCACCGCTGCCAGCAGTCACGTACAGTGCCTACATTCCTCCCAAGACTTGGTGCAGTATTGCAGGAGGAACATCCAGCTTTTCGCAGCCCTATCACACGACCTCGTTCGCCCAATGAGGCATAGATAATGGCGGCTTTGTCGCCTTAAAAGTATTCTTGACTAACACCAACACACCACGTATAATCTCGACGGCTACTAACTTTCCCAACCGTTACAGCGCGTATTTACAGCAAACTTGATTTGCACCCTCACAGTGGCTCTACTAGCGCCACCCTTACGGTACTGGCACGAAATCCGAATTGACATTATCTTTCAGATGTAAAAACACACCTACAAACTTTAGTTTTCTTCGCACAACTCCTTCTTGGTGCTGCGCTACATATTTTGAATTAGTGTACATACCACTCGTCTCATCACACGATGTGAGCCCGAAATTAAAAACAGGGATTACGACTAACATTAAGCATGGCAGACACAGTTTACGGTACTGTGCTGTGATGATGCTAGCCAACAAATTGCTGATGATTCAACAACATTCACACAGGCTGTGTTTGGAGCTGGAGATGAAGTGATGTTAAGTGGAATAAGTAGATACTGTTCACATACTTCTGTAAGAGTAGTAGGTTGTCGAGGTCTCTTCCCATCATATCCCACACATGCTAAATTGGAGACAAGTCTGGCCTCTGTGCTGGCCAGGGAACGTGTTGCACGTCTTGCGGAGTGCCTTGAGTTTCACGGGCAGTGTGTGGGCGAGCATTATTTTGTTGCAACAAAACATCACCTTTCTGTTGAAAAAGAACGGGTCTAACAGCATTCTGCACGCACTGAGAGCTGGTTAGCGTCCTCTCCAGAAACACCAAAGGCGAACGAGAGTTGTAGCTTATAGCGCCGCACGCCGTGAGGCCTGAGGTGGGGCCAGTCTGGGAGACAGCGCTCACCAGGTGCACGTCGTACACACGAACAACCATCACTTGCGTACAGGCAGAATCTGCTTTCATCACTGAAGTCCACAGCGCTCCATTCCATTTTTCAGATGATCCACTAATCTCACCAGTCGAACCGTGCAAAAAATGGTTCAAATGGCTCTGAGCACTATGGGACTTAACATCTGTGGTCATCAGTCCCCTAGAACTTAGAACTACTTAAACCTAACTAACCTAAGGACATAACACACGTCCATGCCCGAGGCAGGATTCGAACCTGCGACCGTAGCGCGAACCGTGCACTTCGCTGCTGTGGCTTGAGTGATAAAAGGGAGTCAAGTGTACATGGCCGTATTCCCACTGCCGGCCGGTGTGGCCGAGCGGTTCTAGGCGCTTCAGTCTGGAACCGCGCGACCGCTACGGTCGCAGGTTCGAATCCTGCCTCGGGCATGGATGTGTGTGATGTCCTTAGATTAGTTAGGATTAAGTAGTTCTAAGTTCTAGGGGACTGATGACCACAGATGTTAAGTTCCATAGTGCTCAGAACCATTTGAACCCTTACAGTACGACGGTTCTGGCGGGCATCTGTGTTGCGTGAACGTACAGAACCTCGTCTACGCGTGTGAGAATGCGCACTTGACACTGATGCCATCGTTGCACTACTGACGCGGCACGTCCTACTTGTGTCGCAATTCTCCGAAAGGGCCATCCCGCCACTCGAAAGGCCGCATTATGATCCCTCTGAAACTCGCTCAGTTGGATGTAGGAAGGACAAGTGCATGTCGGTGGTATGGTTACTCGCTTGCTTCACACATTTGCACAACAATGGGCCCTCTGTCTCTGAGCACCCTCTAACGCAGATAGCGCTCTGGTAGCTATGCCACTACCATACGCTATCTGCTGGCGGACGACGCTGAAACCATTAGCAGTACATCTACTAACCCCAAGGTGACATATCCCGTCATCGGACGAAAATCACAGTCTTTCCAAGTGGACTATTGCTTTCTTCCGGCAGTGTATACGGAGACGACTGGAAGGGCCATGTATGCAAGATTGCATGATAAATGTCGATTTCTATTCTGATGAGGAAGATCTCTAGAAAAGTTGACCAGCAACAACGCAGCACTTTGTTCTTCCACGTTGCAACGTGGAGGAAATTTGTTTAGCGAGTCTGGCACGCGAAATACACCACGCCGTGGCAATTAATCACTGCTCGCCACTGGAATGTGGAGGTGCGGCGCCGCCGAGCTCAGGTGCCAGACGCCCCCCGCCCCCCTCCAACGCCTTGCCCGTCTGGTACCGTCCAATCGCAGCCGCTGCCCCCGCCCCCTCAAATCCACCTACGTCACTCGTCGGCGCAGAGACACCGCGTCGCGGCCCAGCCCAACCCACACGCCTGGACTCGTCTAGCGTAGCAGCGGCTAGTGGTATCGACAACTGCGCGAGTGGTATCGACAACGATGTTCCCCAAGGAACCGAACACACATCCTAGAACCGACAACGTTTAGAGTACAACGTAGCTGGTAAACTCGCTGTGCATTTCAACGACGCAACCGACGGTACCACGCGTACAGTCTTCAATTTGACACTCAGCGTGAAGGACCTGGCCGCAGCTCCCACGTGCCGGGGCAAATCGCAAGCGACTGATGGGCAATAAGTGGCAATATGTAATGTTTCCATAAGGTGAGGTTCAAGAGACGTAAAGTGTTTTATAAAATGCATTTTACCCATCAGTTGTTCATTTGCCCCATTACTCATCCACCGTTTTCGGTTATTAACTTTCATGCACGTTGCAGGGCACAACAGATCAGTTAAAAGCATCCCATATTCCTTTGAAGCTGAACAAAATATAAATTATCCACTGAAATTGTACAAACACCTAACACCATTTGTGACATTACAAAAAAAAAGAAAAAACAGAAGAAAAAGGAGGCTCTAAGCACTATGGTACTTAACATCTGAGGTCATCAGTCCCTTAGAACTACTTAAACCTAACTAACCTAAGGACATCACACACATCCATGCCCGAGGCAGGATTCGAACCTGCGACCGCAGCAGCAGCACGGTTCTGACAGACCTTACAGAAAAACATCATATAACGTCTGTCTATATGACATGAGATACGATTGACAGTATTCTAAGCTGAATTTATGTCAGGTATTTGTACAATTTCACTGGATAATGTCGATATTGTTCAGCTTCCAAGGAATATGGGATTTTTTTACTGGTCTGTTGTACCCTACATCCAGGATGATGGTTAATAACCGAAACCGATAGATGACTAATGGGACAAATTAACAGCTGATGTTTAAAATTCATTTTATAGAAAAAAGTAACAATATGGCTGCGTGGCTGCGTAGTTTTTTTTTCGTTTCGTTATGACGACGTGGGGTAATAACTGTTAGTTACGATTTGTAGTTATTCAGGAATGACGAACCACTCCGAAACGTAAAGTAGTAGCCGGGGTTACTGCTTGTATTAACATGGGCAGCTCGTTTTGTGCCATCGCGAAATAATGGAGAAAGTGTCACGGATGAGATGCGCGAAGAGGGTGGCAATCATTAAAACAAAGGCAGTTTTCGGTGCGGAGAGATTTTTTCACGAAATTTCAGTCTCCAACGTTCTCCTCCGAATGCGAAAATAGTTTGTTGGCACCCGCCTACACAGGGAGAAACAATCATTGTAATTAAATACGAGAACTCAGAGCTCGCACGGAAACGTTTAAGTGTTCGTTTTCCCGGGCGCTGTTGGAGAGTTGAACGGTAAAGAATCAGCGTGAAGGTGGTATGATAAACCCTCTGACAGGCATTTGTTTGTGAATTACAGGTAAGCGATGTAGATGTAGCAGCAGAAAAGCAAATATAAATACATCGAATCTCAGATGTTGCACTGATGAGAATTTTCAAGCTTGTGCTGCGTAGCTGGAAATTCCTGGGACGATCGTATAAATAGTAATGATACACAGGACATCATCTGGTGATTTTGAGATACTTACAAAACAATAGGACGCATTATTAAATATTTTAACTTCTAAACAGAACGAGGAAATTTTAAGTGGGCACCTATTCTACTGCTTTACTTAAGTCCCTTGTCATTTCACGTAATAAAACTTTCCCTCATACAATTTACGACATAAGTCATGGAAACTAGCAATGCCAATGATAACATTTACGAGTGCACTTGTTTTGCTTCTTTATACTAATATTGTAAAGACAGTATGAACCACATGACCATGGCGTTTTGTGGTATGCACCGTATTATCAACACCCGCAAATAATGCTATACGTATAACCTTCTATTGAAATTATATTTTTTTATGCTACTGGTTGCGTAGTATTTCATTACAACTACAAACAGATTGGAAACTACTGTATCTACAAGTGTGTGTGTGTGTGTGTGTGTGTGTGTGTGTGTGTGTGTGTGTGTGTGTGTGTTTGTTCGCTCTTTAGCAGAGTATAAGCCGCGCTGAATACTGAACACTTGCACTCCACCGGGACAAGAACCCAGGTGCATGGCTTACCGGGACTCTACACAGACGCGTGGCTTTCGTGGGCAGTCCCTACTTGTTGCGCCAGCCGAGTACGCCCCAGCTTTGACTGGCCGCCAGTTCCTCTCACAATCAGCATTTCCGAGCTCTGATTCCGTTAGATTCAGAAACTACACTGAAAATCAGATAAACAGTGCTGATCACGTTTTCAGATTTCTAATTTGTTACCAACCGGTTTCGGCCCTTTTCGTCAGACCATCTTCAGGCTTTTGACCGACAGCAGTGAAAACCTTACTTCTACGGATCTCGCTCCGTCTGCCGCCACCAGCAGCCATGATGGCGGTCAAAAGCCTGAAGATCGTCTGAGGAAAGGGCCGAAACCGGCTGCTAACAAATAAAAAATCTGAAAACGCGAGGGAGGCTGTTTTTATCTGACTTTTTTCATACTGAGCGCTGTGCTCCAGAATGCATTCTAAAATTTTAAAAACTGCACTGACAGAAAAAACTTCGCAACACCAAAAAATAATTACTGTAGACTGAGCTGTGCTGACCCCGGCTTATGCGTTGCTTTAAAACATGTCTGTTACTCTGCGATTGCTTTCCCACGGTTATGCCGTGGTTCCTCCTGCTTCTACGTTTGGCAGCAGCGGTGTGTATATATTTGCACCGTATACCATCTTTGGTATGGTGCTTATAGTTCCGGCTTGGCGGTGTCCAGTCAGTCGCTCGGTTGGAGCGGATCAGCAAGTAAGTCTCCGCGTGGCGCAGTCGGCCGGGCCCGCTGGCGGTCTCTCTGTAGTGTCGGAGTGTATTTGTCGGTTTGAAACTCAAGTACACCAGCGGAATTTTCTGCCTTGTGGTCGTTAGTGTTCAGGTTACTTGCCGTGGTCGCTGACGTAAATTCAGGCAGTGTCCTTTCCTCACTTGTTGTCGCTGTCCAACATGGTGTGTAGTTTTTGACAGCTTAATGTATTTTGGTAGTGGGCGGCTATGTCTGTAACGTTTAGGATTTGGTATTTTCGTATACTGGTCGGTGGTTAGCAAGTCGTCTTGTTGGTGCGTCCCTGACTGTCTCTTGGTTGTGCTGCTGGCGGATCGAGTATAGTTGGGCCGACTTCTTCTCTCACCTAAGCGAACGTTAAGATTTCAAAGGCAGACCGAGCCTCCTGGAAACTTCTGAGTGCCGTTGCCTATACTGCCTCCTTATTAGCGTTTAATTGTGTATTTTAAAAGGTTCGTAGACGATGGTTGGAATTTGTATGCTTGTAATTGTGTTTTTAAAAACAAAGGCCTTCAGCCATTATAAAAGTAAGTTTTTCTAAATTGGGCAAGTCTTACGTTGTCTGAAGATAAAGCTTGGGTCTTGTGCCTGATGAAAATTTATTGTATTGTTTTTAAAAAGAATCGGCCTTCAGCTGTTTTAAGTTTTAAGGATCTTACTTACCAAGTATTACCTTTTGAAAGATAAAGCTGTGGGCTTCCTGCCTGTTGAAAATTTATTGCAGTTGTATTGTTTTAAAAAGACATGGGCCTTCAGCTGCTTTACGTTATAAGGTTATTATTTATCAAGTATTACTTTCTTTCAAGATAAAGCTGTGGACCTTCTGCCTGTTGAAAATTTATTCTAGTTGTGTTGTTCTTAAAATGATGGGCCTTCAGCCGCTTTAAAATTTTGGATTCTTACTTATCAAGTCTTACATCATCTGGGCTTAAATACTATTTAAGGTTAAAAGCTTTGGGCCTTCTGCCTTGGAAAATTGGTTCAGTTTTTTTTAAAAACAAAAGCCTTCAGCCGTTTGAAGCAAGGTTTCTTATTGGTCATAAAGCCTGGGCCTTCTGCCTAGTGAAAGGTTATTGTAGTTATGTTGTTTTAAATTTATGGGCCTTCAGCCGCTTTTAAAAACTTTATCTATGTCAGTAGTCAAGTCTTACATCACTTGTCGTTAAATGCTATTTAAGGTTAAAGCCTAGAGCCTTCTGTCTCAAAAATAAATAAATAAATAAATAATTATAGTAGTTGTATTTAATTCATGGGCCTTCAGCCGTTTTAGAATTAAAGACATTTTCTATCGATAGTCAAGCTTAGAACTTGCGCTGTAAAAATTGGACAACTAAATAAAGTGTTATGTTTGGAGTGTAACTGACAGCCGCTCATTCTGGCCCCCTTCCACAATTCCTACTACTTGTCCTGTCCTGCGGATTTAGCAGGGCGTCTCATAGATCAATGACATTTCGGGAATACATTACTGTAGGCAACATATTTAAGAGATTAACAATGCAAACTCACAGGTTAACGTAAGCGCGCGATAAACCATTGCAAATGTGGAACGATGGTGCACTAATAAGCGGCGTAACCGCCAGAATATTGAATACAAGCAAACAAGCGTGCATCCGTTGTGTTGTACAGTTGCCGGAAGTCACTTTGTGTGGTGGAGTTACAAGCCTGTTCCACTTGGTCGGTCAATAAAGTGATGGTTAATGCTGCTTGTAGGTGATGCTGGAGTTGTCGTTCGATGATGTTCCATATGTGCTCCAATGGAGACAGATCTGGTGATCGAGAAGGCCAAGACTACGTCGCCACTATGTGGAGCACGCTGGCTTACAACAGTGGTATGTCGACGAGCGTTATCCTGTTGGGAAACACTGCCTGCAATGGAAATGGAAACGAGCGTTTGGCGTCATTGGCCGGGAGGCCCCTTGCGGGGCAGGTCCGGCCGCCTTGGTGCAGGTCTTATCACATTCGACGCCACATTGGGCGACCTGCGCGCCGGATGGGGATGAAATGATGGTGAAGACAGCACAACACTCAGTCCCTGAGCGGAGAAAATCCCTACCTAGCCGGGAATCAAACGCGGCAATCCGTCACGCTGACCACTCAACTATCGGGGCGGACACTGTCTGGAATGCTGTTCATGAATGGCAGCACAACAGGTCTTATCACCAGACTGACACACAAATTTGCAGTCGGGGTGTGTGTGACAAGCACGAGAGTGCTCCAGCTGTGATAAGAAATCGCGCACCAGACCATAACTCCAGGTGTTGGTCCAGGTTGGTTGGAGGTCGTCAACTGGCCTCCTAATCATTACACGGCCGTAAGTGACAGCGACCCGGCTTCCATCAGGAAACACAACAGACCTTCACGATACCGTCCAATGAACTCCTGCTTGACACCACTCAAGTCGCAAATGGCGGTGGTTTGGGGTCAGTGGAATGCGCACTACCAGGCGTGTAGCTCGGAGCTGTCCTTCAAGTAACCGATTTGTAACAGTTCACTGTGTCACTGCGACGCCAACTGCTGCTCAGATTGCTGCTGGAAGTGCAATACAATGTGCCAGAGCCATACGCCGAACACAATGGTCTCCCTTCTAGGTAGTGCCACATGACCGCCGGAGCCCGGTCTTCTTGCGACCGTACATCCTCGTGATCACCGCTGCCAGCAATCACGTACAGCGGTTACATTCATGTCAAGTCTTTGTGCAATATCGCAGAAGGGACTTCCAGCTTCTCGCAGCCTTACTAAACGACCCCCTCCAGATCCAGTGAGGCGTTGATAATGGGCGTCTTTGTCGTCTTAAAGGCATGACCAACATCAACTCACCACGTCCAGCCTCAAAGGTAACTAACACTAACGACCGTTACACCGTGTATTTAAAGCATACACGATTTGCATCCTCATTATGGCACCGGCGCGAAATTTTAATAGCTATCATCTTGCAGATGTAGAAACACACCTACGAACTTTCGTTTATGTGGCACAACTCCTCCTTCAGTCAGTGCTTGTCCTACGCAGAAACGGCAATATTTATTTAGAGGCTCGACAAACTTTAAACTAACTGGAGAGTTTATGGAATGACGTGCAGGTGTGTGTGTGTGTGTGTGTGTGTGTGTGTGTGTGTGTGTGTGTGTGTGTGTGTGTGTGTTCCTCGCTTAAAGGACAGATGATGACGCGTTGAGTACATTATTAGGCGCGACCGCCTGTCGAAGATTACGTCAAACCTCGCCTCGAGGAGGCTGGTCCTCCGCCAGTCCTTTTCGCTGGGTGCACTAACACGGCTGAGACCAGAAGCGACGTAACATTCGCCGCTTAGACCTCTCGGGTCAGCCAATTTTCTTCAGGAATTCGTAAAATGAAATAGTCGTTCTTACTCGTCGCGAAGAAGTATTTCTTTTCCTGTTACAACCTCGTGATTCTCTCTGCTGGTACGACTGTGTGTCCACGCTTGATCTAAACGAATTACGTAAGCGTTTCGGAAGAGAGAAAGTAGGTTAGCCTCCATACTAGCTCCGATTTCCGTTGTGTACATTGCTGAAATGTACGTGATACGGAGGGATAGTAAGTAGCCCGACTCTTCCTGCAACGTACGCACGCGAGATTTTAACAGCACACCTCTCCGTGATGCTCAGCGCTGCTCTTGTAAAGTTTGTCAGTAGAAATGCTGCTGTATTTCCAAAAATTCGTCGCGCCGTACTCCCTTGAAACTTCTCTTCGTACCTTATTCTAAGTGGTCAGTGCCGCTAACTGGGCACCAGTAGCTATTCGAGAATCGGTCGAACTAGTATCTTACAAGCCACTTCCTTCACGGCTGAGTTGCATCTCCTTAGGGAGCTTCCAATGTCTCTCGGCCTGACATCAGGTTTTCTTAAAATTAATTTTATGTGGCAGTGCCACATAGCAAGTTTATGTATGCGCAGTATGCGACATTTAATCACGTTCTGATTCAGGATCGAGCGAGGTGGCGCAGTGGCTAGCACACTGGACTCGCATTCGGGAGGACGACGGTTCAAACCCGCGTCTGCCCATCATGATTTAGGTTTTCCGTGATTTCCCCAAAACGCTTCAGGCAATTGGCGGGATGGTTCCTCTGGAAGCGGACGGCTGACTCCTTCACCATATTTCCTTAATCCTATGGGACCGATGACCTCGCTGTTTTGTCTGCTCCCCCGAATCAACCAACCAACCAACCAAGCAAGCAAGCAACCAACCAAACAGAATTCTGACCGTAACCCTGGTGGTCTGCGGGCAACGGTTTGCCAACAGAAGTGTCCTGGAGACAGTCCGGCTGAAGTACACGAAAAACCAGATGGAGAGTGTATGACAAAATGATCGACAGTACTATTATACAGCACGATGCAGGATATCATCTAGGCGATTTTGTATATAATCGATTATTAAATTACAGTTTTATGGCGGAAGAAGATGTCAAACCCAACAGACCGATGGGAAGACCAAGGATAAGCTGGACTGACAGGATCAGAGAAGGCACGGACGACAATGGGGCCAGCTGTGGAGAACACATGGACCGACGAAGATGGAGGACACAGACTGCCGAGGCCACACACCGGCTGCGGTTCTTATAGCCAAAATACGGTGAAGACTCAAGGAAACTGGTACACCTGAACAATAACGCGTAGGGCCCCCGCGAGCACACGCAGAAGTGCCGCAACACGATGTGGCATACTCAGTGCTAAAGGATGAAAACTGACGTTGAAGAACTCTTTTTGTCGTGTTAATTAATCCGTTTTCAAGGTCTACAAGCACATAAAGGCATATTACATGGACACGAACAACAGATCAAAATGGCTCTGAGCACTATGGGCCTTAACATCTGAGGTCATCAGCACCCTGACTTAGAACTACTTAAACCTAAGGACATCACACACAGCCATGCCCGAGGCAGGATTCGAACCTGCAACCGTATCAGCAGCGCGGTTCCGGACTGGAGCGCCTAGAACCGCTCGGTCACCGCGGCCGGCAACAACAGATCAGCTACTTTCAGTTTTTTATTGTAAACTACTACTAAATTGTTAAGTTACAAGTTCTCTCTTTATATGATGTCGCAAGTTTGTTGTGGCTCCTCCTCTTCACTGATACCGCAGTTCGAAAAATACTTCCCTTGCAATGGTGCCACTCTGTAATACAACTAATGCCCAAAGATGTTAGCGTGAAACCACCATACAGACCATATGGGACAAGTCTCGCATAATGCATTTACACGCATACCTTCCAATAGGCCGCGCCGCATGCTAACAGGTACAGTGTTGTCTCAGTAATGCTGTACAACGGAAAACTTGAAGCCAACAGAAATTTTACGAATAAAAATTACTCGTTTTCTAAAAAAAAAAACGTTTATTTAAATCCAAAAATTTTATTTCTGCTGCTATTGCTAATTATTTTCGCTTTTTATCCGGTTATTAGTAAAAAAACACGTGTTATAACAGAGACCAAACAACTTCCGAAAAATACCGGTTATTCCGAACCACAATACAGCTATCAGTTTTAACAGGTAGGTTTTCCCATCCCTATCTAAAAACAGATAGGTCAAGGGATCGAATCCTGGGTGGGCCACGGAATTTCTTGGATTGTCTTTCACCTAGCCTTCATCTCTCATTCGTGTGAAGAGTCGCCATAAACAACAGGTGGTTCGGATTTGGTTCAAATGGTTCAAATGGCTCTGAGCACTATGCGACTAAACTTCTGAGGTCATCAGTCGCCTAGAACTTAGAACTAATTAAACCTAACTAACCTAAGGACATCACACACATCCATGCCCGAGGCAGGATTCGAACCTGCAACCGTAGCGGTCGCCAGGTTCCAGACTGCAGCGCCTAGAACCGCACGGTCACTCCCGGCCGGCTGGTTCGGATTCCACGTTAACCCATTCACTACCAACTTTTTCGGAGTGCAAGACGTCAATGTACGGCTACTTTAATTAATGTTGTATTCAGTACGAAACAATATGAAAAAAATATTTCTCGCCGTTTCGCTTTCCAGCGCGGGGAGGTGTGACAGAGACAGGGTACTTGTGGCGTTTCAGACGACGAGTGTGCAAAAACTACAAGGCATACAGAAAGTAGACACACATCAGTGAATAGATCATACCTCCAAGTTTTTAATTCAAATTACAGGTGCTGAGTGGGGGCACCGTACGTAACGAGACAGTCAATGAGTGCACGCAATTCACTGACGCGAGCTGCCCTGGAAGTCGAGACTGCAGCCCGTTTTGCAGATCTGTTCATTCGGTTGCCTACCTGCAGGCGCCAGCTAATTCGATGCGATAATACGGGCGGAGCAGTGCAGACTCTTAACAATGAAACTTTAATACAGCACAACAGGCTGAAACTATACGAATTTTGAAGACCATTAAGCAGCCTTCTTTTTACCACTGTAACAGTGATGCATACTAATAGTATGTAGCAAATTCCTTCTGGTCCTCTGCTAACCTATCGTGGGATACGTAAGTCCCAATAGCATGTAAAGGGTTAAATTGTAAGTCCCCTTTATTCGGGAGGATTTCACGGATAGGTTATCGACATACAAGTCGCCGAAGTGAAGTCCAATTAAATTACTTGTAACAGGCCGTTAAACTAATGAAATTATCATTATACACGAAATTATCATCGTTATTCATCCGTGCTCTTAGACCTCTAAGCTAGACAACACGAACTTGGATAAACATATCAGCGACCGCAGGTTACGAACTCGTGACCCTACGGCTAGCACATTCACATCCAAACGGACCAACAAATCTTGTGATTTATGACACGAGATATTCTTGTTCGTACAGACACACAAGTTCCGTCGTAAACACAGCTCGCTTATGCATCTGGCATCTTCAGCTTCTGCAGAAGTTCAGACTGCTGTGATGCAAGCTGGTTGCACCGCGTGGCGAGCGCTGGCTTGTTTTTCTACGCATTTGCGTCACAGGCGGGCACACAAACAACAGCGCAGACTTCCTCGTTAAGCACACCAGAAGGCTACGGCATACTACTGACTGCTAGTTCCGAGCCAATCTCTATTCGTGTACGGTATAACGGCTACTGCACTCTGCATTCAGGGGACGGTTTCGACCACTCAAAATTACTTGTTGCAAAATTCTAACAATAATAATAAATATACACTTTCACTGTAGCTCAGTCACATTGCAACCGACAAAAAGTGAGAGCATATTGGCTGCAAGAAGTTACAGCATGAAGAAACAAACGAGTGGAAAAATTTGAATGAGAAGTACGTAACTCTGTGACAAAGCACAACATCCTCAAACAATGATTTCAGTCTGGTCCTTCTACAGAGTTCAGTTGTCAGTAAACTGCACGGCGACAGTTGTAATAAGAATTTTCGAAGGTTGTGTTCCTGCGTAATATCTTACATTTATTTTGGATTCGGTTGTTGCTCTTAAAAGTACTTTACCCGTATTGCAGTAGGTGGGCGGAGGCATAGCTGGGTGGAGGGGCATTAAAGTGCAACGAGGGAAGTAGTGGATAAATAAGGAAAACAAAAGACACTTTCATATGGAGAAGAGGAGGAAGAGGCACGAAGAACAGGAAGATGCGGAAGTAGGGAATGAGGAGGTCGCGAATGAGAGAAGAAAAAACAACAGTAGTAGTAGTAGTAGTAGTAGTAGTAGTAGTAATAAAAGCGAAATGTGAAAGATTAAAAAGAGGGCGGAGAAGAACAGAATGAGCAAACATATGAGGAACTGCGAGAAAATTGCTAAGTGAATGTGAGTTGCAGAGGATAATAAAAATAAGGAATATATAAGGAGGACTGAGAGTCCTGGATGAGTTTTGATGAGTGATTTTTGGATGCATTCCCACGTAGGTAGTATCAAAATTATGTCCTTCCGATTACTTTTAGAAACATGGCAGAAAAATTTATTTTCATTAATTAAGATATCATTTTAAGCTTGAACCTTACTATAATATTACACATAATTGCCATTCAAGCGAATATACCGTCAGTCCAAAAAGTTTCGAGACTAGATTAATATAAAACAGGGAAAAGTTAAGCAAGTTGACTTGAATGTCGGTTATGTTGCCAAAGCGTAGACCTTTCTTGTGACTTTCTGCACTCTCCCATTTTGTGGTAGCTTCGTGTGTTGACAACACTAAGTCTCTTCAGCAGAGATGATTTTTTCCAGAAAAAGAATTGATGGCGTTTTGCATTTGGATCAAATCGTCCTCGCACTGTTGTTTTTGTTAGGGAGTCAAAGTGTGCTGGGAAAACTTTGCACACACTTTCCTCCTCTTCAAAACATACTGGAGACTGTATTGACATTTTATTTAGAGTTTTTTACTCCAGTGGGATTTGCGACACAGAGAAGTTGACACACTAAGGTCGCACGTCCACTACTTAACACCGCCTGCTCACAAATGACTGCGCCAGGACTACAATCAGTCACAGAACTCTCTGGGCGGCCGGTGTATGCGCTTCTAAGCCCGTGTTATATTCTCCTATCGTCATGACAGCTGATACCAGTTTACGAAAAAATAGTAAACTTCGTAGGCCAAGTCACAATATTTTAAGAAGCTCTGGAAACGTAAGCACTTTTCACAACTGTCAATCCCACGTAGTCATAACACCGACGCTTGACCACGGCCGGATGGGAAGGCTGAAACCGCTTGGCGGAGGGCGGAGAGCGGAGGGCGGGGGGGGGGGGGGGGGGGGGGGGGGGGAGGGGGGGGGGATGGGATGGGAGGAATCTAACGCTTGTTGCGCGTAAGATCGGTCAGACCGACTGTTCTGAAGAACAAAAGGACACAGATAAATCTTCGCCATTGTGCTACGCGCTCCTCTCTTTCCCAGTGACACCAAGACATCGTCATAAAATCCTGTCTCACTCTGCTCCCGCATAAACTCATTTTCCAGGGGGCTGTAAAATGCAGGCGTAAAGTGATTGCCGTCAACTCTACACCAACAACAAGAAAGGATTAACAAAGACCCTAGTGTGGAAGTCGAATGAAAAATAATAGTACCCTTTCTTCTTTAAAATTCAGGTGATGACCTGAATTCAAACGAAATTGAAAAAGACTTCCAAAAAAGCAACACCAGGAGTTTTTATAACACCTCAACAAATCTAAATGGGTACAATGCTCATCTCTGAGTTAGGAAGGAGAATCAACAGCTGACAGATAACAACCAAGAAAATTGCAGAGAAATCTGCAAATATTTGCAAAACTATTAAATTGCGCTGTGCCCACGGAACGGTTTCCACCAGAAAATACCCTAAAATGCAATCCAGATTCAGAAGCACCTAATGAAGAGTAAATTGCTAGAGAAATTCAAAGATTAAAAAAAAAAGCATATTGCGAAGACGGAATTATTGCAATATTTCCGAAATCAGCAGGCCCAAAGAAAAATCTTAAAATAAATTACTCTAATCAAGCAAAGGAGTTGACAAACTGCGGAAAATTCTGAATGACCGAAAAACTGCATGGATACATCCACTGCATAGAAAGGGAGACAGGAGGATGTTAATAATTATAGAAGAATTTTTCTTCGTCTCGCACCACACAAAATACTATCTACTTGACCGATTAGGACAACAACTTCAATCTAAAATTGTGGAGCATAAAAAAAATGTCACACCTAACAGATCATGAGCAGAACAAATTTTAGTACTAAAACTGGTTCTCATGCATAAAAAAAATTGTGTAATGAAAGTGGTTTGTACCTTTGTAGATTTTCAGAAGGTGTATAATTCACTGGATCGTAAGTGTCTCTTCCAAATTCAGAAAAAAACGAGGCCTGGACCCCCAAAACCACTACAATTATTAGTGAAACACGAAATGGTAGAAAATTCGAGGGAGAAATATCGCTACAATTTGAAATTTAAATAGGAGTAGGACAAGGTGATGGATTCCCTCCATTACTTTTCAACTGTATCTTAGAAAATGTTCTTTTCGAGTACTCGAAACTAAAACCAGAGCTAAAAATTGACGGACCAGTAACTAATATTGGGACAGACCGCTTACGTTTTGCTGACGACCAGGCGATTCTGTGTCAGGGTATTCAAACAGCACAAAAAGAAATAGAAATTCTTATAGACACAGCAGAAAAAGTAGGCTTCGAAAAATCATTTGAGAACAGTAAGAACGAGCGCGCGCGCGCGCGCGCGCTCGTGTGTGTGTGTGTGTGTGTGTGTGTGTGTGTGTGTGTGTGTGTGAGAGAGGGAGAGAGAGAGAGAGAGAGAGAATTCAAAAGAGAGGTGAAAAGGTAGTCAGGAAAGTTTTTGGACCAAATTATACGTACAGACTCAGAGCAAATGAAGAAATTGAACAGGGTAATACCAACATGTACACTCCTGGAAATTGAAATAAGAACACCGTGAATTCATTGTCCCAGGAAGGGGAAACTTTATTGACACATTCCTGGGGTCAGATACATCACATGATCACACTGACAGAACCACAGGCACATAGACACAGGCAACAGAGCATGCACAATGTCGGCACTAGTACAGTGTATATCCACCTTTCGCAGCAATGCAGGCTGCTATTCTCCCATGGAGACGATCGTAGAGATGCTGGATGTAGTCCTGTGGAACGGCTTGCCATGCCATTTCCACCTGGCGCCTCAGTTGGACCAGCGTTCGTGCTGGACGTGCAGACCGCGTGAGACGACGCTTCATCCAGTCCCAAACATGCTCAATGGGGGACAGATCCGGAGATCTTGCTGGCCAGGGTAGTTGACTTAAACCTTCTAGAGCACGTTGGGTGGCACGGGATACATGCGGATGTGCATTGTCCTGTTGGAACAGCAAGTTCCCTTGCCGGTCTAGGAATGGTAGAACGATGGGTTCGATGACGGTTTGGATGTACCGTGCACTATTCAGTGTCCCCTCGACGATCACCAGTGGTGTACGGTTAGTGTAGCAGATCGCTCCCCACACCATGATGCCGGGTGTTGGCACTGTGTGCCACGGTCGTATGCAGTCCTGATTGTGGCGCTCACCTGCACGGCGCCAAACACGCATACGACCATCATTGGCACCAAGGCAGAAGCGACTGTCATCGCTGAAGACGACACGTCTCCATTCGTCCCTCCATTCACGCCTGTCGCGACACCACTGGAGGCGGGCTGCACGATGTTGGGGCGTGAGCGGAAGACGGCCTAACGGTGTGCGGGACCGTAGCCCAGCTTGATAGAGACGGTTGCGAATGGTCCTCGCCGATACCCCAGCAGCAACAGTGTCCCTAATTTGCTGGGAAGTGGCGGTGCGGTCCCCTACGGCACTGCGTAGGATCCTACGGTCTTGGCGTGCATCCGTGCGTCGCTGCGGTCCGGTCCCAGGTCGACGGGCACGTGCACCTTCCGCCGACCACTGGCGACAACATCGATGTACTGTGGAGACCTCACGCCCCACGTGTTGAGCAATTCGGCGGTACGTCCACCCGGCCTCCCGCATGCCCACTATACGCCCTCGCTCAAAGTCCGTCAACTGCACATACGGTTCACGTCCACGCTGTCGCGGCATGCTACCAGTGTTAAAGACTGCGATGGAGCTCCGTATGCCACGGCAAACTGGCTGACACTGACGGCGGCGGTGCACATATGCTGCGCAACTAGCGCCATTCGACGGCCAACACCGCGGTTCCTGGTGTGTCCGCTGTGCCGTGCGTGTGATCATTGCTTGTACAGCCCTCTCGCAGTGTCCGGAGCAAGTATGGTGGGTCTGACACACCGGTGTCAATGTGTCCTTTTTTCCATTTCCAGGAGTGTATTTGGATACGATAAAACGCAGGCTGAAACTCTGTGGGTTGTGGAATTGTACGAAACTCCAACTAAAGCAAAAACTGAACCGATGAAAGAAGACCTGAAAGGATAACACAATTTGATGTACAACATACGAAAATATTGGGCAGAAAATTCGCGGCTAAGCAGTTGGCCTAGCACCTGCACCAGTTATTAGGGCTTCTTTCCGTTCCAATTATGTACGGAACGCGGAAAGAATGACTGTTTAAACGCCTCTGCGCCTTCTGTAATTAGCCAAATCCTGTTTTTGTGCTTGTGACGGAAACGATACGTAGGGACTTGAAATACATTCTTAGATTCGTCACTTAAAGCTGGTTCTCGAAACTACCTATACCGGTTTTCACCCAATAGTTCGCATCTATATTACTGAGTCTGCCAGCTGAGGTATATCATCATCCCTGTGACTCTCAACAATAACACCTGCTAGCTGTATATGGTACAACTCCCATACTCGTTAGCAAAGGTCTAACATGACTCGCAGGTATGGTTCGAAAGCAATCTCGTCTGAAGTGTGATTACATTTTCCTAGTATCCTCGCAATAAAACGAATGCTTACTCTCCACCTGAGCCTATTAGACTGTTCCATTTTCACAGCCCTACAGATTCTTACACCAATGTATTTTGCACGAGTTGAAACTGTAGTCGTAGGAAAATATGTTTTTTTTCTCATTTTGTGACGTGCACAATTTCACATTTCTCAACAGTTAAAGTAATTCGCCAGGCTTTGCACGACTTTTAAATCGTATCAAGGTCATGCTGAATATTTGTGCAGCTTTTTTCCGACAGTAATGCGTTCTAAACAGCTGCATCATCTGCGATAGTCTCAGGTTGTTATCTGTATTGTCTGCAAGTTCATTAATAGACAGTATGAACAGCTAGGGTCCCAAAACACTTTCCTGGAACACAACACACGTTGCTTTTACGTCTGTCGATGACTCTCGAGCCAATATAACTTGCTGCGTCTCGAAGTACGAAAGCCTCAATCCAGTCACAAATTTCGCTTTATACCCCATACGATCGTACTTCCGATAATAAGCGTCATGTGATACTGAGTCAAACACTTTTTCGAAGTCCGGAAATACTCCATCTACCTGACTTTCTTGATACACGATTTACAGGATGTCATGTGAGGAAAAACGAAAGTTGGGTTTCACATGACGATGTTTTCGAAATCCCGGCTGGTTGGCATGGATGAGGTCATTCCATTTGAGACACATCACTACATTCTGAGCTCAGAATAGGTTTCAAGGTTCTACAAAAAATGTAAGTCTAGGGTACTGGACGTTAGTTATGTCCATCACTTCTGCTACCCTTCTTGTTGACGGATGTGACCTCTGTTCTCTTCCACCTACGGGTGGGAGTTTTTGGTTCGATAGTTTTGCGGTATAATTATTAAATAGGGTGCTCCCCGGGCCTCCTATCGCACAGCATAAGCGCCAGACAAGGGCCAGCAGGGTGGCGTGCGCAGTAGACGACTGCGCATCTATCGCGGGACACGGTCTGTCACGGCCGAGTTCAAGAGTTCACTCATCGCTGAGCAGCAGCCGCATAAACACGGGAAAAGGTTTCTCAGAGGCCGCTACTTGTCAGAAAATTTGCTCACTTACTTGAATTATTTAATAAAGCAATGTGTTTCGAGGTATAAACCTCCTCTTAGGGCTACCACGGCAGTACAAAAACATTTAAAAAAAGCACACGTCGCTGTTTTAGTCAGCCCTGTCATGTGCTGTTGCCATCCTACGGATAAAGAGAAGGAAAACTTGATCAAATGAACACACTACATGTCTGCCTCTCGCCGGCCTCTACTTCGGCTGCGATGGCAAGTAGATACGAAGAACTGACAGGCTTTTCTAACTTCCCTCCTTCAGCATACGTTAGTCATCAACATATGTTGTAGTTCTCCCCCCCTCCCTTCTTCCATCTGTTGTCCACATTGCACGTTAAACAAAGACAGTTCAAGAAATTAATAAGCAGTCTTTTATGAAGATTTGAGAGCAGCGAAGATTACAATAAACTTTAAAGTTCACTTAGCTTTTCATGTTGAGATGGCTAGATTTCTTCTTACCTAGGGGTCTGATTTTTGAAGCTAAAAATCTAACATTAGGCCCTCACGGTTGGTTTGAATTAAATAAATTGTAACATTGTTGTTGCAAAATTTTTTACGTAAATATATTTTCCACTGATTTTCTCACATTTTAGTATATGATACAGTATTTTGAATTTTTAGATTAAAAAACCGAAATTACATTGTTCGCACCTATTATACACAAATACGTCCGATCATATCAGAGGCAAGCTTACGACACTCTCATTCTGCGAAAATAACAATATTCCAAAGGGTATACAATTTTTCTAAACAAATGACTTCCTACTAGTTTTCGTTACATTATTAATTTCGATTATTTTTCATAAATGAATCCGTAAATAAACATAGTAAACAGTACAGGATTGCGCAATTAATAATAGAAATTTTAAGTGTGCAAATAATTCGTAATTTTAGATGTGTCTTAAAAAAAATAATTTTAACTGTATATTCAGAACTAGTACTTATCAGTTATATCATCGAAGATAAAATATTTTTTAAACGAATTCCTTTTCATAAATTTTAGCTTGAAATATAACATTGTGTGTATAATACACTACTGGCCATTAAAATTGCTACACCACGAAGACGACGTGCTACAGACGCGAAATTTAACCGACAGGAAGAAGATGCTGTGATATGCAAATGATTAGCTTTTCAGAGCATTCACACAAGGTTGGCGCCGGTGGCGACACCTACACCGTGCTGACATAAGGAAAGTTTCCAACCGATTTCTCATACGCAAATAGCAGTTGACCGGCGTTGCCTGGTGAAACGTTGTTGTGATGCCTCGTGTAAGGAGGAGAAATGCGTACCATCACGTTTCCGACTTTGATAAAGGTCGATACAGAGATACGTAAACAGGCAGAACAGTTTGCGGTCGGCAACGCCTATATAAGACAAAAAGTGCAAGTGTCTGACGCAGTTGCTGGATCAGTTACCGCTGCTGCAGTGGCAAGTTATCAAGATGTGAGCTTGAACTTGGTGTTACAGTTGGCGCTCGAGCGATGGGGACAGCATCTCCCACGTAGCGACGACCGTTTCACGAGTGTACGTGAATATCAGGAATCCGGTAAAACATCAAACCGCTGACATCGCTGCGGCCGGAAAAAGATCCTGCAAGAACGTGACCATCGACGACTGAAGAGAATCGTTCAACGTGACATAAGTGCAACCCTTCCGCAAATTGGTACAGATTTCAATGCTCGGCCACAAACTGATGTCAGCGTGCGAACCATTCAAAACGAAACATCATCGATGTGGGCTTTCGGGGCCGAAGGCTCACTCGCGTACCCTTGATGTCTGTACGACACAAAGCTTTACGCCTCGCTTGGGCCCGTCAACACCCACGTTGGACTGTTGATGATTGGAAACATGTTGCCTGGTTGGACGAATCTCGTTTCAGATTGTATCGAGCGGATGGACGTGTACGAGTATGGAGACAGCTTCATGAAACCGTGAACCCTGCATGTCAGTAGGGGACTGTTCAAGCTGGTGGAGGCACTGTAATTGTGTAGGGCGTGTGGAGTTAGAGTGATACGGGACCTGTGATACGTCTTGATACGGCTCTGGCAGGTGACACGTACGTGAGCAACCTGTCTGATCACGTGCATCCATTCATGTCTGTTGTACATTCCGACGGACTTTGGCAATTCTAACAATACGATGCGACATCCGACACGTCCAGAATTTCTATAGAGTGGCTCCAGGAACACTATTCAGATTTTAAACATTTCCGGTGGCAACGAAAGTGCTTAGAAACTTCCTGACGGATGAAAACTGTGTGACAGACCGAGACTCGAACTCGGGACCTTTGCCTTTCGCGGGCAAGTGCTCTACCAACTGAGCTACCCAAGCACGACTCACGCCCCGTCCTCACAGCTTTACTTCTGCCAGTATCTCGTCTCCTACCTTCCAAACTTTACAGAAGCTCTCCTGCAAACCTCGGAGAACTAGCACTCCTGAAAGTTGGAAGGTAGGAGATAAGTACTGGCCGGAGTAAAGCTATGAGGACGGGGCGTGAGTCGTACTTGGGTAGCTCAGTTGGCAGAGCACTTGCCCGCGAAAGGCAAAGGTCCCGAGTTCGAGTCTCGGTCCGGCACACAGTTTTAATCTGCCAGGAAGTTTCGTATCAGCGCACACTCCGCTGCAGAGTGAAAATCTCATTCTGGAAACTGCCTAGACATGAACATTATTGAGCATCTCTGGCATATGTTCAGAAGAGATCTCCACCCCCTCCTACTCTTACAGATTTATGGACAGCCCTACAGTATTCATGGTGTCTGTTCCGTCCAGCACTACTTCAGACATTAGTCGAGTCCATTTCACGTCGTGTTGCGGCACTTCTGCATGCTCACGGGGGCCCTACACGATATTAGGTAGGTGTACCAGTTTCTTTCGTTCTTCAGTGTATAAAACAGTTTCAAATGTCTAATTACATTACAAATGAGCCCTGTGGAAATCCGTTAAGTGTTATCATTATCAAACACCGGATGGGTTTATCCTACGTAATTTGCACTACGTTTTGAGAAAAGCTACTTTTTGACGCACATCAATCTTTATGACATATCTACTAAACTATGTTTCGTACGATGATACCGGGTACAGCTCAATTCCATTTACAGACTTTGAGGGACCAAGACGGCTAAGTCCTGCCTAAGAACTCATGTCCGGAAACGTTCCGTTTTCCTGCTATACCCCAAAACACCACAACACACGTTGCTCTCTGACTCCTGCTGCTTGTCGTCTGGGTCCACTTACAAGTAGGGTTCGATATGAGGACCACCAACGTCAGTACAGATGCGATGCCACCGCAACACGTCCCAGTGCACACGATCACCACTCCCTGGTCCTCTAGCATCCGCCACTGCCAGTACGTCTTCCTCTGGTGCCAAAGGGGTCTCGTAGATCAAGGACTTCATGTGGCCCCACAGCGTGTAGTCTACCGGGTTGAGGTCGGGGAAACGTGCAGGCGAAGCAATCGCGCCACCAAGATCTATCCACACATGAGGGGAAACATGCCATCGCGCTGGAACGATATGTTCCATGCAGTGGAATGGGACATCAGGTGATCGGTCAATGACGTACGTAATATCCTAGTCACTTGCGCCGAAAATGCGGGAGACGTAAGCGTGTGTTGCGGTATCTTGCCTCTAGCGCGGAAACGGCACGTTTCCTATGCTACACTTCGTGCCATGGCGGCTTCGGCGAGGGCGTGCACGGTATCCTAATGGTGCTACTTGTGCGTGCGTTCCATCGATTCTGGCCCCCGCCGTATCGCTTTTTTCCTGGGTATGTGTTCCCTCTGGGGTTATGTTGGAGTGGGTGGTGTGTGGGACACGGAGCTGGACGGGTTTGCCCGAGAACTCGGCGTCCTGGCGATTGTAGCGAGTTGAAACCGTTGACCGTTGGCTCTATGCAGGCCCGCGTTTTCCTGCAATATTGAAGAGCGGGCAAGGAGCGGCTCTCGTTGCGTGTAACCTGGTTACAAAGTGCGTCAGTCAATTCTGGTGTCCTAAACACGCTGATATGTGCTGAACAACTTGTTAGCAGCTACGAGCAGGGGAGCAGTATTATCCGGTGCCTACCTCGAGTCCTGAAGCTGCTGGCCTCTTTGGCGTTTATGTGGAATTATGTATGAAGACTGTGCAGTAATTGCTGTACTTAAAGACGTAATTCTGCCTCGCTGTGAGCTGGCCGGGTGTCCGGCTCCTTCATGCCTTTCGGTGGCCCCCTTTAGGGCTGGGAGTGTCAATTTTGAGGTTTCTGTAAGCGCCAAGCTAGTATTTTTGCAATGTTAATCCGGTACTTGAAATCGTTGTTTGTTATCTTCGAGTATTTGATACTACTAATTGTAATTTCTGTTTGTTGTAAACTTTATGGCCCTTCCTTGGGCAAGTTATTGGATTTGGCCTGTAACTAAAGTTATGCGCGCTCAGTCTAAAGGGACGCACGTGTGGGTCATGTGTGTGTGCGTCTCGTATTTGCACACTCTCTTACTCCGTGTTGAGGAGCCCTTCCGGTTATCGGTATACGTTTTAACCGGTCATTTGCTATTCTTTGCGTATCCTAATTACAGTGTCTGTTCGTTCCTAAGAGGCGCCAGTAAAGGTATGCCTTGACTTCCTTAACCTTGTTTGATTATGTGATTATTCTTTTAAATGACTTTCGACATTTTTTATTGTTATCGCCAGGAAGGTTAACTTGCAATGCTTACGAGCGGGAAGCTATTATACTGAAGTTTTCATAGTTGGTTTCCTTGAAAATAACCTGTAGTTGCCAGTTTAAGTATTGCTGTATATGTTAATTTCTATCAAATTTGTTTGCTGTATGTTGTGTGGTGTACGTTGACAGCGTTGTATCGGCAGCGGTTGACACGTTGCTGTTCGCTGCTCCGCGGCAGGGACGCAGTTTCATTCTGCTCCGCCGGTCGGTCTGGCCGAGCGGTTCTAGGCGCTACAGTCTGGAACCGCGCGACCGCTACGGCCGCAGGTTCGAATCCTGCCTCGGGCATGGATGTGTGTAATGTCCTTAGGTTAGTTAGGTTTAAGTAGTTCTAAGTTATAGGATGACAGATGACCTCAGCAGTTAAGTCCCATAGTGCTCAGAGCCATTTGAACCATTTGAACCTTCTGCTCCGACAGCTTTCCCGTCATCACACGAAGCCTAGGTGCTGGCAGGTCACATGCGCTTCTGCGGATCTCCCGTTCCAGCCTGAAGTTGACTAGTTAGTTGCCTTTCTTTTGGTAGGATTTGGCTTCAGTGTTTCTGGGGAAGTAATTTACTCAGCGTTTCTATTATTTTAAGGTCCTTGCATGCATGTGATGAAAGCCTTTGGGCAAACTGAGCACAGAGTTTCTTGATTTATTTTTTTAAAAAAATTATGGTTTAATTATCATCATTTTAATAGTGTTTTAGGTGCTCGGTAGTTTATTTAAGTACTTAACTTCATACACACACATCAAAAAAGTTTTGCATCACCCCGGTTCCCAGAGCTCCTGAAGATAGACATTGACTGTGGATGTTGTATAACAGTCACAGTCCCTTTGACTGCTCAGGGATGTCACTAAACCCGTCTAAAGATGTCGACAGCCGATCAGTTCCAGTCATTACACCAGGAAGGAGGTACACGGCTCGTGTTGTCTGTAGTTCAACCATGCCTAGACGGTCAATACCGCGGTTCGATCGGTCCGCATTGTCACTTTGTGCCACGAACGGTTCTCAACAAGGGAAGTGTCCAGGCGTCTCGGTGTGAAACAAAGCGATGTTGTTCGGACATGGAGGAGATACAGAGAGACAGGAACTGTCGATTAAATGCCTCGCTCAGGCCGCCCAAGGGCTACTACTGCAGTGGATGACCGCTGCCTACGTATTATGGCTCGGAGTAACCCTGAGAGCAACGCCACCACGTTCAATAACGCTTTTCGTGCAGCCACAGGACGTCGTGTTACAACTTAAACTGTGCGCAATAGGCTGAACGATGCGCAGCTTCGCTCCCGACGTCCATGGCAAGGACCATCTTTGCAACCGCGACACCATGTAGCGCGGTACAGATGAGCCCAACACAATGCCGAACGGACTGCTCACGTTCTCTTTACCGATGAGTGTCGTATATGCCTTCAACCAGACAGTCGTCGGAGACGTGTTTGGAGGCAACCTGGTCAGGCTGAAGCCTTAAGTCCCACTGTCCAGTGAAGGCAGCAAGGTGGAGGTTCCCTGATGTTTTGGGGTGGCATAATGTGGGGCCGACGTACGCTGCTGGTGGTCATGGAACGCGGCGTAACGGCTGTGCGATACCTGAATGCCATCCTCTGACCGATAGTGCAACCATATCGGCAGCATATTGGCGAGGCATTCGTCTTCACTAACGACGATTCGCGCCCCCATCGTGCACATCCTGTGAACGACTTCCTTCAGGATAGCGACATCGCTTGACTATAGTCGCCAGCATGTTTACGAAACATGAACCCTATCGAAAATGCCTGGGATAGATCGAAAAGGGCTGTTTATGGACGACGTGACCCAGCAATCACTGAGGGATCTACGCCGAATCGCCGTTGACGAGTGGGCCAATCTGGACCAACAGTTCCTTGATGAACTTGTGGATAGTATGCCACGTCGAATACAGCCATGCATCAATGCAAGAGGACGTGCTACTGGGTATTGAAGGTACCGGTGTGTACAGCAATCTATACCACCATCTCTGTAGGTCTCGCTGTATGGTTGTACAACATGCAACGTGTGGTTTTCATGAGCAATAAAAAGGGCGGAAATGATGTTTATATTTATCTCTATTCCAATTTTCTGTACAGGTTCCCGAACTCTCGGAACCGAGATGATGCAAACCTTTTTTTGATGTGTGTATGTGTAACAGTCTTGTGGCTAATCAGTTAAGTATTACAGTTTGCTTCGGTTTTTTCATATGGGTAGCGTTTGTCCACTTTTGTCGTATCTTTTCTATGTGGGAGCAGAATATTTTTTTTAAGAGACCAAAGTGTGGTCAATTGCCTTACGCTCTCTCGTATTGTTAGTAAAAGGAAAATTTAACGTGATGTATACCTCCTAGTCATGAGGTGGCTAACAGACTTCGGATAGCAACATTGTATGTACTTGTGTGTAGCTTAATGCCTTGGAGTAGGCCTGGAGCTCACTGTTGCTGTGGAGATGTTGCATTTTAATGTCTTTTATTTAACATTTGTTGAACTTATATTCATGTCCTGTTGTGTTATTAGCCCACAGTTGTGACGCTAGTCGCGCGGACAGGTCACCGCCTCAGGTTTATTTAATCAAATGTCTGTAATCGGGCCACTATTGTATCGCACAGGTGACATATTCTTCAAGAACCATTTATAATTATATGTATAATGCAAATATTCCTATGCATTGTGATATTAACTGAGAAACGTTAATTATTTGTATGAATCTGGCAAGGATCTTGGTAACTATTAGTTTGGTAACTGTTCGTTGGCTAATTATAGAACTGTTATAAATAAAATATATTTGTTTGGGAATGGTAAATGACGCATCTAGTTGGGCCACCCTTTCACTTTTTTTCCTTACTTTAATCTCGATCCTTGCCCTGATTCTCGCACTTAACCGTCTTGGTGCCCACTACAAGTTTTCAACGGCTGTAAAGAGAATTTAGTTACGCCCTGTATAATTTTGCACGAACATTCAGTAGTATACGTGGATACTGTCTGAAAAAAAATGTGTTGCGAGTAGAGTTACTAGTAAAGAAGTAATAAATTAAAACGTCATATTGAGTACCATAGTGAAAGAAAAAAAAAGTTATATCTGATGCTGATGTTTTAGTGCATGAACAGCGAAAAAGTAGCACCTGATAAACTTTTGCATTATTTTCTGGGGGATTCCAGCGAGAGAAAGTTTCTGAGCTGCTTGAAATTATGTGTTAATTTTTTTGCGAGTCACTAAGTGCTCTCACTCTGAAATATTGGATGAACTTAGCTTTGGTAATTTCGGCGTAGCGAGTTACGATGCTTCAAGGATACATACAGTTTCTAACTCCAACACCTGACGTACTGTGTCAAACCTTTAACGCCAGATTATAACTCTTAATAAGTAAATTAAGAGAGTAATTTTAATTTTAAAGTCGATCGATAATTATATTTGGTAGGTTGGAGATGAGTACTGGCGGAAGTAAAGCTGTGAGGTTGTTTCGTGAGAAGTGTTCGGATAGCTCAGTTGGTAGAGCACTTGCCCGCGAAAGGCAAAGGTCCCAGGATTGAGTCCCGGTCCCGATCACAGTTTTAATCTGCCAGGAAGTTTCGGTTATATGAAATTCTGAAAATCAAATCTTTGTTGTCCTAGCAAGCTGTAAGGTAGGCAACCTGTCACTAGTACTGTGCATCTTCTTAGCTGTTTAGTGATACATGTCATTGAGAAAAATATATCATTACCTGCCGTTTTGACAGCTGTACTGCTAACCACTGGTAAGTGAACATGTTTGCTAAAGGTAACCACGTACTTTTACTGTGCTCCAAACATCTCACATTGTACAGACAACTTGACGAGGTCGTTTCGCGCGCGCACACGCGCGCGCACGCACGCACGCACACACACACACACACACACACACACACACACACACACACACACACTTTTTTATTTTAATTCTGATTGCGGGTTATCCATTATTCACGCCGCTACGCTTCCCAAAACGCGTTGAAATGACCGCACGGAATTACATGATGGGAGCGGTAACGTTTGTTTATGTATGCAGCAGCCATTAACAGGGCGTGCGGAAGGAAGCCGGTGATGAATTTTCAGATGAAATTGTTCACACACCGCTTATTAAGGGCGACGATGAAAGCGCTGGGACGCAATTATGCCGCGCCAGTTCCGGAACCAATTAGCTTTTATCAGGCACCAGTGGGTGCTCACACACGCGGGAAACCAGCGCCCCACCGCTACGGGGGACCCCAGCTCGTTCGTCTGGAGGCGACCAAGCGGGCAGCATCTGCAGCCTCAGGCGCCGGCCTTAGCTGGGGACGGGGAAGTAATGGATCTCATAATGCAAACAAAGTTTTAAAATGTGTGGAGACGAAGCTCACTAGCTCTGCACTGATTATTATTCAGCTTGCATTTAACACGAATCTCTCAGTCAGTGCAACGTCCCAAGCCACTGGTAAAAAAAGGTGGTTGGTTGATTTGGTGGAAGAGACCAAACAGCGAGGTCATCGGTCTCATAGCATTAGGTAAGGATGGGAAAGGGAAGTCAGCCGTGCCCTATCAAAGGAACCACCCCTGCAATTGCCTGAAGCGATTTAGGGAAATCACGGAAAACCTAAATCAGGATGGCCCGACGCAGAATTGAACCGTCGTCTTCCCGAATGCGAGTCCAGTGTGCTAACCACTGCGCCACCTCACTTGGTGACTACTGTGGATGAGAAGGGTAAGTGAACAAACCCACACAATTTCAGACTACATCTAGATCTACTCTGCCAATCACACTTAAGTGATTGGCAGAGTTTTCATCGAACCACCTTCACAATAATTCTCTATTACAGCAATCTCTTAACAGCGCGTACCAAAGAAACGAACACCTACGCCTTTCCGTGCGAACTCTGATTTCCATTATTTTATTACGATGATCGTTTCTTCCTATGTAAGTCGGCGTCAACAAAATATTTTCGCATTCGGAGGAGAAAGTTGGTGATTGAAATTTCGTGAGAAGATCCCGCCGCCAACGAAAAACACCTTTGTTTTAATGAAGTCCACCACGAACCCCGTATGATGTCAGTGACACTCTGTCTCCACTATTACGCGATAATATAAAACATGCTTCTCTTCTTTGGACTTTCTCGATGTACTCCGTTAACCCTATCTGGTACGGATCCCAGACCGCGCAACAATACTCCAAAAGAGGACGGACAAGCGTAGTAATTGCAGTCTCTTCAGTACATCTGTTACATTTTCTAAATGTTCTATCACTAAAACGCGGTCTTTGTCTTGCCTTTTCCACAACATTTCCTGTGTGTTCTTTCCAAATTAACTTGTTCGTAATTGTAATTACTAGGTATTTAGGTGAATTTGCGGCCTTCAGAGTCTGATTTATCGTGTAACCGAAGTTTAACGGGTTTCTTTTAGCACTCACGTTGATGACCTCACACTTTTCATTATTTACGGTCAATTGACAATTTTCGTACCATTTTTTTGATCTTCTTATGAGTTTTCTAGACGATAAACGATAGCATCATTTGGAAACAACTGCTCCTAAATCTTTGATATTAAGTAAGGAACAGCAGACGGCCTATAACACTACCTCGACGAACGCCAGAAATATGCGAAGTGGGCTGCTATCGAGTCGTACGGGGCAGTTCGTGTCAACGAATTGCACGCACGGATTCACGATTGCCGGTTCACAAACAGCGCCAACATGAGGCACCTATAATGTGAGTTACAAATATAGTGACATGCTCTATCCAATGATGGGTGTCCGTTTACTGCACGTCTTGGTATTTTTTCAACAGTCGTATTCTGAAATCTGCAGGTATTTGAATCCTGCCTCGGGCATGGATGTGTGTGATGTCCTTAGGTTAGTTAGGTTTAAGTAGTTCTAAGTCTAGGGGACTGATGACCTCAGATGTTAAGTCCCATAGTGCTTAGAGCCATTTGAACCATTTTTTGCAGGTATTTGTGAATAACCCTGTAAATAGTGATTGACAGTTAATAACCATTCATACGCATTCGTACACATTCTAAGAAAAAAAATTATCCGAACAGAAAATCGGTGGATGACATGTCCATGTACACAAAAACAAATTATTACAGTTTCAGAAAGATTGGATGATTTATCCAAGAGAAAGAGTTTCACATATTGAGAAGTCAGTAACGCGTTGGTCAATTTCTGTTATTCGGCTTGACATTGATTGACACAGTTGTCTGTCCAATTGGCGCCTTGGATCGTCAAATTCTCTAGCTGGCTGGAGGGCCCTGCGCATAATGCTCCACATGTTCTCAATTGGGACAAGATCCAGCGACCTTGCTGGCCAACGTAGGATTGGCAAGCAAGAAGACAGGCAGTGGAAACTCCCTCAGTGTGCAGGCGGGCATTATCTTGCTGATATCTAACCCCAGGATGGCTTCTCATGAAGTGTGCAAGAAAACGGGGCGTAGAGTGTCGTCCACGTACCACTTTGCTGCAAGAGTGCTGCATATGACAACTAAAGGGGTGCTGCTGTGAACAACAATGGCACCCCAGACCGTCACTTCTGATTCTCGGGCGACAATCAGTTGATGTCCCACCGCTGGCCATGGCGTCTTCAGACACGTCCTCCTTGGTCAGCGGGGTTCATCACCAATGTAATGAGGTCCCAGGCGGAATATTACTGAACGAATTTGAAAATTTAAAATGGTGTCATTATGTACTTACTAGCCTTTCCCCATGGCTTTGCCCGCGTACCTGTTTGACCCATACAGGGTGTCTATAATGAAGTTCCAGTTTGAAAACGCCGCAGAAAGAGAACTACTGCTCAGAACGAGGTCAAATTTGAACAGCATATTATTGACGCAGGGGGAAACGTCGGAAAGCACTCAAAAAAAAACTGACCAACAGATGGCGCTGTAAGCATAAGAATGTGCACAATAACAGACGCGCGGCACAGGGCTGTTCCTCATCTACGTGATTAATCTGCTATTCACGATAAAGTGCCTGGCGGAGGATCCAATGAACCACCTTCAAGTTGTGTCTCTACCGTTCCTCTCTCGAACGGCGCGCGTGAAAAACGAGCACTCAAATTTTTCTGTACGAGCCCTGATTTCTCTTATTTTATCGTAGTGATCATTTCTCCCTATAAAAATGTGTCCCAACAGAATGTTTTCGCAATCGGAGGAGAAAACTGGTGATTGAAATTTCACGAGAAGATCCCTTTGTTTTAATGATTGCCACTCCAATTCACGTATCATGTCTGTGGCACTACCTCCCCTGTTTCGCGATAATACAAAACGAGCTGCCCTTCTTTGTACTTTTACGATGTCATCCGACAGTCCCACATGATGCGGGTCCCACACGGCACAGCAATACTCCAGTACAGAGCGGACAAGCGTGGTGTAAGCAGTCTCTTTAGTAGATCTGTCGCACCTTCTAAGTGTTCTGCCAATGAATCGCAGTCTTTGGTTTGCTCCACCCACAATATGATCTATGTGATCGTTCCAGTTTATGTTATTTGTAATTGTAATTCCTAAGTATTTAGTTGAATTTACAGCCTTCAGATTTGTATGACTTGCCACGTAATCGAAATTTACCGGATTTCTTTTACTACTCATGCGAACAACTTCACACTTCTCATTATTCAGGCTCAATTGCCACTTTTCGCAGCATACAGATATCTTATCTAAATCATTATGCAATTCGTTTTGGTCATCTGATGACTTTACGAGTCGGTAAATGACAGCGTCATTTGCAAACAATCTAAGACAGTTAACATCCGAGACACTCAACACGACTGTCTCTACGAAGGTAAAGCTCTTTTCTTTGCGCCAGGAGCCCTGCAGAAGTTCCCGATACTCAAGGGTATGAAAAAAGGCATTGGTTAGATGTCTGCTAAGAGTCTGGAGAAAATAATTACAAAATGTGAAAAGACAGGTTCTTCTGAAGTACAGTGTAGCAGAGGAACGAAAGCAGTTGATACGGCGTCAGCTCAAGGTGTGGCCGCAGCGCTGTAGCGATGGTCTGCAAACATGCGGCGCACAGGAAATTGCCTGAACGTTGGACATACCTGTGAGCATGGTGCATAAAATCCCAAGAAACACCCTGCATTGCTATCTATATAAGATCATCCATGATCAGGAGTTGTTACCTGCTGACCTGCCAGAAACACAAACATTTGTTCTGCAATTTCTTGCTCTCATGGAAGTGAACAATCAATGGCCATGGAACATTCTGTGGACAGAAGAAGGCTAATTCTATCACCACGGACATTTCAACACGCAGAACTGCAGAATATGGACACGCACGTACGCACATCAACCGTATTACTTCATTCTGCATAGGTGCGTGTGTGGTGCCGGTTGGTGGCATCGTTTGTCGTAGGGCCGTATTTTTCCGGGGAGGTGAGTCCTGCGGATCTTGTTACCTGTACCGTCACCCTATGAGTGTCTTTTGCGGACCAGCGTCATTCCGATACTTCAACAGCCTGTATGTGTGGGTAGGATCATTTTTATGCATCATGGCTCTGACCCACACATTACACAGGCAGTTAAGCGGCTGCTGCAGAGGAATTTCCGAAATGCTAGAATTATCAGCCGTCAGTTCTCTACAGCCTCGCCGTCCGGATCACCTGGTCTTAATCCGCCTGATTTCTGGCTGTGGGGCTGTGTGAAAGATGTTGTGTTTAGTGTGCCAGTTACGAACGTAGCTGAATTCAAGGCACGCTTTGCGCACCGCATTCTGAACGTGACCCCCGCGAAACTCCGATCTGTTGTCGAACGTGCTTTTTGTTGATTTCAACTTGCGGCAGAAAACTGTGGACAGCGGATTGAACGTGTATTGCGGCAGTCTCACGAAAGTTAGAAACCGGTCCCATTTTGCTTTATATGCGGTTTTTAGTCCCAGGACAATTAAAAACCAATTTTTCCCGACAGATGTGGAACCACTTTCCTGTAGCGGATAGATTACCTGACAAACAGTGCCACATACTTTGACTGCTCAGCTTGTGTAATCATGCACATTGGCGAGTACTCATGGTGTACTGTGCAACTCGAACCACAGCCATCGTGTTGAGATTCTCCTGTCATTTGTAGTCGACCTCATTTACATTAAGACGCTAACAGTGCCACGTATTGGTAAAACTTAACCTAATTCTTTTTGTTCTACGACGTTTCCCCCAGCGTCATAATACGCTGTTCAAATTTGACGTCATTCTGACCAATGGTTTTCTTTCTACAGTATCTTGAAACTGGAACTTTAATTATGGACACCATGTATATTGCGCCCATCTCCTTCTCCCTCCCCCCTCTCTTTCTCCTGCCTCACAACATTCTTTCGTTCATCTCATTCTCCCACTTCTATTTGTCGATCTTCTCCTCTCCCCTGTCTTTGCCATTATCTCCTCCCTCCCCCTCTGTCCATATCCTATCTCCTCCCCTCTCTCTGTTCATTTCTTCCACCTCCTTCTCTTATGTTCTTCTCCAAACTGTGTGTATCTCCACGTCCCCTCTCTCTCAGTACATCTCATTCTCTTCCCCCTCTCGCTACACCCCCTTTCCCTTCTCTCTGTTCATTTCCTCCACTCCCTTCTCTGTGTCCTGCACACTGTGTGGATCTCCCTCTCCTCACTCTCTCTGTGCCTCTCCCCCTCCCCACTCTGTCCATCTCGTCCTCTCCCCCCTCTCTCTTCATCCCCTCCTCTCCCTCTCTCAGTTCATAATCTCCTCCCCCACTCTGTCCATCTCCTCCTCCCCCTTTTCTCTGTCCACGTCATCCTGGCCCCTCACTCACTATCCATCTCCTGCCCCCCCCCTCCCCCCCCCCCTTCGCCCCTGTTGTCTCTGTTCAGCTGTGTCCATCCACAATTGTAGCCCCTGCAAGACATACTGATACTAGCTGCACAGCATGTTATCACACAAGGCAGCCTACTTGTCAGGGGTACAAAACACTTTCTTTGCCCTTATCCCTTCTCCTATGGAAGATAGCAGGTTACCTCTACCCCCCTCAATACTGATTCTCAAATAAGGAATGTGGCAAGCAGTATGTGCAAAAAATTTGGTTGAAATCTGTCCAGTGGTTTAGGAGGAGATGATGGACAGAGATGGATAATCCTACATTAAAGGTTTAATACAGTAAGACAAGAACTCCAGTTAGAATGTATGTCTATGGCTTGAGTCAGTGTATGTCACAGCTGTGCAAATTTCTCAGAATACATTCATCCATTATTTGAAACTGAGAGCACTTACTGACTTGCAATATACTTTACACATAATGCCAGACCTTTTTTAAACTTTTTCTGTCTTACATGCTTAACGTCAAATATTTAAGGCACTGACTCACTCGTAATGTAATCAGTCGTATGAAGCTGCTTTGTACTTGGGAGTTCGATTCTTTAAAAACTCGGTAGTTCACTAGTTATGACGAACAGGGGATATTAAACATATACAAAGAAAGGCGGCACAAATGGTGACAAGTTTGAGCCACAGAGGAGCGTTACAGAAATCTTGAAAAGCCTTTATTTGTAAACTCTTAAGGATAACCACAAATTATCCCTTGAAAATCTACATACAAAATTTCAACAACCACTATTAATTGCAAAATGTAGAAACATTCTTTGTTCCCCCCGCATATCATGAAGGTAAAATTGAAGAGGTATTTAAGCCGTCTTTATTCCCGCGCTCCATACGTGATTGGAAATGGAAGCAATATTAGTATGTGATACCTAAGTACCCTCTGCCACGTAGGAGTAGATATGACGGACGGTATAAAGAGCAAGACTCTGCAGGCAGGAGAAAGTCACACGCTCGGCGACCAGGAGTACCCCAGCCGCGCAGTGTGGCCACCAGCTAGAGCGCCTGGAGGGCGCCGCAGCAGAACTGCGTGTCTGGGCCACAGCAGCGGGAAGTGGTGCGGACGGACACTCCCCACCTCGCGTCCGGCACAACCTGTTCCCTGCAGGCGCCCAGCTAGTCTGATGAGCGCTGCGATACGATACGTGGGAGAAGCGGCGTCGCCGGACACGAAAAACCTGTCTCGGAAGGACACAGGTTGGTGCAGGTTAAGACATCGCCGACCAGACGAGATTCCCAGCGTCACAGCGTGTCCGGGTAACTCGATACGCCAGGCCTACTTGCTGGTCGTTTTAAATGCTGCACCACAGGCTTCTGTACCTCTCTGCTCCTACAAATTATACTCCACAACGACAGCAGTCAGTGAAGTGTTAATGTGGCGTCTAGGAATTTTCGCGTACCCTGGCAGGCGCTATTTTCAACAGCAGAAACCCAGCATATATCAGCTAGGAGCTAGCGACAGTTATACGCCCATACAAACGACCAGCGGAAAATATACAGTCTGATTCCGTGACGATGTTACAGTCTCCCAGCGATGATGGACAAGGATTGAAACACCCCCTTTTGAAAATTATAAATGACTGTGCTGGTAAACTTCTACGTTATTTGATTTTCAAACAGCTGAGCAAACCTGAACGTACTCAGACATTTCTCTCTTTACTTATTCTGATCAACACTAAACTGACACACAATACTTTTTTAGTGCAACGCAATCTGACTTCCAATAATCCCTACAAAAGAATGCCCTGACTAACAATAACCTATACCTTTCATGGATCACTTGCCTCACAAAAATCTTCGTTACTGGAACTACTGCAATACAGCGAGCGCCAATACTGCCAGCTAAATAAAAGATTCAAACTACTAAAGGCAGTAACTACTGATAGGCATACTTAGCAAATGAAAGATTTTCATAGAGAACAAACAATGTATTTACCTTAATAATGTTCAAAAGTCATATATATATATATATATATATATATATATATATATATATATATATATATCAGTTTATGATATCCAGTATTACAAATTTACTCTTTCTGATGACACACGTCCATATCGTCCGCTCTCAAAATTCTGCCATCTCTCTCCCCACATCCACCACTGCTGGCGGCTCACCTCCACCTGCGCAACGCTACGCGCTGTTCACATCCAACTGCCCAACGCTACAATAGCAAAGCCAGTGCCTTGATCAGAGGAGTAGATGTTGGTATAATACAGCACTGCTACAGTTTACCTGGCACACAACATTTCAAGGTCTCTGAGGTTCTTCGCAGACGACACATTTATATACTGAGTACAAGTTGCTACGCAACAGTTACGAAGTACAAATGACGTAGCCGACAGCTGATCCTCAACAAAAATAAATGTAATACATTTGAATAAGCGAAAATCATCCGCAACTGGTCGACTCGGCCCATGGCGATCAATAACTAAAATTAGTATGTCATATACAAACCGCTTGTTCGGCCAGTCCATGAGTGTTGTTGGTCGGTCTGCGACCCACACTAAGTTGTGTTAACAGAAGAGGTAGAGATGCGAAGAACAGCTGCAAGATTCGTCCCCGGCTTGATGAGGCATTGCGAAAGCATCACGGAAATGCTCCGGGAACTTGAGAGGGAAACTTTAGAATGAAAAGTGTAAAATCGTCAACGTGAGTACTAAAAAAATACTATCAAATTTCGGTTACAAGATAAATCACACAAATTTAAAGGTTGTCGATTCAAATAAATACTTTGGGGGTTACAATGACGAACATCTTAAATTGGAATCATCGCACAGAAAATTTTGGGGAAGGCGAACCGAATTCTACGTTCTATTTATTGGCTGTCAATGAAACCATCCGTGACGAAATATGAATTGTGTCGCCAGTTATCGTCGGTGAAGGTAGGGTGATGGCTGTTACTGAAAACTGAGGTATTCCAAGATTTCTGCACGCCGAATATCGAAAACGTTGACCGACCAGAATAAAGGTGGCATGGAAAGCAATAGCATCCAGTCTGTTGCAGCGCTTTAAAATCGATGGTGATGGCAAGGAGTTTTCAAAGAAGAGCAGTTCGTTTCGTATTGTCACGAAACAGGGTAGAGTGTGTCACAGACATCATAAGCAAAATGGTATAGCATTAAATCAAAGGCGTTTCTCGTAGCGGCGAGATCTTTTCACGAAATTTAAAATAACTGTCACCAACGAATGCAAATTCTTTTTGTTGATTCCCTCCTACAAAGGGAGAAAGGATCGTCATAATAAAATAAAAGAAATCACAGCAAGCACGAAAAGACTTAGGTGTTCGTTCTTCCCACGTGCCCTTCCAGAGTCGAACGGTCGAGAAATAGTCTGCAAGTGGTTCTATGAATCTTCGACAAAACAATGAAGTGTCATCCGCAGAATAGTCATGCAGATGTGGACGAAAGGCGCTGCGCGTCGTGAAAATCCTACTCTGGGAGTTTCCAGATCCCGAGGCCAACACTAGTGAAGAAACATACAGGTTTCTTCGACACACACTTCGCATAATGGCACCCACAGTGAAGTGACAGAAATTCAGACTTATAAGAGGCGTTTCTGTGAAACATTTTATTTCAAAAGCACACGTATCTAGTTATTGTCGCCTCCAATTCACTCCCCCCCTCCCCCTACCCCGCCACCCATCTATTGTTACAAACAAAATAGTGTGATGCGTGCCGCTTTGTATTTCACTGCTTCAACGACCGGGAATTTTGTTCCTTTTAATGCATATTTGAACTTGGGGAATAGGTAAAAGTCACAGGGTGATAGATCAGGCGAATAAGACGTGTGTTATAAACTGCGATGCTGTACTTCACTAGAAATAGACAATGCAGAACGAGTCGATGGGTTGTCTTGATGCGGAACCCACGATTTGCTCTTCCAAAATTCGGGGCTTTTTTTCTTATTTTCTCACGGGGCGGAGGAAGACTTATAAGGTAGTAATGTTGATTAATATTTTGATCAGCAGGAATCCAGTGAAGGTACACAACGGAAAAAGCAGTCATCATCACTTTAAATCTTAATTTGCTCATTCGAGATTTTTTTTTTGCGCTCTCGGTGAAGTTGGGCCTTTCCAGTGCATGAAATGGTGCTTAGTTTCTGGATCGTAATTGAAAAACTAGGAATCGTCACATGCTACCACTCTTTCCAAGAAATTAGGATCGTTTTCAATAGTATTCAAAGTGTCAGTACCAAAATTTTCACAAGCTACTTTTTGTTCCATCATGAGAATTTTCGGCAATAGTACCACACACATTCTCAAGTTAAACTGGTTATGTACAATTTTCCTTAGCACTCTTTGTCAATTCCTACAGTTGCAGTAATCGATCAAATACTCAACCGATGGTCATATCGAATCAGATTACCTACTGTTTCCATCAGTAGAACGAAAAACCAGTCCAAAGTTGCAATTTTTTTAAAACTCTTTGTTCACTATACCATTAGTTTAGGACCGAAACCCATTTTCAGATCATCGCAACATAGTCGAAAGTGGCATTTCCGAAAATGTCAAAAATGTGCAATAAACAGTTACAACGTCTACAGGTAACACAGTTACCTGTATGCAGTGTAACTGTTTATTGCACATTTTAGACATCTTCGGAAATGCCACTTTCGACTATGTTGCGACGATTTGAAAATGGGTCTCAGCCACAAACTAGACATCGAGTGAATGAAGAATTAAAAAGAAAATTGTAACTTTGGCCTGGTTTTTCGTTCTGCTGATTAACAAAAAAATGGTTCAAATGGCTATGAGCACCGTGGGACATCTGAGGTCATCATTCCCCTAGAAATTAGAACTACTTAAACCTAACTAACCTAAGGACATCACACACATCCATGCCCGAGGCAGGATTCGAACCTGCGACCGTAGCGGTCGGGCGGCTCCAGACTGTAGTGCCTAGAACTGCTCGGCCACCCCGGCCGGCTGCTGATTAACAGAAGTTGCTGATCCAAGACTACTCCAGCATGCTGAAGTTCGTACTTTTTCGATATTTTCATCCGTTTTTGATGTTGAAGGGCGTCATGGGCGCGGGCCATCTTCAACATCTTGTCGGCCATCTTGGAAACGCTTGAACCACTCAATAACTCGCGTATGTGATGAAGTCTTCGCGATTCACTTCGTAAAAGATAGGTTTCAGTAGCAGTTTTTTCTTTTCAAGTTTCGTGTGAAACTTCACGACAATTCGTTGCTCTACTATTACACTTATCATTTTTCCCCGAAACATAGCAACAACTGTTACATAAACGAATGCCACGGCCACAGCGATTTTTCTACGAACGCCAGAGACGTCGCCTTCGAATCAGAAGGCTTCACAGCTACTGGTCGATTCATCTTTGGCGCACGCGTACTCACTCTGTGACAGCATCAATCTCGTTATTTTGTGGCCGCACAACGTATATAGGTGTAGCGACATCTTTCCTTCCCGTGTACTGTGCACACGCGCAGCAGGTAAGCAGGAAAAGTGTCCCCCCAGCGTACGCCGGCAGTGAGTGACGCGCTTGGCAAGTTGGAGTCCCCAGCAGGGAGAGGGTAACACTGTTACCGGGGCGGGCACTCACCCAGACGAGGTCGGCGCGCGCCGCCAGCTTCCGGTTGCGGCCGGCCACCACGGGCCTGGAGTAGAGCAGGCCACACAGGGGGGTCCCGGAAGACATGGCTGGAGGGCGCGCTCGCTAGCTGGACACCCGCTGCGTCTGCCGCCTGCCGCCTGCCGCCTGCACGCGCCGCAGTCTCTGACTGCCACTGACCACCGCGTACCCACTGACGTCAATCAGGTGCGCCCTCGCTAAATGGAGCCAAATGGGAGCGCGGGACGCGGACTGGGATCAAGTGCGGCCGGTCAGCTGGAGGCACGGCAGGCGCGCGGCGCGACTCAACTCAGAAGACGTGAGCGCAGCGACCACTGTGGGCGCCGAACTCACTGCAAGGAGCCACGCAGTGCAACAGCACTTTTGTTAACAATTTGAAGCAGCGAAGGTTTCCATCCAGTCACTCACTGAACAGTCTGGCCTGGCAACGGAAGACAGCAAAACGAAAGCTGAAATTTTAAATTTAGTATTTGAGAATATTGATTTTATTGAATTTAATTGATGAAAGGAGAAAATATAAAAATGCAGTAAGTGAAGCAGGCAAAAAGGAATACAAACATCTCAAAAATGAGATCGACAGGAAGTGCAAAATGGCTAAACAGGGATGGCTAGAGGACAAATGTAAGGATGTAGAGGCCTATCTCACTAGGGGTAAGATAGATACCGCCTACAGGGAAATTAAAGAGACCTTTGGAGATAAGAGAACGACTTGTATGAATATCAAGAGCTCAGATGGAATTCCAGTTCTAAGCAAAGAAGGGAAAGCAGAAAGGTGGAAGGAGTATATAGAGGGTCTATACAAGGGCGATGTACTTGAGGACAATATTATGGAAATGGAAGAGGATGTAGATGAAGATGAAATGGGAGATATGATACTGCGTGAAGAGTTTGACAGAGCACTGAAAGACCTGAGTCGAAACAAGGCCCCCGGAGTAGACAGTATTCCATTGGAACTACTGACGGCCGTGGGAGAGCCAGTCCTGACAAAACTCTACCATCTGGTGAGCAAGATGTATGAAACAGGCGAAATACCCTCAGACTTCAAGAAGAATATAATAATTCCAATCCCAAAGAAAGCAGGTGTTGACAGATGTGAAAATTACCGAACTATCAGTTTAATAAGTCACAGCTGCAAAATACTAACACGAATTCTTTACAGACGAATGGAAAAACTAGTGGAAGTCAACCTCGGGGAAGATCAGTTTGGATTCCGTAGAAACACTGGAACACGTGAGGCAATACTGACCTTACGACTTATCTTAGAAGAAAGATTAACGAAAGGCAAACCTACGTTTCTAGCATTTGTAGACTTAGAGAAAGCTTTTGACAATGTTGACTGGAATACTCTCTTTCAAATTCTAAAGGTGGCAGGGTTAAAATACAGCGAGCGAAAGGCTATTTACAATTTGTACAGAAACCAGATGGCAGTTATAAGAATCGAGGGACATCAGAGGGAAGCAGTGGTTGGGAAGGGAGTAAGACAGGGTTGTAGCCTCTCCCCGATGTTGTTCAATCTGTATATTGAGCAAGCAGTAAAGGAAACAAAAGAAAAATTCGGAGTAGGTATTAAAATTCATGGAGAAGAAATAAAAACTTTGAGGTTCGCCGATGACATTGTAATTCTGTCAGAGACAGCAAAGGACTTGGAAGAGCAGTTGAATGGAATGGACAGTGTCTTGAAAGGAGGATATAAGATGAACATCAACAAAAGCAAAACAAGGATAATGGAATGTAGTCTAATTAAGTCGGGTGATGCTGAGGGAATTAGATTAGGAAATGAGGCCCTTAAAGTAGTAAAGGAGTTTTGCTATTTGGGGAGCAAAATAACTGATGATGGTCGAAGTAGAGAGGATATAAAATGTAGGCTGGCAATGGCAAGGAAAGCGTTTCTGAAGAAGAGAAATTTGTTAACATCCAGTATTGATTTAAGTGTCAGGAAGTCATTTCTGAAGGAATTCGTATGGAGTGTAGCCATGTATGGAAGTGAAACATGGACGATAAATAGTTTGGACAAGAAGAGAATAGAAGCTTTCGAAATGTGGTGCTACAGAAGAATGCTGAAGATTAGATGGGTACATCACATAACTAATGAGGAAGTATTGAATAGGATTGGGGAGAAGAGAAGTTTGTGGCACAACTTGACCAGAAGAAGGGATCGGTTGGTAGGACATGTTCTGAGGCATCAAGGGATCACCAATTTAGTATTGGAGGGCAGCGTGGAGGGTAAAAATCGTAGAGGGAGACCAAGAGATGAATACACTAAGCAGATTCAGAAGGATGTAGGTTGCAGTAGGTACTGGGAGATGAAGAAGCTTGCACAGGATAGAGTAGTATGGAGAGCTGCATCAAACCAGTCTCAGGACTGAAGACCACAACAACAACAACAACAGTATTTGAGAAATCTTTCACGCAGGAGGATCGTATAAACGTACCGCCGTTTGAGTCTCGTACAGATTCCCGTATGGAGGACATAGTGATAGACATCCCTCGGATTGTGAAGCAGCTGAATGGGCTGAAAATAAATAAATCGCCAGGTCCTGATGGGATTCCAATTCGGTTTTACAGAGAGTACTCTACTGCACTGGCTCCTTACTTAGCTTGCATTTATCGCGAATCTCTTGCCCAACGTAAAGTCCCGAGCGACTGGAAAAAAGCGCAGGTGACGCCTGTATATAAGAAGGGTAGAAGGACGGATCCTCAAAATTACAGACCAATACCCTTAACATCGGTTTGTTGCAGGATTCTCGAACATTTTCTCAGTTTGAATATAATGAATTTCCTTGAGACAGAGAAGTTGCTGGCCATGCATCAGCACGGCTTTAGAAAGCATCGCTACTGCGAAACGCAACTCGTCCTTTTTACATGATATCTTGCGACCCATGGATGAAGGGTATCACACGGATGCCCTATTCCTTGACTTCCGGAAAGCGTTTGACTCGGTGCCCCACTGCAGACTCTTAACTAAGGTACGAGCATACGGGATTGGTTCCCAAGTATGTGAGTGGCTCGAAGACTTCTTAAGTAATAGAACCCAGTACGTTGTCCTCGATGGTGAGTGTTCGTCGGAGGTGAGGGTATCATCTGGAGCGCCCCAGGTAAGTGTGGTAGGTCCGCTGTTCTTTTCTATCTACATAAATGATCTTTTGGATAGGGTGGATAGCAATGTGCAGCTGTTTGGTAGTGATGCTGTGGTGAACGGGAAGGTGTCGTCATTGAGTGACTGTAGGAGGATACAAGATGACTTGGACAGGATTTGTGATTGGTGTAAAGAATGGCAGCTAACTCTAAATATAGATAAATGTAAATTAATGCAGATGAATAGAAAAAAAAGAATGCCGTAATGTTTGAAAACGCCATTAATAGTGCAGCGCTTGACACAGTCACGTCGATTAAATATTTGGACGTAACATTTCAGAGCGATATGAAGTGGGACAAGCATGTGATGGTAGTTGCGGAGAAGGTGAATAGTCGTGGTTCATCTGTAAAGAGATCGCTTGTAAAACACTAATACGACCTATTCTTGAGTACTGCTCGAGCGTTTGGGATCCCTATCATTTCGGATTGAGGGAGGACATAGAAGCAATTCAGAGTCGGGCTGCTAGATTTGTTACTGGTAGGTTTGATCATCACACGAGTGTTACGGAAATGCTTCAGGAACTCGGGTGGGAGTCTCTAGAGGAAGGGAGGCGTTCTTTTCGTGAATCGCTGCTGAGGAAATTTAGAGAACCAGCATTTGAGGCTGAGTGCAGTACAAGTCTCTGCCGCTAACTTACATTTCGTGGAAAGACCACAAAGATAAGATAAGAGAGATTAGGGCTCGTACAGAGGCATATAGGCAGTCATTTTTCCCTCTTTCTGTTTGGGAGTGGAACAGGGAGAGTAGATGCTAGTTGTGATACGAGGTACCCTCCGGCACGCACCGTATGGTGGATTGTGGAGAATGTATGTAGATGTAGATGCAGCTAAAATTTTACAGCCGCCCACAAGTCGGATGTAACTTTTTCTTTAATTTACGTGATTCATTCGACCAACGCGAGCGTCTTCAGAACTGTGGAACTACAATGTGTTACACCACCAAACAATAAGATAAATTCACAGATTCTGCTACACAAGATGTAACTTTTATTAAGTAGACTGTGGCCACACGTTACAAGTATCGGGCTGTGTACACCGTCCTCGTCACACACTAACTGGACTAAGTTGTACCATTCAGTCCACTCCGTCGTTATGCTGATTGATACACACAACGGTTTTTGTGTGTTATATTGAAAATAAAACAGTTACCATTGCAAGGTTATTTTCGTTTACTGCTCCTATTGCTGTAACAGTTGTTTTATATATGTGTGTGGTTGACGTAGAACTTTAGTAGCCGGCGCAATGAACTCCATTTCACAGTTTTACATAATCTGAAGATGTCTAACCACGGCGAAACGCGTTATTTTTCAACAAAACTTCACAACCGCGACTTTTTTTTCAGTATACTGGAGTAAGCTGATTGTGTACAATTAACCTCCCTTTCTTAAAGAGGCGTTACTTTACACAAGTGGCAACGTGGGGTCCAGCGGATCCCCATGATGTGTTAATGTTGCTACATACAATATTAATAACTGGGTTATTTAATACAAATTAATGTAGAGGCAACCATATAAACTGTGAAATTGAATCAGTTAATGCTTATTTGAAGAAATAATACATTTTATTACATTAGATAAAAGATAATACCTACAGTTATGTTTTCATAATATAAACTGAATATTCGTTGATTGAACAGTCTTCTTCTGATGACTCGTTACAATTATCATTTACACACTGATCACAGGCTGCAAGGAAATGTTTCATGCACATATGTTTTACACACTGACGACCAGTAAATTGAGTTTATACACCCTTACTTACAGGCCAGATGATGCACCTCCTTTTTGTAGCTGGAATTACTTCTTGTGCTGGTATGTCATTAACAGCATATGTTGATCTACTCACGTTTGCTACTTAGTATTGCCCTCTTCTTTAGCTAGTCTAGCACCAAGCCGATTCCAATTACCCAAACAAAATCCTCCCTTGCCATTTTAAGCATTAGTATGCGACTCTACACCTACTTGTTCGGCGCTATCTTGTAACGAAAGGGTTGAGGTGGGGGTCTAGGAACTTCCCAACCACTAAATAACTGTAAAACGCTAACCACAATGAGCAGCACAAGAATGGAAAACTGGTGACCGGTAATAAACAGATGTGAGAGCGGATTGCTAGGCGGCAGGCAGTGTTGCCAATTTTGTCGGTATACTAGCTAAACTAAATGAGATGGGGATGTGTCGGACCTCACGTTAAGAGTTAAAGATTAAGGTAAACTCCCTGGTTAGGTGCATTCTAAGATTAAACAGCAAGACATACAATTTATAGCTGAGTGAGTCGAAGTCCTTTCGATATGCGCTTTTGTTGAAGGTACCCCATGAAGCCAAATGTAAAGCAATGTAATACAAAAAGTGCTAGTATCAATAAAGTGTGCTGAAGCGTGCTGCTGGGTCAGGCTGAGCACTTTCTTTGCCGGTTTGAGAGTCTTCTGTTTTCTCTCCTTGGTAGGAAGGCAGGAGTGGAGCGAGTGAGAAGGAGGTGGCCGAAGCTAGCAGAGGTCGGTAGTTGTGTCCGGCGGAGCGTACCGTTTCCTGCAGAGCAGTTGGGAATTATTTAACCGATGCAAGGATTTTCCGCTGCGTGCTTCGTGAGCCGGTGTTTACCGTAGGTGGCGGTGAGGTTATTGGCGTGAGGCGCTAGGCGGGGTACTCCTGCGCTGGCTGCGCTACTTCACGCGTTTTTGGAGTTCCTCGTGCAGAAGCCAGCGCGATTCGGCGAGACCTACGAATCATGCCCCGCGCTGCCCTAGTCGCTTGGAAAGCCTTCGTTGTAGGATTTTGCCGGGCAACCGAGTCAAAGCCTTTTTTAGTTTCCGGTCCCGCTTCTTTCTGTTTATGGGTGAGCTTCATATGTAATGTTCGCCACAAAGTCGTCTAAATCGTCTGCGGTTCGAAGCAGCTTGGCGCTTGCCTTCCGCTTGGTTTTCAACTTCAGCTGTGTAGTGTTCCCGCATTACACATTTAATTCATAATTATTTGGAGGGACAGCTGGCATTTGCTCAGCTCCCTCCCGTATGGTCTATCTGTTTATATAGTGCTTTTTTTTAAATTTTGGATTCACAACTTTAAGTAAAAGTTTAAACTGTTGTTTTCTTATGATCTTGATTTTTTTAAGGCCTTGCGTTCTGTTCTCAATTTTAGGTTTAGATCTCATCTTGCCACTGTATTGAACATAAGAAAGGGGATCCAATTTAATCAATAGCAGTGACTTGGTTCTTGTCGTTAGTAGAATATTTCCCTCTTTACTCTTTAATGGAATAAGAATATTTTGTATTATAAATATTTTGTATGATACTCAAATACTTATTGTACATTTAAAATATAAATAACCTTTTAGTCTTGGTTACTTCTGTGTGTATACCTATTCTAGGTGATATATTTCAGAGCTGAGCCAAAACTTTTAGTTTTGTTTTACTCTTTTACTGTTTACGAATATACACTCCTGGAAATTGAAATAAGAACACCGTGAATTCATTGTCCCAGGAAGGGGAAACTTTATTGACACATTCCTGGGGTCAGATACATCACATGATCACACTGACAGAACCACAGGCACATAGACACAGGCAACAGAGCATGCACAATGTCGGCACTAGTACAGTGTATATCCACCTTTCGCAGCAATGCAGGCTGCTATTCTCCCATGGAGACGATCGTAGAGATGCTGGATGTAGTCCTGTGGAACGGCTTGCCATGCCATTTCCACCTGGCGCCTCAGTTGGACCAGCGTTCGTGCTGGACGTGCAGACCGCGTGAGACGACGCTTCATCCAGTCCCAAACATGCTCAATGGGGGACAGATCCGGAGATCTTGCTGGCCAGGGTAATTGACTTACACCTTCTAGAGCACGTTGGGTGGCACGGGATACATGCGGACGTGCACTGTCCTGTTGGAACAGCAAGTTCCCTTGCCGGTCTAGGAATGGTAGAACGATGGGTTCGATGACGGTTTGGATGTACCGTGCACTATTCAGTGTCCCCTCGACGATCACCAGTGGTGTACGGCCAGTGTAGGAGATCGCTCCCCACACCATGATGCCGGGTGTTGGCCCTGTGTGCCTCGGTCGTATGCAGTCCTGATTGTGGCGCTCACCTGCACGGCGCCAAACACGCATACGACCATCATTGGCACCAAGGCAGAAGCGACTCTCATCGCTGAAGACGACACGTCTCCATTCGTCCCTCCATTCACGCCTGTCGCGACACCACTGGAGGCGGGCTGCACGATGTTGGGGCGTGAGCGGAAGACGGCCTAACGGTGTGCGGGACCGTAGCCCAGCTTCATGGAGACGGTTCCGAATGGTCCTCGCCGATACCCCAGGAGCAACAGTGTCCCTAATTTGCTGGGGAGTGGCGGTGCGGTCCCCTACGGCACTGCGTAGGATCCTACGGTCTTGGCGTGCATCCGTGCGTCGCTGCGGTCCGGTCCCAGGTCGACGGGCACGTGCACCTTCCGCCGACCACTGGCGACAACATCGATGTACTGTGGAGACCTCACGCCCCACGTGTTGAGCAATTCGGCGGTACGTCCACCCGGCCTCCCGCATGCCCACTATACGCCCTCGCTCAAAGCCCGTCAACTGCACATACGGTTCACGTCCACGCTGTCGCGGCATGCTAACAGTGTTAAAGACTGCGATGGAGCTCCGTATGCCACGGTAAACTGGCTGACACTGACGGCGGCGGTGCACAAATGATGCGCAGCTAGCGCCATTCGACGGCCAACACCGCGGTTCCTGGTGTGTCCGCTGTGCCGTGCGTGTGATCATTGCTTGTACAGCCCTCTCGCAGTGTCCGGAGCAAGTATGGTGGGTCTGACACACCGGTGTCAATGTGTTCTTTTTTCCATTTCCAGGAGTGTATTTGCTGCACATATGGCTGCAGTTAATTTAGTCTCTCTTGCCTTGCTGTCAGCTGGGGCCCGAGGTCTGCACCTGGGGCCTACTGTGGCGCCAGCGGTCTTATGTGGTGATCTGAAGTCGAGTTGGTCAATTGTAATTCATTAATATTTAATGTGTTTCATCTTTTGTAATCCCTTTAAAATTGTGAAGCGTATCTAAATTATTTAACGTCCGGTATTTGGAGTTAAACAATTTTTTCTTTAAGCTGATCTTTAGTATTTTTCCGTTCAAACAGAAGAGAATCATGTTTTCTGAAAGTAATCATTTGTCAGTTTTTAAGCACAAGTAGTAATTAACTTCTTGTTTGTTGATAAAATTTTGGAGGAGGTACTTATTTTACAAATGATGTTCAATGGTTTTCTGCACCGCTTCCTGTACGACCTGACTGTGTGTTCTCTAATTTGGTACACACCCATGCTGCCTGTTGCATTCTGGTAGCAGAGCGTGCTTTCAATCCATGGACCACTATTATTCCGCGCATTCACAGACAAGTCTAAAATTTACACCTGATTATTAAATTAATTTTAAAAACGCATAGTAAAATTAAAAATTAAAATTATAACTGCCACTTTTCCAGGCGTTATTTCACGTCACATACATAACAAGTTATTAATGGCACTAAAGCTTATCTATATTAACGTAGATTAAACACGCTTTTCAGACATGAAAGTGGCAATTACAATTTTAATTTGTAATTTTATTATAAATGATAATTAATTGAAACCCTCAGCTGCCGACAGGTGTTGTTGACATACCTTGATGGGGACAGCTGAAAATGTGTGTCCCGACCGGGACTCGAACCCGGGATCTCCTGCTTACATGGCAGACGCTCTATCCATTTTTTTTTTTTTTTAACTCTTTGTTGATCTCATTTTGCTCTACTCTGTTCGTTGTATATGTTCGCTGCGGACGTCTCATGACATCCGTTCAGGTAGTTCGTTGATCCGTTCACTCAGTTTTTTTTTTTTTTTTTTTTTTTTTTTTTTATTACGGAGGGTAGCTAACCCTCTGACCGAACACGCTGAGCTACCGCGCCGGCTATCCATCTGAGCCACCGAAGACACAGATGAATAGCGCGACTGCAGGGACTTATCCCTTGCACGCTTCCCGTGAGACCCACATTCCCAACTGTCCACAATCTACATACGTAGTGTCCCTAATAGATACTTTACCCATCCACTCGTTACTCGCGCCCAGTTAAGTTGACGATTCCCGTAAGAGTTCGGGCAACCTGTGCGCATTCGCACAGACGAAGGTCCATGGCCGGGTAACCATTTAACTGTATATGAAGATAATAACTGTTCTCAAAAGAACAGACACCATTGATGACTGTGCATCTTCTCTAGAATAAATGATTATTAATTGAAACCCTCAGCTCAGCAGGAGATCCCGGGCTCGAGTCTTGGTCGGGGCACACATTTTCAGCTGTCTCCATCAGGGTATGTCAACAACCACAGTCGGCAGCTGAGGGTTTCAATTAATTATCATTTATCCTGGAGAATCTGCACGGTCATCAGTGTTATCTGTTCTTTCGGGAACAGTTACTATCTTCATATGTAATTTTATTGTATCTTTCTAAAATTATTTTAATAGACAGGTATGCTTTTTACACTTCTACGTGTGAGCGGCTGAAAAAGCGGTGGATATTTCCCATAGTTTAATGATATTAGTGTTTTTTTGCATAACATAGCTTTACATTAGGCTTCACGAGATACCTTCAATAAAAGAACATATAGATAGGAATTTGACTCGCTCAACAACAAGTACTATTTCTTGCTGTTTAATCTTAGAACGCACCTCCGGAGAGTTTACGTTAAATGTGCGCAACCAACTTACTCAACTTTCTGTGGGGTGGCGCCGTTATACACAGCCTGATATTTGTAACGTGTGACCCCTGGCTACGTAATGTAACCATAGGTTAAAAATATCGCTACAGTTGTAAGGTTCTTTTATTTAGAACACGACCGGTTTCGGGCTCTTTTACGCCATCTTCAGGTATTATTAGTTCGTGCAGTGACCCGAGCGCCGCGGTGGACTAGTACAGGGCGTGGTGTTTTACCACTCCGTGCTCTGCCAAATAGTGGCAATTTCAGGGAACGATGATCGACGTGGATATAGATCATGCAGCCTTCTCTCCAGAGTAGACCATGAAGGCTCAGTATTAGCCAGATCTGGTGACTGTGTTCGCCTGGAGAGACGCGCCAGTTCATCCTCCTGCTCATACAACCAGTTCTGGACGATGCGAGCTGTGCAGAATGACCACTGGGGAACAAACACTGTTTGGTTTCCATTGAGAACCATGCGCGACTTTTTCTACTTCATAACGAGACGACTGGAAGAATTTTTTAATGTAAACGGTTTTCCTATAACGTATCAGGCCTGGTGATGTGTTGTGCTTCCGGTGTTTCGACACTTTTGTTCACTCCTTGTAAAGCTGTGCGGTAAAAATCATGGTTCTCTCATTTCAACCACTAGCGCAACTCACATCTCTAGATACAATTTTCGCCAGCCCGCCCCCCCCCCCCTCCGACCCCCACCCCTTAACACCGAAGCGCTGCATCGGACTGGATGCAGTTATTGTTTTCCTTGCCCTCTTTATTTTGGTCGGTCAACGTTTTCGGAACCCAGCGTGCAAAAAATTTTGAATAACGACCATTATCCTGCCTACACCGCTGGATACCTGGCGGCATAATCAATCTGTTGCTACCCGATGGTCGTGACGCTTTGTATGGTCGACACGCTGAATTTTGTGTGACTTCACAGCAATTACTGACCGAGCGACGTGGCGCAGTGGTTAGCACACTGCACTCGCATTCGGGAGGACGACGGTTCGAACCCGCGTCCGGCCATTCTGATTTACGTTTTCCGTGATTTCCCCAAATCGCTTCAACCAAATGCAGGGATGGTTCCTGTGAAAGAACACGGCCCATTTCCTTCCCCATCCTTCCCTAATCCGACATTGTGCTCCATCTCTAATGACCTCGTTGTCGACGGAACACTTATCTCCTCCTCCTCGCCGGGCGGAGTGGCCGAGCGGTTCTAGGCACTACAGTCTGGAACCGCGCGAAATAGATGACAGAACAATACGAGACTGGAATAGAAGGGAGAACCGAGAGAGGTACTCAAAGTACCCTTCCTGCGGAGTATGGATGTAGATGTATATGTAGTTTGTTATACGATGTTATTTGCAATTTTGTTCTTCAGCTGTTGTTGTACTTACTGTATGATGCACCGTGTTTGCCCTTTGATGTTTTGTCTTCTACTATAAAAGCATATGGATGTTTGTTATAATGTTGCTGTAAAGTGCTTTTTGTAATTCTGCTCTGTTGGCCTTGTCAATGCTGCCGCCGGCTGTCTGGTGTTTGTCTAAGAGCGCTTTTATTTCACTTTAAGAGTTTGTTTGTATGCTAACTTCGTAATTTTGTGCTATTCTGCCTTTTTGCGATTATGGTTCTTTGGCACTTTATAACCCTTCTTGGCTGTATGGTCGTTGTAACCTAAAGCCGAAATAAAGAAACAAAAAATAGTCTTGTGCGTTAAACGACTCCCTCACCTCGCTTGGCTGTCGCGCTGTGCGCGCGCCTGCTGAGGCTCCTATCACACGAGCGACTTCCCCGCTGTAACACCACTTCTCGTGGTAGGCGCGCGCGACACGCTATCGTCTAAATCAGCCGCCGAACGCGGCGCGAATGACGTCAGTGATCAATTTATCGTGGCATCCGTGCAGCCCTGAATCCCCAGCACGCGGAAGCAGGCTCACGTGCCCCCAGACCGCGGCGAATGTCGCCGCCCTCTTCCTCACTCTGCGCTGCAGAGGAAGCAGCGTGTTTGCCGCAGGTTCAATTACGGAATTCTCCTACTCCGTTTCCAACGCCATTTGTCGTTACAATTCCTCCAGTTACCACTGAGTCAAATGAAAACCGAACACCCGCCGCAACGAGACCATGGAATGATCCTTAATGTAGTGACCTTTCGGTGGTCTCGCGGTTCTAGGCGCTCAGTCCGGAGCCGCGCAACTGCTACGGTCGCAGGTTCGAATCCTGCCTCGGGCATGGATGTGTGTGATGTCCTTAGGTTAGTTAGGTTTAAGTAGTTCTAAGTTCTAGGGGACTGATGACCACAGATGTTAAGTCCCATAGTGCTCAGAGCCATTTGAACCATTTTTTTGTAGTGACCTTTCCTCTCTTAGTGTGTATTTTTATTCGAATTTATTTTATTTTTAACGTTTAAGAATAAATGGTTGTACTCATCTTACCCGGTCGGTTGTTATGCAACCGGAATTGCCTGCAGTAATTTACATACACGCGCGCTGCAGCTGCTCGGCGAGTGAAAACAATGAAACGAACAACGACAATACAGAAAATTACCTTGTCTTTGTCACTGTTAATGATTTGACATTACGTGAGCAGAAGCTTTTGAAATATTGTTAAAATTAATCTTGCGAACCAATATATCTGCTAAAGCTTCGTGTATATGAGGTCAATAGTATAAAATCGTTTAGGTTTGCCAGACATACAACGTACATTATCGGGAGGGATTGCCAATACAAACACTCACGTAACGAAAAATTATTGTAATGAAGCAATTGTTATTATTAGAGCACTCAAAATGAAAAGAAACTCGACTTTGGTTACCAGTTCACCATTTGCCTTCGAGTTAATTCTTCAATAAAACACTCACTGTTATCAGATTTTGCGAAGCGAAATCGATCAACTCAGAATAATTTATTACGATAAAAAAATCTGAGCACTCGTGTTTTGCGGTGCCATTAAAAGACTAAATATTCTACTGATTTTTATTCCTGTAATATTATTCAAGAAGAATGGTGAAGTCCGCAGATTATAACATAAATATAAAGCTGTTAGCGGGTTATGGACGCGATTCAGCTATCATCTCAATGGCTTACGGCCGTTAGAAACCTCTTTACGCATTTACTTAATAATTCAAGGAGAGCAACTTTTCAGAGAGGAACAAAGTAGATTAATATTTTAACTGTTGAATTATATTCTGAAATTAAGCATAAAGTAACACAACACAAACATTTTCATTTTACAAGCGATAAGCGTCAGAGGTGCTATTACACAACAGCTTCCTTCTTGTACAGCGAGGCGAAAGAAAGATAGTCAATTTTCTCACTGGCGGCGCTTTATGCGTTTATTACGCCACAGAATTTGATGAATTTATCCAAAGTAAACATTGTCATCTGCTATTCTTTATACAGAGTATACGTTGTGGACGCACTGTATTGGCTTTCATTGCACACTTCAACATATTTTCACAACACTGTTTCATATTTTATCGCCGCGGCACATACACACATCGAAAAAAGTTTTGCATCACCCCGGTTCCCAGAACTCCTGAAAACAGACACTGACTATGGATATTGTATCACAGACACAGATCTCTATGACTGTTCACAGATGTCACTAAACCCGCCCAAAGATGTAAACAACCATGCATGAGCAGGGCCTATTAAACGGAGGGGGTCCAACAGTCGATCAGTTCCAGTCATTCCACCAGGAAGGAGGTATACGGCTGGCGTTGTCAGTAGTTCAACTATGCCTAGCTAGACGGTCAATACCGCGGTTCGATCGCGTCCGCTTTTTTACTTCGTGCCAGGAAGGGCTCTCAACAAGGGAAGTAGTGTCCAGGCGTCTCGGAGTGAACCAAAGCGATGTTGTTAGGACATGGAGGAGATACAGAGAGACAGGAACTGTGTATGACATGCCTCGCTTAGGCCGCCCAAGGGCTACTGCTGCAGTGGATGACCGCTACCTACGGATTATGGCTTGGAGGAACCCTGACAGCAACGCCACCACTTTCAATAATGCTGGTGCTACAGAAGAATGTTGAATATCATATGGATAGATCAGGTAACTAATGAGGAGGTACTGAATAGAACTGGGGAGAAGAGGAATTTGTGGCACAGCCTGACTAGACGAAGGGATCAGTTGGCAGGACTCATTCTGAGACATCAAGGAATCACTAATTAGCATTGGAGAGCAGCGTGGAGGGTAAACATTGTAGAGGTAGACCAAGAGATGAACACAGAAAGCAGATTCAGATGGATGTAGGTTGCAGTAGTTATTCGGAGATGAAGAGATTTGCAAAGGACAGATTAGCGTGGAGAGCTGCATCAGATCAGTCTTTGGACTGAAGCCTACAACAAAACATAGCCAAGAGCAAACAGATGCCGAAAGAAATAGCGGTTATTCAGAACTAAAATACCGGTGTCGATTTTAACCAGTCGTTTTTTCCCATCCCTAGTAGGCAGGCGCATATAAAGGAAAAACTATGCGATCGAGCGAGATGACAGTGGTTAGCACACTGGACTCACATTCGGGTCGGCGACGGTTCAAAGCCGCGTCCGACCATCCTGATTTAGGTTTCCCGTGATTTCCTAAATGGCTTCACGCAAATGCTGGGATGGTTCCTTTGAAAAGGGCACGGCCGACTTACTTCCCCATCCTTCCATTTTCCGATGTATCCGATGACCCGCTGTTTGGTCCCCTTCACCAAATCTTCCAACCAACCAACCAACCAACCAACCAACCATTCGGCTCGAACAGTGGTGCCTCATTGGGAAGCGTGCTTCACGAAGTCCACGCCGCCTCTGCTGCGGGCCTCAGAAGCACGTTTCTACGACCGCTTCCTCCGCTTGAGACACTACGCTGGCGCATTAGCGGAGCGCCGCCGCCAGCCGTGGGTCAAGGTATGCGGCCGTGGTGAGGACGTGTTTACAGCGAGCGGGGCGGTGCAGGGAAGCTAGACAGCCGACAGCCGGGCGAGGCCAGGGCAGCGTCAGTGGCGAGGACGACCGCACTTGCCGGTCGGCTTTTGTTTTACAATCGTGACAAATGGTCCAGAGGACCTTCGCTCCGCGCGCTGGGAAATACTTCACGCCACTGTCCAGGCTGATTACTGACCCGCTAAAATCAAACGGAGGACCCTACGTTAAGTAGGTTAAGTCTTATTCCTAATCCCCCGAAAGAACTGTTTGTTTCCTCTTAATCATTTATCAAGTGTCCGCCAGATTACAGCCGGCACGGTAGGTCAGCGTGTTTGATCAGAGGGTTAGCTGCCCTCTGTAATAAAAAAAAAACCCTGAGTGAACGAATCAACGATGAACTTTAACAGGTGTCAGGGGACGTCCGCTCCGGACAAATGCAACAAACATTAACGAACAAAATGAGATCAGAAAGAAAAAAATAGATAAATAAATAAAAGCTGAGTGGTAACGTGTCTGCCTACTATGCAGCGGGTCCGGCTTCGATTCCCGGCCGGATTGGAGATTTTCTCTGCTCGTCGACTGGGTGTTGTGTTATCATCATCACCACCACCACCACCACCACCACCACCACCGGCACCCATGCGCCCAATGTGGCGTCGACTGAATAAGACTTGCAACTCGGCGGCCGAACTTCGCCGAATGGGGCCTGCCTACCATCAATGGCACACGATCATTCATTCAGTCATATATTCAGCTATGCTTAAATGGCGTACGATAACAACTAACAGGAGGAGCAGTTTATTCTTCTTGCTGTCAGAAAAAAAAGCGAGAGGATCACACTGCGCGTTTCATACGTGCGAGTAATTTTGAACTGTCATGCAAGCGGTCATATTAACAACTGTAAATCTATCTATACCAAGGGTACTCAATCTTTTTTTACTTACCGACCACTTTTGCATCTCTGATGGTAGTGACATTTTTCTACTCGCCCATCGCTTCCGTAGTAATGGTGATATATGACGAGCGTTGAATAAGTAATACAAGATGTTACGTTGTGGTCCAAGAAGCTCTTCCGTTCCAGACGTTTCGTCCAGGACTGCGCTGGACATCATCAGAGGAGCTCCTCCGCTAAGTCTTACCGACTGACTGGTCGGACATCCGAGAGCGACACATATACTTTTGTTGTGGATGGTGACTGGAGTTTTTATGCAAATATCTGTCGATATATGTTACTTTCCGAAAAACTTTATGTTACAAGCTTCCATCGGATCGTCTCATAACGAAAACATCCAAGAAAGATAGCGGAGGAGCGGCTCTGTAGATGTCCAGCGCAGTCCTGGACGAAACGCCAGGAACGGAAGAGTTTCTTGGACCACGACCTAACATTCCGAAAGGTTTACCAGCAGCTGTGTCATCCGGTCGTGAAAGCCTTCATTCTATGACCAGTTATACAAGACTTTTTTCCTGAAAGCAGGTTGATTTTATTCAGGGTGCCACAATACACCATATTATTCCCCACTCTTTTTGCCCCAAAGACTGTTTTTCAACATAATCTCCGTTCAGTGTGACGGCCTTACGGCACCTTACTGGAAGGGCCTGTACAGCCGCATACTACCACCCTACAGGTCGACGTCGCAGTCAACGTTCTGCTGCATCACTAACCTCCCAATCATCCACGTACTGCCGTCTGCTGTGCATCCTTCGTTGGGCCAAACTGATGGAAGTCAGAAGATGCGAGATCAGAGTCGTATAGTGGATGAGGAAGAACAGTTCAGCGAAGTTTTGCGAGATGCTCTGGAGAAATTAGTTTGCATTGTCGTGGCGATGAACACTCTCACGTCATTTCTTCAGTTTCCTGAGGATAGTACCATACAATTCCGAGTTGATCGTTGCAGCATGGGGGAGGACATCAGACAGAATAACATCTTTAAAGTCTCAGAAGACGGTCGCCGTGACTTTGCCACCTAAGGTTGCGGCTTTGAACTTTTTCTTCAGAGGGGAAGTGGTGTGACGCCACTCCATGGATTGGTTCGAAATGATGAACCCATGTTTCATAGCCAGTGGCGATGTGCAACAATATATTGTCACGATCAGCCTCGTAACGCGCAAGCAACTCTGCACAGATGGTCCTTCGTTGATCTTTACGTTCTCCTATCAGGCAGTGAGGTAACAACTGGGCACACACCTTTCAGCACCTGAACTGGTGGACGATTGTGTCAGGACTGCCAACAGAGACATCCAGTTAAGATGCGAGTTGTGTGATTTTCATCGGATGATCACCTCTAATGAGAGTGTCCGCACGTTCCTACACTGAAGAAATTTTAGCTTTGTGCCGCCAGTCGGCACGTGGGAATTTGACAAGTTTCGCGCCACCTTCTTCCAATAATGACAGACGCCTCATCTACCGACTCAGCGTGCTTTTGTTGACTGCCAGGTCTCCGTAGACAGGCTGCTAGCGCCTACGAATATCTGCGATGTTCTGGTTTTCCGCCAAAATAAACTCAATGTCAGATCTCTGCCTGGAACGCACTTCCATTACAGGCGCCATTTTGGAGGCTAGGGATAGCGTCGCCACCTAAAGGCACTTCATGAAAGCATAGGGGCCGAAGTGGGAATATTCCACATCCCGCATTTTTTCAAACGAAATCGGTCGACAGAAAGCAAGGTGCTGAATTACTTACGGATCAGCTCTCGTATAAAGCAAGTAAGTACCTTCACTTTATAAAATTTATAAAGCAGAGTTACAGTAAGCTGAACCACATAATAATAATAATTACTTACCAAAGACTTTACTCAAAATTTTATGAAAACCTAACGAAAATGTTTTTAAAATCCCTACCGCCTGTTGCCTACCATGAAAACTGGAACGCCAACTATTAGACGGTTGGGACCAGTTTAACTACCACTGAAGTATACTGTCTATGATAAATACAGACTTATCTATGGAGATATCATGTACTGAATTCATGGTTACATTCTAAAGCTAATTATTTATCGCTAGCGACGTGGATGCCATGAGGAAGGTGGTAAATTTCTGTGAAATAATGGCAAATTGCACATCCGATTTATAAAGACCGGAAGAATCAATATGGAATGAGCGACTGCTATTTCCGCTGTAGAATGTTGATGGAGAGGACGGGATTGGAGAAATTATTACCTGAAGTGGTGTGGTACTCTGCACATATCAATTCGCCAGCCTTCCATAATATCCCGTTTCTAATTTTAGGTAAACATAATCAATTTTTCGGTGGAGTAAAGAACTTTCGTTGTGGGTTCTTAATTTATTCGCGAGATGTCTTCCGTACAGTAAATTCATCTGTACCACGGACTGCCCCTTTTGAGTCCTTGATGCAGTTTGCGGCTTACCTCATGATAAAATCTTCATCTCCTTTTCAGTAGCAGCGGCATTCTGAATTATTCTTTGTTACCGACTTTCCCTGGGTACTCTGCCTTGTAGTAAAAACTGTAATGAGTGGTAACGAAACCAATTTGAATTCTTTGGAGAAGAACTTATTTTTACTCGCACAGGTTCTTGTGTTCTCTTCTGAATTATGATTTTAAATTGCGTAATTTTTTGGACATCGTGTGCGACATTTCGTTGGCGAAATGCTGCGCAGCATCCTTCGTTTTGCTTCTTTTTTGTTGTCTGGAAATGTGACATCCCAAAGCCAGGTATAAACTGTCTCGGCAAAACGTACTACAATGAGTCGTGCAATATTGTCGCATGTTCCCCGTTGTGGTAAGGAACACAAGGCTTCGAATTTTGTGTCGCGACTGTCGCGGACACGAGAAAACTGTCGTCTTACAACTCGTCACTACATGTGTGTATGGGGCTTTAGAATAAGTTTGGTAAATGAAAATGGGCGTTTGGCGTCATTGGCCGGGAGGCCCCTAGCGGAGCAGGTCCGGCCGCCTTGGTGCAGGTTTTATTACATTCATCGCTACATTGGGCGACCTGCGCGCCGGATGGGGATGAAATGATGATGAAGTCAGCACAACACCCAGTCCCTGAGCGGAGAAAATCCCCTACCGTGCCGGGAATCGAACCCGGGCCCGTAGGACGGCAATCCGTCACGCTGACCGCTCAGCTATCGGGGCGGACAGATTAAGTTTGGTGATGCGCATTGTGTTTGCCTGACCCCTCTTTCTATTCTGAATGTCTAACTGTCTTGACGAAGTCCAACTAAAGCTGTAGCGTTCACACAGATATTGTTAACTAATGGTATACAGACATACGTTGTTTCCTGGGAGAGGTTAATACAGATTTTGTACAGACTAAATCAAAAGATTTCTCTAATGCTATTTCTCGCAGTTAAAGAGCTAACTGATATGCATTACCCCATTCTATCTTACTCTTCACAATTTCAAAAGTGGTTCGTTATGTTATACCGAATTGTTAAGGGAGTTCGTTTCTCGTCTGTTATCAGCAACTCTCAACGTTTTTATTTCTTCTCTTTGGACTTTAAGTCTTTTCCAAAATTTTTCATTCGTTTCCTTTTACGAATTTGTCAGTATACATATTTAACAGTATGAAGGATAGGCCGCAACCCCGTGTTGCTTCGAGATCCTTCGACTCTTACACCAGTCGTCTCGTTTCGATATATATACAACCTGTAGAAAATTTTTCACTAAGCCACGTTTTACTCCGGAAAACTTCATAATTTCAGAGGGTATAATTTCTTTAATATAGGCAAAAATGTTTTTTGTACGTTTGTCTTTCTTCTTCCTGTCTTTCTTTTCTGTCTTTCTTCTCTCTCTTATCTGTCTGTACCAATAATAATTTTGTAAAACTGTCGTTTCTCTCTGTTTGTTTGAATACGCTTCTCCAAAACTACTGGCCGAATTTTATTCGGGTTTTCTCAGGTAAACTGAGTATAGGTCGAGGCAACGTATAGGCTTTCTTTCATCAAAGTGTGATCGCAGAATAAAAGATACCGTAATTAAAGTTTTATAGACACTAGTATTATAAATGCGGAAGTAACTATGCCTGTTACGTTTTCACGACTAACCTGCTGAACCGACTTCAATTTGGCATGGAGATAGCTTCAACCGTGGGCAAGATCAGAGGCTACTTTACAAAGTTTGCAGTACACGAAGCTTTTTGATTTGAAGAATATTACGGAATTAGAGAAAATATTTACTCTTTGACTTTTGATCTTTATCGTATTTGTGAAAATGCTTTTCTACATGCATAGTATAACGCATTTTTTTACACTGGCTTTTAGGACGTGCCCGTACAGCTGAGTAGTGTAATATCAATTATGACGACACGAACGTAAGGGCTACACGACACCCAGACCCCAAGCGGAATCTCTAGTTTAGCCAGGAATCGAAGCCAGGCCCCTTTGGTTAGCAGCCCGCTGCACTCACTACACAACTACAAAGATGGACTAGATTAACGCACAGCTGCCTCAGTACCGTGACGCATAGATATGCGCTCCCGCCCACGCCCCTCTGTATGCATTGCTGGGCAGCGACGCTACGCATGTTGAAGAGTCGGGTGCGTCGGGACAGCTTGAGAGGTGGGAGAGCGGACTGCACGTCACGAGCGAGGCTTAGCCCGCAGGGCAGACACGCGAGGGCAGCAGACTGACGCTACTGCACGTACAGCAGCTTACCTACTCGCCAGTTCTCACCGGAGCGAAACTACTGATAGTTTGTTGATCCATCTTGGACATAGGACATGGCTGGTCAAGTAATTATCAATGAAATTCGCCGACAGCCATGTAATGGAGATGTTATTTTATTTTTACAACTATCCTCGGCATTCCACTACGCCATCTTCAGGCCCCATATGTGAATCTCAAAAATAAAACGGTATTGTCATACGGTGCCATACATCTACATGATTACTCTACAATTCACATTTAAGTGCTTGGCAGAGGGTACATCGAACCACAATCATACTATCTCTCTACCATTCCACTCCCGAACAGTGCGCGGGAAAAACGAACACCTAAACCTTTCTGTTCGAGCTCTGATTTCTCTTATTTTATTCTGATGATCATTCCTACTTATATAGGTTGGGCTAAACAAAATATTTTCGCATTCAGAAGAGAAAGTTGGTGTCTGAAATTTCGTAAATAGATCTCGCCGTGACAAAAAAGTCTTTGCTTTAATGACTTCCATCCCAACTCGCGTATCATATCTGCCATACTCTCTCCCCTATTACGTGATAATACAAAACGAGCTGCCCTTTTTTTGCACCCTTTCGATGTCCCCCGTCAATCCCACCTGGTAAGGATCCCACACCGCGCAGCAATATTCTAACAGAGGACGAACGAGTGTAGTGTAAGCTGTCTCTTTAGTGGACTTGTTGCATCTTCTAAGTGTCCTGCCAATGAAACGCAAGCTTTGGCTCGCCTTCCCCACAATATTATCTATGTGGTCTTTCCAACTGAAGTTGTTCGTAATTTTAACATCCAGGTACTTAGTTGAATTGACAGCATACATTCAAAACCATCTCGCATGTTCTTCATTCGAAGACTTGACTGTAACTGCCAGTTGTAATGAAGTCTTCAAATGAAGCATTATGGATGCAGTTTCGAATTCAAGTCATCCAGGAATACAGGGCACTGTATGAGAATATCGTTTAATTTTTGAGGTATGCATATGGGGCCTGAAATGGCATAATCGAAAGCCGAAGCTGGAAGTAAAATCTCAATTAGATAGCTGCTGACGAATTTCATTGATAAGAACTACTGATAAGTGAGCACAACCGTGGCTAGCAGTTAGCTGGTGTTAAAACAATTATTCCAATAAACAAGAGGGTCCAACTTAGAGAGAGATTCATTTTCACTGCCCACATAACGCCATTTGGCAAGGTGTTCACAGACTAAGGTGTAGCGTACTGCTCAATAAATCCAAGTTCCTAGGCGGAAACAAACTAAGGACGGCTGGGGTCTGACTGTAGCCCACTGCCGTACTAGAGGTGTACCAGTGGGGCCTGTACCCCGGTACACGTGGATGCTGGGGGCACGGATGTTGCCAGGGGCCAACACCTCTCACGGCGGCTCTCGCGCCCACGTGGCGAGGTGCTGGTTATTACCAGCCAGCCGGCCGTCCGTCCGTCCCTCGCCAGTGTCGCAGCGGCTGCCACTGCGCGCCAATTGACCCTGGCGACCCGCCGCGCCTGGACCAAGGTCAGGGAGGAGGCGGCGGCTGTCTTCTGCTCTGATCTTATCTACTTCTGCTGCTGCTGGGAACGCGACGCGGCGACACCCGTCAGGTTCACGCTGAGTACACACCCAACTTCTTTACCCAGGGGGAAAAAAGATGTTTTCCTACTGAGGCACCATGTAAGAGAACTGTGTCTCCTACACTACTGATCTTTCGTTAGCATGCGCTAGCCAGAGAGTCTGACGTCAGATCCCCTTTATTTAGTGGTCTGACAGGCGGCAGAAAATTTTTGCCAACATTCCTTTTCATATTAGGTATAGATTTTATAATGAGGAAAACTACGGACAAGTCCAATATGAGCATAAGTTGGTATGAGCAGTCTACTCACATGGACCTGGATATTCCTGACGACATCGTTCTTCTAGCAGGAAGGCCAAAAAGTTTATAACTAAAGACTACGAAATATGCAGGGTGATTCTTATTAACGTTTAAAAACCCGCGAAACGACGTATACGTCGCTGAAACAAGTGATTTAAGACACATGGGTCGTAAACGTCGGCAAGTACCCAAGAAGGTGGATGACAAATGCTGAACATGTGACGTCACCAGGCGACCCACCTCGCCACACGGGCAGCGGTGGAGCATTTCAATCTGTCGCAGCAGATGATCCCAATCCAAGTCGGTACTGATCTGGCTACGTCCGCCACTTCAGCTTGTGGGAGATCAGAGTTCGAGTCTCGCGGCAGGCAGTATTTTGTTTTATGTCGTCTCGTTGTCTCTGTAGAGCTATACCATGGGAAGCAACGAAAGGATGTTGTTTGGTGGCAGGTATCCTCTTTCTATAACCAAACCGCACGCATTGATTAACTGGGTTCTTTATCCGTAAGAATGGAAAATTTACTTAAGTCAAGGTATTCGTTGTTGTACAAGCTCTTCTGTATAGTCCACGTTAGCCTCACTGCTGGTGAAGTACAAAGTCCGCTATGTTCATAATTATGGTTGTTACGTGCCGCGTGATTTGGCGGCAGAGCTAACTGTTACTGCGATTCTCGCTGGGCCACGACTAACGTCACTGTAACTTGCTCGGTTTGACAGACTGCGACAGACTCGAACAGACTCGCCCTCCGCTCATACTGGCAGCCGAAGGGCGTTGGTGGCACGTTTCCTGTGAGTCTGTTGTTGGCCTCTATCTATCGTCTCACAGCCTCTTTGCTGCATGGTGTGCTGGCGCCAGCTTTCACCAGCACATTTTGTTTTATACTGCGTTAGACAATCATATGTTTACAATACGGTACGAATGAGTATTTCATTTACCGGTCTCACAGTCTCTGTTGAATAACTGCAGAGTACAGTACAACAAAAACCTACTGTATTGTGTCACAAGTCAATAAGTATAAGCTTTCTAACTGCATCGTTACCAGTAAATGACCTACTTTCTTTTACTAAACAACGCCTATAAAAAAAAGAAGGGTCATAGGAAAGAAACACAAAATAAAACAGTTTTTGCTTTGTTACAGCGAGGACAATAATTTTGTAACTTCGATGTCTACAACAGGTAACATTAACAAAAGGTGTTGGAAAATAAAGCGTAGCCTGCCAGAGCGCTATGTAGCACTGCCGACTACTGGAGGGGGCAAAATCGGCAAGGCCCAACCGCTGCACATGTGTGGGGACATGTCATCTGGTGACGTCAATTGTTCAACATCTGTCATCCACTTCTACATCTACATCTACATGATTACTCTGCAATTCACATTTAAGTGCTTGGCAGAGGGTTCATCGAACCACAATCATACTATCTCTCTACCATTCCACTCCCGAACAGCACGCGGGAAAAACGAACACCTAAACCTTTCTGTTCGAGCTCTGATTTCTCTTATTGATGATCATTCCTACCTATGTAGGTTGGGCTCAACAAAATGTTTTCGCATTCGGGAGAAAGATGGTGACTGAAATTTCGTAAATAGATCTCGCCGCGACGAAGAACGTCTTTGCTTTAATGACTTCCATCCCAACTCGCGTATCATATCTGCCACACTCTCTCCCCTATTACGTGATAACACAAAACGAGCTGCCCTTTTTTGCACCCTTTCGATATCCTCCGTCAATTCCACCTGGTAAGGATCCCACACCGCGCAGCAATATTCTGACAGAGGACGAACGAGTGTAGTGTAAGCTGTCTCTTTAGTGGACTTGTTGGATCTTCTAAGTGTCCTGCCAATGAAACGCAAGCTTTGGCTCGCCTTCCCCAAAATATTATCTATGTGGTCTTTCCAACTGAAGTTGTTCGTGATTTTAACACCCAAGTACTTAGTTGAATTGACTGCCTTGAGAATTGTACTATTTATCGAGTAATCGAATTCCAACGGATTTCTTTTGGAACTCATGTGGATCACCTCACACTTTTCGTTATTTAGCGTCAACTGCCACCTGCCACACCATACAGCAATCTTTTCTAAATCGCTTTGCAACTGATACTGGTCTTCGGATGACCTTACTAGACGGTAAATTACAGCATCATCTGCGAACAACCTAAGAGAACTGCTCAGATTTTCACTCAGGTCATTTATATAGACCATATAGACCATATATCGTAGATCAGGAACAGCAGAGGTCCCAGGACGCTTCCCTGCGGAACACCTGATATCACTTCAGTTTTACTCGATGATATGCCGTCTATTACTACGAACTACGACCTTCCTGACAGGAAATCACGAATTCAGTCGCACAACTGAGACGATACCCCATAGGCCCGCAGCTTGATTAGAAGCCGCTTGTGAGGAACGATGTCAAAAGCTTCCCGGAAATCTAGAAATACGGAATCAACTTGAGATCCCCTGTCGATAGCGGCCATTACTTCGTGCGAATAAAGAGCTAGCTGCGTTGCACAAGAACAATGTTTTCTGAAACCATGCTGATTACGTATCAATAGATCGTTCCCTTCGAGGTGATTCGTAATGTTTGAATACAGTATATGCTCCAAAACCCTACTGCAAACCGACGTCAATGATATAGGTCTGTAGTTCGATGGATTACTCCTACTACCCTTCTTAAACACTGGTGCGACCTGCGCAATTTTCCAATCTGTAGGTACAGATCTATCGGTGAGCGAGCGGTTGTATAACTTCTTGGTTATTTCTCGGCATTTGCGGCCCCATTGTGTCGTACATTAAATTACTTGTCTCAGTGTCATCTAAATTGCTTCTGGGATTTTTTTAAACATTGATAAGAGTCATGCTGTGTAAAATGGCCACCACTTGTGTAGGGCTCAAAATAATTTGTGATAAGAGAAAAATAATGCGCATTAAAAGTGGCATGTACCTACTCAAATTTTAATGCAACTGCAGATACTACAAGCTGGTGACCGATTTCCGTATCTCGACGGCGTTATCTGTAATAATAGGGGTGTAGATGCAGGCACAAGCAGCAGGAGAATTAGGAATGGTTCTGATGCCTTCCGAAGAATGCGACACATCTAGCCATTAGACTCAGTAAGTGTGTCCACACAGCTTTGGCTGTACTCCTCTGTCATCCTACTGATGTTATATGCGCCCGTGAGACCTGGAAGAAGATAGTAAAACTAGCACACAGTCTCCATATTTTTCAACCAACTTCGCTTGAGGCGAATTTTGAAGATCATTTGTCACGACAGCGTTTCAAATGATAAATGTAAATGATTTGTGGCTAGGGCCTCCCGTCAGGTAGAACGTTCGCCGGATGCAGGACTTTCGATTTGACGCCACTTCGGCGACCTGCGCGTCGATGGGGATGAAATGATGATGATTAGGACAACACAACACGCAGTCCCTTAGTGGAGAAAATCTCCGACCCAGCCGGGAATCGAACCCGGGCCTTTAGGATTGACATTCTGTCGCGCTGAGCACTCAGCTACCGGGGGCGGACGTTTCAAATGGTGAAGCGATGAGAGGAAGTGATCTACGTAGCATACACAGAACCGTTGCTGAAAGAAGACTGGAGTTGGAGGGGCGCATTCTGTGCATGAAAGACGGAAGAACCTCGAAATCAGCACTGTTGTGAAAACCAACGGCTGCTGAAGCAGAGGAGGAGCTCGTAACAGCTGGGAACTAAGTTTTGCAAAAGAACTTTAATGCGCGGACATAGTGGGAGGAAGCTGAAAACCTGACAGCTGATCGAATTCGCCAGAGGAAACTTGTTGCCAGATATGCTGCTTATCATTGGAGGTAGAAAGTAAGTACGTAAGTAAGTCCGGTTAAAAAGCGGGCTTCATCTCGTGGTTGGGAGGCAGAGTCTACTTAATGAGCTTCACATGCACAACTGCGAAGCTGCTCCCAACTGGGAGGCCTTTAACTCCTTACCATCCCGAAAGTAATTGTCTGCAAAACACATATAGTTCTCGATCACTTGTGCAAGTCATTTGCAACATAAAGCCACAATGGAGACAGGTACTATCAGGCGTCCCCAACATTCGGTATCTCACACTCTTTTTCGTTGTGCGTGAATGATACGTCATCAATTTTGTCCTACTTCAAATACGCTCATGATCTCCAGTTGTCTCCTCTACTGTCTTATCAACGTATACTGTCCCTCATATCTCTCCTCGTTCTTAACGCTTTTGTCTGAACAACATAGCAGAAACACCCGTTCCCACCAGAGCAAAAACCTATCTGTCCCTCTCCATCATTCAGCCACTTTCTAGAAGTGTCTCTCAGTAGCAGGAGTCTGACTCTGGAATAACCTCCAGCATTATATTACAGAATTGAACAACACTTCCAGCTTCGCTTAATGACATATCTACTAAAGTAACATTAATGACTACTATTATCCCCGTACGCACTTTTTGTCCTTGTACATCCTTCTTTCCACCCAGATCTTCCGCATTGCCCAATATTCTCACCTGGTGCAGTATCCTAAAATTTCCTTTCTCCAGCACTCGCTATACCAAGAAACATCTATTTTGTACACCTATAAATTCTTTTCATATTTTCCACTATCATTATTACCATCATTATCATTATTAGTATTATGTATTACTATTATCACTATTAGCGGCAGCAGCAGTACAAGTACTGCCAGTATTAACTGTAATAGTTGACAGTCAGTACAATTTACTCACATTGCCACTTGAAACACTCAAATGATTTAAATACTAGTTGTCATATTAAAATCGCTATTTTCCACGTAACTATGATGTAAAAAATGTACTGTGTGTGTGTGCGTGTGTGTGTGTGTGTGTGTGTGTGTGTGTGTGTGTGTGTGTGTGAAACCCCGGTCCGATGTAAAAGAGACTGATTGCCCTAATCAAATTACGCTAAATAAACAAATAAAAATAAATAATAAACAGCAAATAAGTACATAACATAAAATGTTTAAAAATCTTACACTTGTGTCACTTTTGTTCAAACTATAGTGCCTGGAGATAGACTACATTCTCGCTTTAACCGGTACCTACACTGATTAGCCAGAACATTATGACCACCTACATAACAGCCGATAAGTCCACATTTGGCAGAGATAACAGCGACAAGGCGTCGTGGCATGGAAGCAGTGAGGCCTTGACAGGTCGCCGGAGGGAGGTGGCACCACATCTGCACACACGACTCACCTAACTCCCGTAAATTCCGGGGAGGGGGCGATGAGCTCTGACGTCACAGTCAATCACATGCCAAATGTGTTCGATCAGGTTCAGATCTGACGAGTTGCAGGGCCAACATATCAACTGCAACTCGCCACTGTGTTCCTCGAACCACTCCGTCACACTCCTGGCCTTTTGGTTCAAATGGCTCTGAGCACTATGCGACTTAACTGCTGAGGTCATCAATCGCCTAGAACTTAGAACTAATTAAACCTAAATGACCTAAGGACATCACACACATCCATGCCCGAGGCAGGATTCGAACCTGCGACCGTAGCGGTCGCGCGGTTCCAGACTGTAGCGCCTAGAACCGCACGGCCACTCCTGGCCTTATGACACGGTGCATTATCTTGCTGTCAAATCCCAATGCCTTCGGGAAACGTGATCGTTATGAAGGGGTGTACGTGGTCTGCAACCGGTGTACGATATTCTTTGACCTTGCACGAGCTCCAATGGACCTACGGGTGCCCATGTGAATGTCCCCAGAGCAGAATGGAGCCGCCACCAGCTTGTCTCCTTCCCGCGAGGAGCTAACACCCTGGAAGATGACGGATTCGCGCCTTCCCATCGGCATGATGATGAACGTATCGGGATTCATCAAACCGTGCAACACACTGCAACTGTGCCTGATACGTGGGGAGGCGCTGGCGCCAGTCGCTTTCTCAGTTCGATTCACCCCGATCGATTGTTTCCCTATGGCGTTGCTTATCTTTACCGCGTTGGCCGGTGGTGGTGCTGGTGGGCTGGCGGGAGACTGCGTTTTGGCTTCGGAACGGCCGGTACGTGTCGCTGCTCAGAGAGTGAAACTTGTGTTTGCGTGGAGTTGGCTGGATCTGACTGCCCTACTCAAATCACGCTAAATAATAAAATAAAAATAAATAATAAAAAGCAAATAAGTACACAATGGCTCGGAGTGCGGAAGCGGGCCTGTTATTGCAAGTTCCTGAGGCGTGACTGGGCCATGGTCTTCTACACAGGACGCTGAGCAATGTGTTATTCATTTCGGCTAGTGGAGTTAAACTATGTACCACGCAGCTGTCTATTGAAGAAGTAGACATTCAAGCTTTCTAGTTTTGCACTTGGGCCTACCCGTGTTATCACTAGCTTCTACCTTTTCTTATGAGTGCCAATATTGCATTGGAACTGCAACGTAAGGGAGTAATAATATTATGCTGTGTCTTATCGTTGTCCTTTTAAAACTAGTCTGTTTGTGCTGAGGCAATTTTACATATTTTGAAATTTGAGGTCTACAGTTAATTCTTTTAACCATTTTTAATTTGCATTTGTCTTGATGTGATCTATCTTTGCAGAATTTCATGTTACTATATTCTGGGGCTGTTAACATTGTTTCTTTTGGTTGTGGCTGTGTGTTTCTGCTTTTCTGTTGCAGCACTGCAGCGGGCACCTAGTCCATGTTTAAATCGATGTCCGGAGTACGACGCCTTGGCCGACCAGTACCAGAGGGAACGGGAGGTTCTTTTGGCCGTGGGCAAAATGGCAACCGATACGGCGGCCACAGAGTTCTTCGGGTTGCAGTGAGTGGGGATCTTGCATTAAGTTAAGCTTCCTCTGCATTGGGACGCCAAGGCATCTGTTCCGTTTGCTATACTGCTCATATATTTACCTTCAAAACCATAAAGGAAGGAGACTAGTGTTCTGAATTATACCTTACGTGCAGCGGGAGTTGAACTTATGTACATGTTGAAGAGAACTACCTAAACTGGACTTGCATTCGGGGGGATGACGGTTCAATCCCGCGTCCGGCCATCCTGATTTACGTTTTCCGTGATTTCCCTAAATCGCTCCAGGCAAATGCCGGGATGGTTCCTTTGAAAGGGCACGGCCGACTTCCTTCTCCGTCCTTCCTTAATCCGATGAGACCGATGACCTCGCTGTTTGGTCTCTTCCCCCAAACAATCCAATCCAAAGAGAAGTACTTGATGGGTAGCGGAAATTGGAAATTATGTGAACTGTCCTCTTGCGCTTACCCAGGTGACCTATTTAAAAGAAACTTATTTCACCTTTATTATTCAAGTGCCCTTTGTTAAATGAAACTGATTTTACCTTTTATTATTATTGTGCTTACAGTTAGTACAGAAGTTATAAGAAGTTTTTGTTTGCACCTAATTCAATTAGAAAGGTACTGTGTAATGTATTTTTTCTGTCTTGTGAATAAGAGACACTCGTAGAAAATTTTTGGCAAATGCTGTGCCCTTTGGGTTAAACTGTTGATCAGTAATAAATTAGTTGTATCTTGCAAGACCTCTATACTTGTTATTGTTTCACTTGTCACCGGTTTGCACGTGAACTCCACGTAGCAGTACCAACTTCCAGTGCCGATCGATGGTCACCAGCCGATTTTGGTCGTAGTTGCCCATGTGGTGGTGTTAAAATTGGCACATTCAAGGGTCGTCGGTTGTGGACGCCCATCGTTAGGAGTGTTCGGTGCACTGTGTGTTCAGACAAACTTGTGCTCTGCCCAGCACTAAAGTTCGATGTTACTTCCGCCACAGATCGCCGCCTGTCCTGTTTTGTCAGTCTCCGCAGTGTGGGTAATGACGGGTGGCCGCCCACCTCCACGGCGTCTGGATGTGGTTCCACCTTGGTTTCCCCACGTCTTGAAGACACTTACCACAGCACTCCTCAAACACCAGACAAGACGTGCAGTTTCCGAAATGCTAGTGGTGAGTCTCCGGGCCAGCACAATCTGCCCTCGGTCAAACTCAGATAGATCGCGCGTCTTCCACATTTTACAAACGGACAGCGCACTCACTGATACTATATGCACCGAGCAAGTGTCTGACTAGCAATCATTGCTCGCCACGTGACGCTGCTATCGCCTGGACGAGTTTATATCGACAGTTGGTGGTCATGCACTGACGTGGAGGGCAAACAATCAACACAACACGGTATCCAAGCTGCAGTACCCCAAGGAAGCATCCTAGGGCCCATCTTGTTCAACCTGTACATTAACGACTTACCAGCAACACAAAACACGACGTTAACCATCTACGCGGATGACACAGCCACCCTTGTGCAAGATTGGAAGCCGTCGAACATTAATTCACGAATACAGACGGCACTCAGAAATGCCGAGCCTTAGTTGGAAGATGGCGTATTAAAGTAAACGTCGACAAGTGCGAAGCAGTTCTGTTTACACGCAGACCGAAACTACTGCGCAAACATCAACACATCAGACAGATAACTCTACATGCAGGCCCAATACATTTCCGAGAGAAAGTCAGATATCTCGGAGTCTGGCTGGACCGGAAACTTACATAGAATACGTTGCCAACAGATCGCGCGCGAGGCTCAAACAACTCTACCCAATGGTCAACAGGGAAAGCACACTGAAGAGGATGGTTTCGACGTCCATATACATGACACTGATTAGACCTCTGATGACGTACGCAGCTCCCATCTGGGGATATGCAGCTCCTACACGCCTGTGCCGCCTGCAGATCATACAGAACAAAGTGCTACGCATCATTTGCAATGCTCCACGCTACACACGCACCGTGGATCTTCACAATGAACACCGCCTTGAAACTGTCAAGGAAGTATTCAACAAACACGCCACACGACTATATAGGAACTCGAGACACTCGAACAATCCTTTCATCCTTACTCTGGGTAACTATGATCACAACCACAGGTGAAAGCACAAGCGGCCAAAGACACTACTAGCTATGGCATAGCCACCTATGGCAAGCTGACATACACCAACAAGCCACAAACGTAGGCAAGTCCCTGCATGTCAGCAACGTTGACTGGCTATACCAACTGCTATTAAAGCCGACCAACAGGCTACAGCAGAGAAACCAACGAGCTCGCCCACTGACACCCAAACAAATCGCCAACATCACCCTACACTGTGCATCTGTGACCTATCGGACACAAAACGATGATGAACCTGTTACACGTTTGCTGATACTGACTGAGAGATCAACACCGGCACCCAGCGGCAGCCGCTGAGTAACAGCACCGTACAACGTCAAAGGTATCGACTTGCATGATACCCACTACTAACAAAACCTACCCTTGCATGACCTGTCGCAGGCAGCAAGACATCCGCTACTGCTCTTACTACCCGACCTAACTACCGCAGAGATTTTTTTCCTTTGGCTCTTGCCTTGGCACTTTTTCTTCCTCTGCCCTTCAAACCGCTACCCTTCGTTCGACTTTCGACCCAACCTATCTCCAAATCAGCGCGTATTAATGGTTAAACAGACGTACGCAGTACCGACATCGTGCGACACTCACTTTAGTGAAAACTAACCCATATGCAGAGATGGCAGTAGACCTTTTGAGTTGGCCATCATGCTGGTGAGGGCGTGGAGGGGCTCCACCTCTTGTGAAAAAAAAAGTATGTGGTCACAGTGTTCTGGGTGACCAGTTTAACAGACAATTGAATTATCTGTTCACGAGCCGAACAAGCGTTATTGGAAGCAATGAGAATTAGTAACTTTCAAAATGGCTCTGAGCACTATGGGACCTAACATCTGAGGTCATCAGTCCCCTAGACTAAGAACAACTTAAACCTAACCAACCCAAGGACATCACACACATCCATGCCCGAGGCAGAATTCGAACCTGCGACCGTAGCAGTCGCGCGGTTCCAGACTGTAGCGCCTAGAACCACTCGGCCACCGCGGCCGGCTAGTAACTTTCATCTGGTGCCTGACACTGCTACTATTTTTTTTTTACGGAAGGAAGATTAAGGCCCGCATCTCGTGGTCGTGCGGTAGCGTTCTCGCTTCCCACGCCCGGGTTCGATTCCCGGCGGGGTCAGGGATTTTCTCTGCCTCGTGATGGCTGGGTGTTGTGTGCTGTCCTTAGGTTAGTTAGGTTTAAGTAGTTCTAAGTTCTAGGGGACTGATGACCATAGGTGTTAAGTCCCATAGTGCTCAGAGCCATTTGAACCATTTTTGAAGATTAAGGTTTAACATACCTCGCCCGCTTCGACCACCGTTCGCGAAAACCTAATCTCCTGTCTGACGTGGCGCCCCACGGTACGCTACACATGCCGAACGAAACGTAACCGTGGTCTGATGGTAGGTGTTCTACAAAAAAAGAATACGCCATACGCGGGAAAAAAGAAGTCATTCTGAAGGACACTTTCATGCACATGAACTTTTTAATTGATAAAGCTATATTTATTTTGTCAGTCATCTCCCATGATATCGGCGAGGACACGTAGAAGGACCTCGTCCTACGTTCACATTCCTCGCATCAGCATGAGGAAGCGCAAGTACGGGTGACCTCTGTAACCTGACGGTTGCGCCGTTTCACGGTACGTGCATGCGCAGACGGACTTAACTGTGTCATAACAGGCAGCTGCAATTACGTCGCGCAGCGAAGCCGAAGCACTAGGGGCTACAGTGTACCAAAGTTACGTCACCGACAGCCCGGTGTGTGTGTGTGTGTGTGTGTGTGTGTGTGTGTGAGAGAGAGAGAGAGAGAGAGAGAGAGAGAGAGAGAGAGAGAGAACTGGGCAAGCAGGTTCAGCCTGCAAGAAGTCCGCTGCGAAGTAGTTAGCGAACTACCCCTGGTGGTCAGAAAAAACTTCCGTCTCTGATTGCCATGTCCTACCAATCAGCCATCAAAACAGGTCGTGCGCGAAACAAACGAAGACGAGGGGAGAGGAAAAAGAACACAGAGAAGTTTAGGTCAAGAGTTTCTGGTAGATTAACTTACTGCTTTCCGATTGTCGGTCTTTTCAGCAACATCTGCTCGCTGCACACTGTCCCCAGAAAGACATTTGGGGACAAGAAGGCCACTCAGAAGGGTCTTGACAGCAGAAACATTATCTCTAAAAACTAAGTCAGTGGTACATCTTCTTCTCCAAAAGCACGTGTACTTTTGCTTCTTTCATGACGCAGTCAAACACACACAATCATGTTTCCATCATTTGCTTCCTATAATCGAAAGAATACAGTTAGCGATGACGTATTAGTCCCCTGTTTATCTCGCTCTCGTAGTTATGCCGTATACGAGTAGATTATACAGGACGATTCAGCAGGCCTTACCGCTGTCGATTTATGCAACCTGCAATGTTATGGCTGGTCTTCATCAACCACATGCGAGATTTTCGTATTCTCTCGCTCGCTACGCGCAAACTATCAGCCATTCAGAAAAAATGAGCAGGACCATTTTGTAGCAAATTTAATATACAGGGTGACTCACTAACTATTGCCACCTACATTAACTCCGAAAGTATCATAGTAGCTTGAAAGTTTGTGGAACAAATGCTGCATGGGACAAAGGGGGTCATAATATGACTTTTTTTGTTGCTAGATGGGGTCGCGTCAGATATATGAAGGTCAACTGTTTTATTAAATGGGATGCTATAGTTCGGTACTTATTTTCTGATAGCGGCTATCGAGACGAATCCAATGATGTGTAACACGTGAACGAAGGTCAAAAAGATGGAATGAACGTGCATTTACAGAAGGTGTTCGAAGTGATGACCATTAGTATCAATGCAGTGCTGCAATATTCTTATCATGCATTGAGTGGTATTCCTTATCACTTCGGCACTTACCGAAGCACAAGCTCTGACAATTTTCTCTCGTACATCGTCCAAATAGTAAATATTCGCCGAATACGGAGTATCAATCTAACGTGTCATTGACACGTAAACACAGTTCGCTTGTTTCGCAATATAACACTCATAGGAACGTTAAAACTAGTATCGTCGAATCAAATGAATGATGTATTCCTTCGAATAACAAGTCGATATGCTTCTCATTTAGGCAGAATGCCAACGAAATTCAGTGAGAGCTAGAGACTTATACGCTGAAAGATATCGTCAAAGTACTCACCTTACACGTCGTACAGTTAAATATGTGTACGATAAATGGAGAACAACTGGATCTTTAAAGCATCGGAAACATATCCGCCAAAGGAAAGTTACTAACGAGGAAACAGAAACTTGTACTGCCACAGTGGTTCGAGATGCTTCTGTTAGTTCGTATCAAATCGCTAGGGAATCTGGCATGAGCCAGAGTAGTGTTGTTCATGTTCTGCATCGCCATAAATATCATCCTTACCATATCAGTCTCCACCAACAATTAACTGATACGGATTGCATGCGTCGCACTGAATTCTGCCGATGGGCTCAACTTCAGATTCACAAGACTGACACATTTATTAATTTGATATTATTTACTGACGTGGCTACATTCACGAATCATGGAAATGTCAATTTGCATAACATGCATTTTGGGCAACTGAAAATCCATGCTGCCTGCGGCACATTGCACATCGAAAACCGTGGTCGGTAAATGTATGGTGTGGGATTCTGGAAGACAGAATTACGGGCCCCTATTTCGTCGAAGGAAATCTTAATGGTAGGATGTACACCATATTCCTGCAAGAAACATTAGGTCTGTTCCTTTAGGAACAAGGAACAGACTGTAGTATCAACACGATAAGTGTCCGGCATATTTTTCGCTGATGGCTAGAAATGAGTTGCAGAGACAACTCCCAAATCGTTGGACTGGACGCGGAGGAGATGTGTCGTGGTCGGCTCGTTAGGCAAACTTGATGCCTCTAGATTTTTTTCTTGTGGGGATTCGTAAAAGACATTGTTTACAAAGATGTTCCAAGTACACCTGAAGATATGCGAGAGAGAATTGTTAGAGCATGTGCTTCGGTAAGTGCTGATGTGATAAAGAATAACACTCAATGCATAAGAAGATTGCACCACTGCATTGATACCAATGGTCATCACTTCAAACACCTTCTGTAAATGAACGTTGATGCCACATTTAAGACCTTAGTTGACCTTCAAAGACCTATGTGTTACACATCACTGGATTCGTCTCGATACGCGCCATCAGAAAATAAGAACCAAACTGTAGCATCCCATTAAAAAAAAAACTAAGTTGATCTCCATATCTCTGAAGCGACCTCTACCTAGCACCAAAAAACGTCATATTATGGCCCCCGTTGTCCCATGAAACTTTTGTCCCACAAACTTTTCAGCTCCTGTCATACTTTCGGAGTTATTCTTGGTGGCAACAGTTAGTGACTCACCCTGTAGTTAAATGAGAGACTGGGATACGTTGGACGCAACGGTTTACGAGTTATTCAAGAAAAAGCGTACAGTAGTAACCTTCAAACGTACCTCCACCCCACACTCATTACTCACCAGTGAGGACTTCTAGTCTCCACTCTAGTCTGCACTCCATACTACCACTGTACAAATATTTCCGGCTACAGGAACTATTCCCGATATTCGACCTTCTTGGTCTCTATTGATTGGGCTACTACGCCACTAGCACAGTCGAATATTCCAAAAAATGTGTGTCAAATCCTATGGGACTTAACTGCTAAGGTCATCAGTTCCTAAGCTTACACACTACATAACCTAAATTATCCTAAGGACAAACACACACACCCATGCCCATGCCCGAGGGAGGACTCGAACCTCCGCACAGTCCATGACTGCGGCGCCCAAGACCGCTCGGCTAATCCCGCGCGGCTCGAATATTCCGTTAGCGTTAATAATTTAGAAGTGCCCGTTAGCGCCATGAAAGAAAAACGACTTTTGTAAACGTTGCACTGAAACTAGTAACTCTGACAATTCGATCCAAACGTAACGCTTACAGGCACAGTAGTTTCGTGGTCAGAAGACCCGACGAATAGAGCGCTGTAATTGTTTATTTTATGCTGTTAAAATTCACAAAATTGTTAGGCAAAATTTACACAGACGGCAGTTTCACAATTTGTAAGTGCTCGACTAATCTGGTGGCGTAGAAACACCAGTCCATGAAGGCCAAAGAAAGATCTAATGTGGGAAATAATTCGTGCAGTCGCAAATATTCGTACAGTGGTAGGAGGGAGTGCAATGAAAATCATACTAGAAATCCTGATCTGTGGAAGCCGAGTGTGAGACTGGAAGTGGTTTCGAAGATCACTCTTGCACGTTCTTGTTGAATAACTCGATATTTGCGGTCTCTAGAGAAAACGTATCCTAGCACAAACTTTAATAACAATGAATTTCCTGTGAAATATTTTTTCTGTATAACTAATAGTCTGCAAGTAGCGAGCGAAAGAATAAGGTAATCTCGCACGTTGTTTATGAAGGCCAGGAATAACACTGCGGGTTGCATAAAACGACAGCGTGTGTTTGTAATGAGCCAGGTAGAAAAAACGAACCCTTAAGCTTGATTGTCTACAAGTATTAATCTGGCGTAGAAACCAGCTTACTGGAAAAACGTATCTAACTGTATTTAAGGCTTCTTATATCCTGTGCAAGCACTATGAAAATAGTGTAGGGTTTTTCCACGTCAGATATTGGGTCAATGAGCTTAACAGAGTGCAAAAGCGAACTCCAGTGACAAATATTCATGCATATACAACTTAGAGCCTTCAGTACGTCTATCCCGAAATCATTCGATTCTAACTAGTCGAGCCAAAGAGTAGTGGGTAACAAAAGTTCTGAAAACCGTCGCGCGTGTAATCAAAACAAAATTATAGCAAATGATTAGTATCATTCTTTTACACACTGCTTTCTTGAAGCAGCTGTTGCCGATTTCACACAGGATGACTACAAGTCGTACAAAAAAGCGATATGGAGTAACCTCTAGCACGCACACAGCTCCAGCAGCTATATTCTTCGCCACTTCCACAGAAATTTGTCAGACTTCGCGCGATCATAGAAGCACATCTGCCTCAGTGTCGAATGGTATCACAAGGTCCAATCCCCTTTCATGTCACTCTGCACCGCACAATCTTTGCTTGTGCCAGTTTATAAAAGACGGTGGTCAAGCCGGCCGGAGTGGCCGTGCGGTTCTAGGCGCTACAGTCTGAAGCCGAGCGACCGCTACGTCGCAGGTTCGAATCCTGCCTCGGGTATGGATGTGTGTGATGTCCTTAGGTTAATTAGGTTTAATTAGTTCTAAGTTCTAGGCGACTGATGACCTCAGAAGTTAAGTCGCATAGTGCTCAGAGCCATTTGAACGGTGGCCAATTCATAAAAAACAAACTGCTAGCACTATAAGGCAGCCCCATACGTTGCCAAAAAAGTCTCTGGTTTCTTAGTTCAAATAACTGCACTTAATGATGGATGTGTAATGCTTCGGATGCCTGTTGACGTTAGTAAAAGTTACTTGTCACGGTTGATTGTGTATTTCAACAGACATACTGATGTTCAAGCGCCAAGCATAGGTTGAAAGTTATGAATTGCTGGTCTACACAAAAAAATTGTTTGAAAGAAACCAAAAATCACGAAGCATCAAAACTAGACTGAAGTGCAGTAAAGTTTTCAAGTTACATGCATCGTATAGGCAAGACCTGAAACCAGTCACTTCAATAGCAACGAGCTATAAATGCAATTAGATGAACATCATCATCCGTCAGCAATATTTGGTAACTCCAGCTATGCAACTACACTCCTTCGTCAATATAGTTTCCTGACTCTTCAAAATGGTTCAAATGGCTCTGAGCACTATGGGACTTAACATCTATGGTCATCAGTCCCCTAGAGCTTAGAACTACAGGGCTATTACAAATGATTGAAGCGATTTCATAAATTCACTGTAGCTCCATTCATTGACATATGGTCACGACACACTACAGATACGTAGAAAAACTCATAAAGTTTTGTTCGGCTGAAGCCGCACTTCAGGTTTCTGCCGCTAGAGCGCTCGAGAGCGCTGTGAGACAAAATGGCGACAGGAGCCGAGAAAGCGTATGTCGTGCTTGAAATGCACTCACATCAGTCAGTCATAACAGTGCAACGACACTTCAGGACGATGTTCAACAAAGATCCACCAACTACTAACTCCATTCGGCGATGGCATGCGCAGTTTAAAGCTGCTGGATGCCTCTGTAAGGGGAAATCAACGGGTCGGCCTGCAGTGAGCGAAGAAACGGTTGAACGCGTGCGGGCAAGTTTCACGCGTAGCCGCGGAAGTCGACGAATAAACCAAGCAGGGAGCTAAACGTACCACAGCCGACGGTTTGGAAAATCTTACGGAAAAGGCTAAAGCAGAAGCCTTACCGTTTACAATTGCTACAAGCCCTGACACCCGATGACAAAGTCAAACGCTTCGAATTTTCGGCGCGGTTGCAACAGCTCATGGAAGAGGATGCGTTCAGAGCGAAACTTGTTTTCAGTGATGAAGCAACATTTTTTCTTAATGGTGAAGTGAACAGACACAATGCGCGAATCTGAGCGGTAGGGAATCCTCACGCATTCGTGCAGCAAATTCGCAATTCACCAAAAGTTAACGTTTTGTGCAATCTCACGGTTTAAAGTTTACGGCCCCTTTTTCTTCTGCGAAAAAAACGTTACAGGACACGTGTATCTGGACATGCTGGAAAATTGGCTCATGCCACAACTGGAGACCGACAGCGCCGACTTCATCTTTCAACAGGATGGTGCTCCACCGCACTTCCATCATGATGTTCGGCATTTCTTAAACAGGAGATTGGAAAACCGATGGATCGGTCGTGGTGGAGATCATGATCAGCAATTCATGTCATGGCCTCCACGCTCTCCCGACTTAACCCCATGCGATTTCTGTCTGTGGGGTTATGTGAAAGATTCAGTGTTTAAACCTCCTCTATCAAGAAACGTGTCAGAACTGCGAGCTCGCATCAACGATGCTTTCGAACTCATTGATGGGGACATGCTGCGCCGAGTGTGGGAGGAACTTGATTATCGGTTTGATGTCTGCAGAATCACTAAAGGGGCACATATCGAACATTTGTGAATGCCTAAAAAAACTTTTTGAGTTTTTGTATGTGTGTGCAAAGCTTTGTGAAAATATCTCAAATAATAAAGTTATTGTAGAGCTGTGAAATCGCTTCAATCATTTGTAATAACCCTGTACTTGAACCTAACTAACCTAAGGACACCACACAACACCCAGTCATCAGGAGGCAGAGAAAATCCCTGACCCCGGCGGGAATCGAACCCGATAGTTTCCTGACTCTGTCCTTTCGGGTTTATAGAGGGACAGTTTACGTGGAAGCTATTCTCCAACACCCGAACAACACGCTGGTGCCGTTTAGACTGGTAAGTCGGTACATCGCGTAACATTTCTTGTACAAGTCGCGTTTGCTTGTATTTTTAGTACTCACTTCGTCTAGCAAAGTAACTTCAGTTAGGGAACTTAAGAATCTCATCAGTGCGGTTTATGTTAGAGCTTTCCCATTTTGTCGAATAGTCCATCACTCCCTCCAATATAGCCGCTTTTGATATCAGCTTCTGAAATCCGATGTGTTTTTTGTTTTCCTTAATTTCTTCGCAAATTATATTTCTAATAGTCAATTTAATTTATTTTACTCCACTAAATTCTTCCGTCTGTCTATTGGCTCTGAAAAATTGCGAGAAACGGCTACCAAAATAGATGTCTGTTATAAAACGTTTTCGAACACACATTAGGTACGGTATAGCAGATAGTAATACCCCATGAGGAAACAAACCACAAGTCTTGGTTACAGCGGTGTAGTAGCTATTCATTTACCAATGATGCATTTCGCCTGATTCAGACATCCTGATATTGGCTGATTATTAGATGGTGTGGGTACCGATCCTACAGAACGTCCCGGCAAATAGCTGTCCTTGTCAAATATTTGGAAACATTGCACGGTGTCCCCCTTGCGGCATGGGACGTAGTTCAGTGAATGCAAAAGAGGATCAGGCCTAAAGAGAACTGTCATCATACGAGTACAAATGTGTCTGAGGTTTAGGTGCATAGACCGGATACGAGCGACTACACCTGTGGGCCTGATCCTACTTTGCATTCACTGGACTACATCGCATGCCTCAAGAAGGATATCGCGCAATGTTTCCAAGTATCTGACGAGAGCAATTATTTGTTGGGGTGTTATGTATGCTCAGTGTCGCATCTATCTATCACCATTTAATTTCGGCCAATATGAGATGCCTGAATCAGGCGAAAGTCGTAATTGGTAAATAAACAATTAATATCCCTGGAACCAAGACTGACTTCTTATGTTTTGATCAGGTTAGAATTTCAAGGACGGGTTACGACAGTTGTTTGGCTAGTTTCACTATGACAGTCTTTATGTTGCATCAGCTCAAAAGGAAAATGGGATATGTTTGTAACTGAAATGACATAATTTCAGAGACTTTACTGATCTGAAAAAAGATATGGTTTTATGTAGCTATATAGATTGAAGCGGCGAGCGAAAATTTGTACCAAGGCCGGAAATTGAACCCTGGTCTGCTGCTTACTAGGCAGCTGCGTTGGCCGCTAAGCCACCTTGTGGTTCACTCAGCTGCACCCTGGCACACCTCCCTCTTCGATCCAAATTTCCACTGCCGTTTCAGTCTACTTTAAATTCCCCCTTACATCCGAACAGAAAGAACGCCCCAAAACTGAGGCGCTATTCCAGAACGTGGAGAGCCTCGGCTCTTCTGTTCGTGTGCAAGAGGGAATTTAAAGTAGAGTGGGACGGTAGTGGGAATTTGGATCGAGGAGGGAGGCGTGCCACGGTAATCCGTGCATTCGTGTCAAGCACTGTGCGAAGGTGGCTTAGTGGCTATCGCACCTGCCTAATAAGCGGGAGACCCGGCTTCAATTCCCGGCCTTGGTACAAGTTTTCACTCGCCGCTTCAGTCTATATACACACAGAGTGAAAAATATTTAAACCGACAAACTCAGGGAGGTTGTAGGGGGCATCAAAACAAATATTTTTCCCTAATGTCATTTTTTCCTATGAGGATTATTTAAACCGGTGGAGGCCGTATTACGCTCTTCAGTTGTTAGAGGCCGTATTACGATCTTCAGTTGTTAGAGGGCGCATTACGCTCTTCAGTTGTAGGCAACTGCTGTCCACCAGTGTACTAGTGCACTGTCGATTGGTAGAGGTGGTCCAGTACCATGGCCTGCTCGATCCCCAGATATGTCCCCTCTGGACTTTTTGTGTGAGAAGAGATGCGCAACCCTGTTTACGCAACTCCTGTTGCATCAGATGAGGATCTGGTTGCCCGGATAGTAGCAGCAGCAGGAACAATTCAGGATACTCCTGGGGTTTTTGCCCATGTCAGACAGAACAAGATCCGATGGTGTAACCTTCCTTTACGTGTCAATGGACGCATTTTTGAAAATGTACTGTAACTGAAATTGGGTTGTGTTAATGTGTTGTTTCTTGGTCATAAAAAAAGGATTAGTTTTTGTTGGTTTAATTACTTTGCCGCCAGAGAAATCTTCCTCTACTGGTTTAAATACTCCTCGTAGGAAAAAATGACACTAGGGAAAAATATTTGTTTTGATGTCCCCTACAACCTCCCAGAGTTTGTCGGTTTAAATACTTTTCACCTGATCTGTTTTACCCTACATCCAGCGATAGGGTTATATAGCCCAAACCGGTAGATGATATATAAATTAAATAAAACAGCTCATGGTTAAAAGACATTTCCAAGACCGACTGCTTTTTCATCAGATATCTGTTACCTGTTCTGGTATTTGCTACAGACTGAATTTTTTACTTTACCATTTACACTCACTGCAATTGTTTTCGTTTCCTAAATTTTCGTACTTGAATTTGTGGGAAATTTTTTTAAAGTTCGTATGCAGATTTGTGACAATCTTATTCGCCTTCAGCCATGAAGCAACTGCAGGGACTAAGTAACTCTCAGCATGCAGTGCTCTGTGTTTTTCAGAATACAGTCCTTTTTTATTTTTCTAGGAGGGCACGGAGGAGAATTGAGAAGAAACAGCTGTTGTCTCCTGGGTCCTGCTCAGTTCGCCCTTTGACCCCACTGCAAGGCAGTCAGACGTGCTGACCACTCATCTCCGGGGAGCACCGTGAACGTGGTACTATTTGACGATGCCACTCCGTTCCACAGTGGGTCGATGTGAAGGCTCTGCTAGTGAGAGAGTGGTTGGTGTACTCACGTCGCTGGGGTCGGCGGCGCGGTAGAGGTGGCAGGTGAGCAGGTGCGGCGAGGCGGGGTCTCGGACAACGTACAGGAAGGAGCCGTAGTCGCCGGGCGCCAGGCACAGCCGCGGGCCGTAGGCCTGGGCGCAGGAGCCGGCGGCCGCGGGGGGCTGCGCCAGCAGCGGCGCCTCGGGCACCGGGCCCGACAGGCAGTACGCCACCAGCAGCCCGTCCTGCACGCCCACGCACACCTGCAACAACACACACTCCGTCAGGCCGTATCGTATATTCCTATACCAGACTATTACCCGAGGCACATATGTCCCGTATACTGCATACGTACTACTTGTCTGAATTTCATACCCTGTACCACTCCCACCTGTCCCCTCACAACCTGTTCCTCTTCCCGTTGACTCCTTGCACCCAATCTCACATCCACCTTTCTCCCCATACCCCCTTCCTACATTAACCTGCCTCCTCTTCTGCCAAACACCCTCTCTTCTACCACCCACCTCCTCAAATCCTGTTCCTTTTCCACCTGTCACCTACCCCTTCCATCTACCACCTGCCCACTACATCTTCCCCCTGCTCCTCTTCTCTCTGATCATATCGTTCCCCCTCTCGCTATCCATCTCATGCTCCCCCCTCTTTCTCCTCGGCCGCGCGCATAATGATATATATACACACACATGATACCTGCACAACATGCCAGATGTGCAGGGCAGCGTAGATGTCGGGAGTTACCAAACATTTCTCACCCCCAGCCTACGAGAACCACACAGTACTGAACAACTCCCACCCACCAGTACTTCTCTCCACACAATAAATAGTACTTTAGACACAGAAAAAACAGTCTTTGTTGTACAAGATAGATTCATTTAATCTTCACATGTGACACATATCACCTGTTCTAGGCAGCATAAGACAGTCGAATAGAACTCTTGCTAATCGTGACTGAGGCGTCGAACGTAATTAAAAGTCCTACAGAATCGGTAGGTGACAGCCAAGTTGATGCTTCATTACATCACCAATAAAATTGTTCCTACTCATATCAGAGACGTCAAACGTCATTAAAAGTCCCAAAGAACTGGCAGAAAACTGCCAGATAGCCACTGCCAATGCCCCTTTGTATCAGCAATGAAGAAACGGTCCCATGAACACAAATATGTTTTTTTTTTTTTTTTTTTGCAACTTTTTGAGCACCATATTTATGTTCATGGAGCAGTTTCATCATGGGTGATGCATAGCGGCATTGACAGTGGCCATCTGGCTGTTTCCTCTCAGTTTTTTGGGACTTTTAATCACATTTTACGCCTAGGATACTAGAAGGGAAAATGATATCGTTGATGTAATGAAGAAATCGACTGTGACTATGTGGCTGTCATCTCCTGATTCTACAGGACTTTTAATTACGTTCGAAGCCTTAGTCACGATTAGCAAGAGTTTTATTCGATTATATTATGATGCCTAGAACAGACCAAAAGCGTCACAAGTGAAGATTGAATAAACATATCTGGTGTATCCACGACAGTTTTTTCTACAAAGTTCGGTTACGGTTGCTGTACAAGCGCTACCGTCATAGCTATGGCGTGGAGTGATTTCAATAAATAGTATGCATATAAAATTTGACTGATATCGACAGTGGTTTACGAGGAGATGTGAAAACTACATACACACATACCATACATACATAACACGCTGTTTTGGTAACTCCGGTATATTTCCATGAGAGAGTGAAATACATTTGATGCACCTTCATAGTTAGTGTGGTTGATTATTCTAAGGATCGCATAAAGACTGTCAACACTTCAGAGTGTATAGATCATTGTTGACAGCTGTCTGGATTGGTCACTGCGTCAACTGCTACTGAAAATCGAGAAAACCTAGTACTGTGCTGTTATTAAACCTCTTCATTTGAAAGGTTGGACTGCCGCACAAATCAAAACAGAATTGGGTGAAGTTCAAAGAGGACTCTGAACCAACAGTCAAGACCATCTACTTTTTGATTAATAAATCTTAATGTGGTCGAACAAGCCGGCCGGAGTGGCCGTGCGGTTCTGGGCGCTACAGTCTGGATCCGAGCGACCGCTACGGTCGCAGGTTCAAATCCTGCCTCGGGCATGGAAGTGTGTGATGTCCTTATGTTAGTTCGGTTTAATTAGTTCTAAGTTCTAGGCGACTGATGACCTCAGAAGTTAAGTCGCATAGTGCTCAGAGCCACTTGAACCACTTGTGGTAGAACAAACACCGAAGACAGAGCGCGCCCCACCATTCAATATATGTGACAACGGAGAAGACAACTGACAAAATACGTGACATCCTCATGCAAGACTCGTGATATTGCTGATGCTGCAGGCATCTCAACCGACCGATGTGTAATATCCTGCATGCCAAATTGGCTATGAAGAAATTGTGTGCGAGGTGGGTGCCGCAATTACTCATAATCGACCGAAAGCGCATCCAGCGTATTCGAATACAATATCTGGCGATGTTTAATCGCGATCCGCAAGACCTTTTTTCGCCGATTTGTGACTGTTGATGAAACCTGGATCCATCATTAGAGTCAAAATGTCAGTCAAAACAATTGACAAAGGCTGGTGAAAGTGCACTGAAGAAGCTAAACACCAGGACTTCCCATGCAGGAGGGTGTGGGTGCACATCTCTTTAGGTTGAGTAAATTTTTTTAAAGTTTTAAATCTTTATCGAAATGACTTTGATCATCATTTTTATTCAATTACTTGGTTTAAACGTAATTTTTTTGTTTTTATTCCTTTACCATATAATTTTAAAAAATATTATATTGAACGCATTATTGTAGCCAACATAGACACGAAGCCCACGCCTACCACCATAGTACAAGTTCATATGACAACTAGAGCGGCAGATGAAGAAGAGAATTGATGAAATGTATGATGCGATAAAAGAAATTGACTGGAATACTCTCTCAAATTCTGAAAGTGTAAGGTGTAAAATACAGGGAGCGAAAGGCTATTTACAATTTGTACAGAGGCCGCAGTCGAGGGTCGTGAGAGGGAAGCAGTGGTTAAGAAGGGTGTGAGACACGGTTGTAGCCTATACCTGACGTTATTCAGTCTGTATATTGAGCAAGTAGTAAAGGAAAAACAAAAGAAAAATTTGGAGTAGGAATTAAAATCCATGGAGAAGAAATTAAAACTTTTAGGTTTGCCGATGACATTGTAATTCTGTCAGAGACAGCAAAGGATGTGGAAGAGCAGTTGAACGGAATGGACAGTATCTTGAAAGGAGGATATAAGCTGAACATCAACAAAAGCAAAAGGAGGATAATGGAATGTAGTCGAATTAAACCAGGTGATGCTGAGGCAATTACATTAGAAAATGAGACACGTAAAGTAGTAGATGAGTTTTGCTATTTGGGCAGTAAAATAACTGATGATGGCCAAAGTAGAGGATGTAAAATGTAGACTGGCTATGGCAGGAGAAGCGTTTCTGAACAAGAGAAATTTGTTAACATCGAATATGGATCAAGTGTTAGGAAGTATTTTCTGAAAGTATTTGTATGGAGTGTAGCCATGTATGGGAGTGGAACATGGACGATAAATAGTTTAGACAGGAAGAGAACAGATCCTTTGAAACGTGGTGCTACAGAAAAATGTTGAAAATTAGTTGGGTAGATCACGTAACTAATGAGGAGGTACTGAATAGAATTGGGGAGAAGAGGAATTTGTGGCGCAACTTGACTAGAAGAAGGGATCGGTTGGTAGGACACGTTCTGAGGCATCAAGGGATCACCAATTTAGTATTGGAGGGCAGCGTGGAGGATAAAAATCGTAGAGGGAGACCAAGAGATGAATACACTGAGCAGATTCAGAAGGATGTAGAGTACAGTAGTTACTCGGAACTGAAGAGGCTTGCACAAGATAGAGTAGCATGGAGAGCTGCATCAAACCAGTCTCTGGACTGAGGACAAGTATATCAACTTCTTCATTTGCTCTAATTTTTCTTTGTGTGATACTTCTTCCAACTGAAATCTTTGTTCACGTGTCTTGATTTAATTTTATGTATTAATTTCACTTTAATTTCTTTTGTTTTATGACCCTACTTTTTCGACCAGGCTCTATTTATTATATCTATTCTTCATTTTGCTCGAATTTCGTTTTACTTATAATCTTTCGTTTAAATTTTTATTTATTTATTCTATCCACAGTGCAACAGGAATTTAGGCTCTGTTTTAAATGTCTATATGGAGATTATCTTGAAAAAACAAACTTGCACATCTTGTAACGAAAAATACGTTTTTTACATCAATGCACAGTCAATATAAATAGATTATTTCATATTTTGATTTTTAACGAATAAATCGGAATTTTAAAATAACTGAACATATACATATATATAACTACATTCACATTCACAAATATTCCGAGTGAAAAAAGAATGATTTAAAGAAAAATGAAAGAAATGAAAAGGCTCATACAGTGATTAAAATCATGTGACAAGGAAGTAGAAATTAAAACATTATTTTAAACTAATGAACTGAATAAAAATTTAAGTCATCTCGATAAAGATGTAAAAAATAAAAAGATGATTAATGCACCTGACAAGATTCTAACCCACAATCTTCAGCATGTGAAGGCCTTACGCTAGCTATTATATCATACAAACAGTCTACGCGGTAAAACTTTTTTTAACGGTATACGGCTTCATGTAAATTTTTGAATTTTTTTTTTTGTCAGTTACTCGCAAACAAGGGCCCGCCAGAATGAGTGGCTGCAGGATGTGATACCTGGGATCTTAACCTACACCACGGTACACTTGATTTCACAGAATCGATCCGATTGTAGGGAATCTCTCCTTGTTAGCAACTTCCAACACAATTTTAAACGTTCTCAAAACTTTTCCACACTGACATCTCCCCCCCCCCTCCCCCCGCCCTCCCCCCATCTACAAAGTAATGAATGGAAAAGATTTTATCGACTACTACATTGTTCACTGTTCATACTGTGAAACAATCACTATCAAGCCTGATATTTTCATTTATTACTTCTTCACTACCAACTCTACTGAAAACATTTTCCAGAACGAATCCAAGTGTGTCAATGAATACTTGCAAAAATATATCACTGTACGACACGCAATTCAATGGCTATGCTGATCTAGCACCAGGCTCTGGCCCTGGAGATACGTGATTTAATTCTAGATAGGGGTGGGGATTTTTCCTCGTTCCAGTCGTTTCAGAATGGCTGCAGGTACACTCACTGTACCGGAATCCTTCCAGGCAGAGAAAGGTGGCAGGGGGCGAGGTACCCCTCCCAGTGCTGTGGCAAATGCCCGACTGCAGGCCGATAGTGCGGTGCGTCACATACTTTACCTTCCGCCTTTACAATCCAACTGGCATGTGTCGAAAACTGGTTCAACACATTAACTCACTTTTAAAGCAATAAAACGGCTGAAGCTGTTAAATATAGGGTAATTCGTTCCTTTAAAGAACCGGAGATGGAGGGTTACTGGTCTAACAGAAGTACACAGATACGATATACTGCAGAGAGAACTCAACACGTCACTCTTAACCGGACAAAATAGACAGATGTAAATATACATTCAGGACTACAGCAAGAAAGTGTGCTTGGGTCGTTACTGTTTACAATAACTATAAATGACCAAGTGGACAAGGCAGATCAACGAGGCTGTTCACTGAGAACGCGGTTGTCTAAAAGAAGGTAGCATCGCCGGAAGCCTGTAGGCAACTGCACCAAGACCTGCGGAGGATGATGAATGGTGCCAGTCGATCCCGAACGTAAATAAATGTAACATATTGCGCGTACACAAAAGAAGAAATACGCTATTATACGATGTCACTACCGGGGGAAAAATGAATGGAAACAGCAACAACTGTAAAATGCCTAACCGCATCCAACCATTCGGAGTGATGTAATATGAATTGACCACATGAGAATGATAGGAAAAAGCAAATGGCAGACAGATTTATTGTGGAATAATTATTTTTGAGTCATCGTTCTTCTGACTGGTTTGATGCGGCCCGCAACGAATTCCTCTCCTGTACCAACCTCTTCATCGCAGAGTAGCACTTGCAACCTACGTCCTCAGTTATCTGCTGGATGTATTCCAGTCTCTGTCTCCCTCTACAGTTTTTATCTACTACAGCTCCCTCTAGTACCACGGAAGTCATTCCCTCATGTCTTAACAGACGTCCTATCATCCTGTCCCTTCTCCTTGTCACTGTTTTCCACATATTCTTTTCCTCTCCGATTCTGCGAAAAACCACCTCATTCCTTACGTTACCCGTCCACCTAATTTTAACATTCGTCTATAGCACCAAGTTTCATATGCTTCCTTTCTCTTCTGTTCCGGTTTTCCCACAGTCCATGTTCCACTACCATACAATGCTGTACTCCTGACGTACGTTCTCAGAAATTTCTTCCTCAAACTACTGCCTATGTTTGATATTAGTAGACTTCTCTTGGCCAGGAATGCCCTTTTTGCCATTGCTAGTCTTCTTTTGATGTCCTACTTGCTCCGTCCGTCATTGGTTATTTTGCTGGCTACATCGTAGAATTCCTTAAATGTATCTACTTCGTGACCATCAATCGTAATGTTAAGTTCCTCGCTCTTCTCATTTCTCCTGCTTCTCATTACTTTCAGCATTCTTCGATTTACTCCAGTCCATATTCTGTACTCATTATACTGTTCATTCCATTCAACAGATCATGTAATTCTTTTTACTTTCACTGAGGATAGCAACGTCATCAGCGAATCGAATCTTTGCTATCTATTCACCTTGAATTTTAATTCCACTCCTGAACCTTCCTTTCATTTCCATCATTACTTCTTTGATGTACAGACTGAATAGTACGATCGAAAGACTTCTTTTTCTCACACACCCTTTTTAATCCGAGCACTTCGTTCTTGGTCGTCCACTCTTACTATTTCCTGTTGGCTTTTGTACATATTTTATATTACCCGTCTCTCCCTATAGCTTACCCCTATTTTTCTCAGGGTGTCTAACATCTTGCACCGTTTTACATTGTCGAACGCTTGTACCAGGTCGACAAATCCTATGAACGTGTCTTGATTTTTCAATAGTCTTGCTTCTATTATCAACCGCAACGTCAGAATTCACTCTCTCATGCCTTTTCCTTTCCTGAAGCCAAACTGATCGTCATCTAACACATCCTCAATTTTCTATACCATTCTTCTGTATATTATTCTTGTCAGCAATTTGGGGATGCTTGAGCTGTTAAGGTGATTGTGCGATAATTCTCGCACTTGCCAACTGTTTCAGTCTTCGGGATTGTGTGGGCGATATTTATCCGAAAGTCAGTTGGTATGTCGCCAGACTCGTACATTCTACACATCAACGTGAATAGTCGTTTGTTGCCGCTCCCCCCCCCCCCCCTCCCCCCACTCCCACTCCCAAGATTTTAGAAATTCTTATGGAATGTTATCTATCCCTTTAGCCTTATTCGAGTTTAAGTCCTCCAAAGCTCTCTTAAATTCTGATTCTAATGCTGGATCCCCTATATGTTCTAAACCTACTCCTTTTTCCTCTTCTGTCACATCAGACTAATCTTCCTCCTCATACAGGGCTTCAATTTACTCTTTCCACCTACACGATCTCTCCTCTGCACTTAACAGTGGCTTTCCCCATTGCGCTCTTAATGTTACCACCTTGCTTTTAATTTCACCGAAGGTTGTTTTGACTTTCCTGAAAGCTGAGTCAGTCCTTCCTACAATCATTTCTTTTTCGATTTCTTCACATTTTTCATGGAGCCATTTCGCTTTAGCTTCCCTGCGCCTCCTATTTATTTCATTCCTCAGCGACTTGTATTTCCCTCAACATTTTTGTACTTTCTTCTTTCATGGATCAGCTGACGTATTTTTACTCTCACGGTTTCTACGGAATTGCCTTCTTTGTACCAATGTCTTTCTTTCCATCTTCTGTGATTACCCTTTTTAGAGATGTACACTCCTCTTCACCTTTACTGCCTACTGGGCTGTTCCTTATCTATAGCCTTAGAGACCTTCATGCGTATCTCGTCATTCCTTAGTACTTTCGTATCCCTATTCTTTGCGTACTGATTCTTCCAGATTAATCTCAAACTTCAGCCTACTCTTCATCACTACCAAATTGTGATGTGACTCTACATTTGCACCTGGGTATGCCTTACAGTCCAGTATATGATTTCGGTATCTCTGTCTGACGGCTACGTAATCTATCTGAAATCGAAATATACCTCCTCCTCTTGTGATTCTTGATAGAATATTCGCTATTACTAGCTAAAATTTATTACATAACTCAATCAGTCTTTCTCCTCTCTCATTCATTGTCCGAAGCCGTTATTCTCTTTTAAGTCCTTCCCATAAACTGCATTCCAGCCACCCATGACTATTAGATTTTCATGTCCCTTTATGTACTGTATTACCCTTTCAATATCCTCATATTGTCTCTCTATATCTTCATATTCAGCTTGCGTTATCGGTGATAGTTTGCTGTGGATTCTGGTAAAAACAACCCTATCACTGAAATGATCGTAGTAACACAATCTCTGCCCTACCTCCCTATTCGTATCGAATTCTACTCCCATTGTACCTTTTTCTGCTGTTGTTGATATCACCTTATACTCCTCTGACCAGAAATCCTTGTCTTCTTTCCATTTCACTTTACTATATATAGAGCCATTGCGTTTCCCTTTTCAGGATTTCCCTACTACGTTTAAGCTTCTGAAATTTCACACCCCGACTCGTTATTATGGAAATGTAATTCATCAACGAAACAAATGTTTTTTTTTTTTTTTTTTTTGTTTTTACACGTGCAATTCGATCTCTGGGTGTTGTCCACTATTTCCGACACACCCGGTATACATCCCACAGAGTGACAGACGTCGCGCATGCTGGCCTCGTCCAGTGTGCAAAATTCTCCCGCCACGCCACGGCGCCCACTTTTTGTCACTAATATTTCACCACTCCTAGTAACAGAGCACGCTGACTCACTCACACGTGCAAAACATGTGTAGCGAGGAGAACGCCTGGGACCGAGGGAGTAGCAGAGGGCCGGCCGGAGTGGCCGAGCGGTTCTAGGCGCTACAATCTGGAACGGCGCGCCGCTACGGTCGTAGGTTCGAATCCTGCCTCGGGCATGGATGTGTGTGATATCCTTAGGTTAGTTACGTTTAAGTAGTTCAAAGTTCTACGGGACTGATGACCTCAGAAGATAAATCCCATAGTGCTCGGAGCTATTTGAGCCATTTTTTTGAGTAGCAGAGGGTTTGTATCACGCTGCTGTTTCTTAGTTAATTGTTAACATAGTCATTCCAACGGGGGCGGAAAACAGAGTTTCAGTTCCATGAAGATCACGCAAGAATAGGCTGTTTGTATATGATGCAATCAGACATGTTGTTCCACAGAGCTTCTATTGTCGTTCTTCTGTTGCTTCGGATATACACTCTAAGACAGAAAAAAAAGAAGACGCACGAAGAAATTTCCAAATGGGACGGAAATCAGTAGATGTGATGTGTACGTAGAGACAAGCAAAAGATTATAATTTCACAAAAATTGCAGGAGTTTTGAAAGAGAAAAAGCTTCAAAATTGAGCAAGTCAGTAACGTGTTGGTCCATGTCTGGCCCTTAAGCAAGCTTTGAATCGGCTTGACATTGATTGGTAGAGTTGTTGGGTGTTGCCATGAGGGATATCGTGCCATATTCTGTACATCTGGTGCGTTACATTGTGAAAATCCGGACTTGGTTGGAGGGTCCTCCCCGTCATGCTCCAAGCATCCTCAATTGGCGAGAGATCCGGCGACCTGGCTGGACAAAGTAGAGCTTTGTAGCACTAGGGCAGGCAGTGGACCCTCTCGCTGTGTGCGAGCGGGCAGTATCTTGCTGAAATGTAAGCTCAGGATAGCTTGCCGGGAAGGGCAACAAATCGGGGCCTAGAATATCATCGACGTACCGCTGTGGTGTGAAGGTACCACGGATGACAACGACAGGAGTCCTGCGATGAAATTAAATGGCGCCCGAAGTTGGAAATTTGTGGTAAGTTCCTATGGGACCAAACGGCTGAGGTCATCAGTCCCTAGGCTTACACACTACTTAATTTAACTTCAACTAACTTTCGGTAGGGACAAAACACACACACACACATATATATATATATATATATATACAGAGCTATTACAAATGATTGAAGCGATTTCATAAATTCACTGTAGCTCCATTCATTGACATATGGTCACGACACACTACAGATACGTAGAAAAACTCAAAGTTTTGTTCGGCTGAAGCCTCACTTCAGGTTTCTGCCGCCAGAGCGCTTGAGAGCGCAGTGAGACAAAATGGCGACAGGAGCCGAGAAAGCGTATGTCGTGCTTGAAATGCATTCACATCAGTCAGTCATAGCAGTGCAACGACACTTCAGGACGAAGTTCAACAAAGATCCACCAACTGCTAACTCCATTCGGCGATGGTATGCGCATTTTAAAGCATATGGATGCCTCTGTAAGGGGAAATCAACGGGTCGGCCTGCAGTGAGCGAAGAAACGGTTGAACGCGTGCGGGTAAGTTTCACGCGTAGCCCGCGGAAGTCGACGAATAAAGCAAGCAGGGAGCTAAACGTACCACAGCCGACGGTTTGGAAAATCTTACGGAAAAGGCTAAAGCAGAAGCCTTACCGTTTACAATTGCTACAAGCTCTGACACCCGATGACAAAGTCAAACGCTTCGAATTTTCGGCGCGGTTGCAACAGCTCATGGAAGAGGATGCGTTCAGTGCGAAACATTTTTTCTTAATGGTGAAGTGAACAGACACAATGTGCGAATCTGGGCGGTAGAGAATCCTCACGCATTCGTGCAGCAAATTCGCAATTCACCAAAAGTTAACGTGTTTTGTGCAATCTCACGGTTTAAAGTTTACGGCCCCTTTTTCTTCTGCAAAAAAAACGTTACAGGATACGTGTATCTGGACATGCTGGAAAATTGGCTCATGCCACAACTGGAGACCGACAGCGCCGACTTCATCTTTCAACAGGATGGTGCTCCACCGCACTTCCATCATGATGTTCGGCATTTCTTAAACAGGAGATTGGAAAACCGATGGATCGGTCGTGGTGGAGATCATGATCAGCAATTCATGTCATGGCCTCCACGCTCTCCCGACTTAACCCCATGCGATTTCTTTCTGTGGGGTTATGTGAAAGATTCAGTGTTTAAACCTCCTCTACCAAGAAACGTGCCAGAACTGCGAGCTCGCATCAACGATGCTTTCGAACTCATTGATGGGGACATGCTGCGCCGAGTGTGGGAGGAACTTGATTATCGGCTTGATGTCTGCCGAATCACTAAAGGGGCACATATCGAACATTTGTGAATGCCGAAAAAATTTTCAGTTTTTGTATGTGTGTGCAAAACATTGTGAGAATATCTCAAATAATAAAGTTATTGTAGAGCTGTGAAATCGCTTCAATCATTTGTAATAACCCTGTATATATATATATATATATATGCCCGAGGGAGGACTCTAACCTCCGACGGGGGGATGGCACCCCAGACCGTTACTTCCGACTGTCAAGCGGGTATGGCGGGTGACAGTCGGGTTGGCTATTCCACCGCTGACTGGGACGTCTCCGGACATGTCTTCGCTGTTCGTCGGGATTCATCACTGAAGAGAATTCTACTCCAGTCAATGAAATTCCAGGCCGGTTGTGCCCGACGCGACTGCAAACGGTCTTGCTGGCATACAGAAGTCAACAGTGGTTGGCGCAAGGGGCATCGCAAGTGCTGAACCCTTTCTGTGGGTGTTCTGGTAACGGTCGTTGCGTATATATGATAATGATGAACCTGGGGCTCTGAGTGCCTCTCTTCCAATTGCTCGGTCCTGATGTCTTGTCGTCTCCCTAGGTCGCCTGTTTCCTTCTTGACGCTGTGTTCGGCCATGGTTCAGCCATTGCTGCCAACACTGCCGAATAGTGGCATCGCTCCATTCAAATGTCGAGCGATTCGCCGATTACTCCAACCGGCTTCTTCGAGCTCAACTACACGTCCTCTCTGACCCAGAAATCTGCGTAAACTGTTCACGCGCCTCTCTGCGAGCCATAGTTACTGTCCAACTGTGTACACGGAACGAAATTCGCAAAGACTTTATGCCCTTTTATCAGCATGTCCCCGGCTGCATAGTGAAAAAGCGCTGCAAAGTCAAATATTCGTCCATCAGCCACCAAAGTTTACAGTTTTGCAATTTCCGTCGATACATGCACAAATATCAATTTGTGGCCAATTCGCAGAATTCCTTCGTGGTGCATCTTTTTATTTTTTGAGTGTTAATAAATGTTATTCTATTTGCAGTTTCGAAAGATACAAGTTTCGTCCTTTCCGTAGATGATACCAGACACCTTACTAATTGAGAACTAGAAAATTTTTTGAATATTGGGTTCCATAAGGTTCCCTTTCTGTGCAGCGACCGTGGAATATAAAATCATAAAGAATGTAGCAACCAGTCAGTCGCGGACATGTATCGGTTAGAAAAAAAAACGGTATGTTATGACTTTGTATTTCAAACATCTGTATATGTTGTAATTGATGTAACTATGTTTTATTGTCAATTTTTTCGTTTCTTAAAGTAGTTGTGTTTATGCCCTGTCTCTTGTATTTGTTTTAGCACCGATGATGACTGATATCAGTCGAAATCGATTTGCAACAAGATAAATAAATTATGTTTCCACTACTGGTTGCTACATTCTTTATAACTAGAAAAATATTTGAGAACGTTTCAGATGGCTCAAGGCATACTGACTATCCGAGCCTTTTGACAAGAATATATACAATTCAGTACAACACCGCAAACTGTAGTAATATACTCGCACATGAGACACAACAGGGCACGACGACCAGTGTGACCTACTTAAATGACATCCTGCGATCCGTGACCATACTCTTTCTGCACAACACCCCAGACGCCATTTTTCAGCAAGACAATGCACGACATGTTGCTGCACGAACACGTGCCTTCTTGGTGTCACAGGATGTCAGCCTTTTGCCCCGGCCCGCCAGATCATCAGACTTGTCGTCAAACGAAAATGTGTGGCATACGCTGAAGCGACTGGTGCAGCGCTGTGACCCAGTGCTAACCACCATAGATGAACTTTGGAACCAGGTGAATGCAGCCTGGATGGCTATGCCACAGGACGCCATTGGCGCCTTATACTCGTCGATGCCATCACGCATGGAACAACTTATCGGGGCCTACTAGGCAACATGACACATGCTGAACCGATGTGACTGAAATGCTAATAGTTTCTGCAGAATATACTAATGTACATGTCCTGTGGATATGAAAGTCCTGTCTCTACTCATTCACGGTGTTCCGCTTGTTCTGAACATGAGCGTATTTAGTATAAGGGCCATCACAATCTTAAATGTCTTAAACTGGAGACCTCACTGTCTAGATTAATGAATGGCTTTCATTCCGTTATGTTTTGAGTACTCCCATAGATAATTTAAAAAGGAGGAAAGTTGTTCTTTTCTGCGAACCTTGGTTCACTAATTACTTGCACCATGATTCTATGGGAAAACAATGTACAGAAATTAATGGGACGACCTAAAAGTTTCTGTTCCAACGTCGTACAGTTGTAATGGATTGTAAATGGTGAAAACTTTGAATAAGGTGCGGGGAATTATTACATGTGGTATAAACTGCCTGCGAGAATTTGGACGATCCGTAGTACGGACGCATCCCTATGGAATAAGTAACCAAAGATATACAGGGCTATTACAAATGATTGAAGCGATTTCACAAATTCACTGTAGCTCCATTCATTGACATATGGTCACGACACACTACAGATACGTAGAAAAACTCAAAGTTTTGTTCGGCTGAAGCCGCACTTCAGGTTTCTGCCGTCAGAGCGCTCGAGTGCGCAGTGAGACAAAATGGCGACAGGAGCCGAGAACGCGTATGTCGTGCTTGAAATGTACTCACATCAGTCAGTCATAACAGTGCAACGACACTTCAGGACGAAGTTCAACAAAGATCCACCAACTGCTAACTCCATTCGGCGATGGTATGCGCATTTTAAAGCATATGGATGCCTCTGTAAGGGAAAATCAACGGGTCGGCCTGCAGTGAGCGAAGAAACGGTTGAACGCTTGCGGGCAAGTTTCACGCGTAGCCCGCGGAAAATTGGCTCATGCCACAACTGGAGACCGACAGCGCCGACTTCATCTTTCAACAGGATGGTGCTCCACCGCACTTCCATCATGATGTTCGGCATTTCTTAAACAGGAGATTGGAAAACCGATGGATCGGTCGTGGTGGAGATCATGATCAGCAATTCATGTCATGGCCTCCACGCTCTCCCGACTTAACCCCATGCAATTTCTTTCTGTGGGGTTATGTGAAATATTCAGTATTTAAACCTCCTCTACCAAGAAACGTGCCAGAACTGCGAGCTCGCATCAACGATGCTTTCGAACTCATTGATGGGGACATGCTGCGCCGAGTGTGGGAGGAACTTGATTATCGGCTTGATGTCTGCCGAATCACTAAAGGGGCACATATCGAACATTTGTGAATGCCTAAATAAACTTTTTGAGTTTTTGTATGTGTGTGCCAAGCATTGTGAAAATATCTCAAACAATAAAGTTATTGTAGAGCTGTGAAATCGCTTCAATCATTTGTAATAACCCTGTATATCTGAGGACTCTGAAGCGATTACAGAGATCGGACGTGTTTTATGTTGGAGAAATTTTGCTATTGTTATAATAACGCTATTAAGCTGCATTGTGAGTGTTTAGTTAGTCTATGGCACAATAAACAAATTCAAGAAAAAAATACGTATTCAAGGTGTTTACTTATCAATTTATAAAAGATTTGACAAACATTCTTCAGATATCACGTGACGTAGATCGATCGGAGGTGCAGTGTGGAACGATACTGCGAGCCTGCATCTTTCCACGGCCAATATTCTTCGAGAGAATATCTCAGAAGCGATAAACTTTTCGTTGATAAAAAAGTTAGCCACATCAATCCATGCGTACCATACAACATAGCACCTAGTTGGGCTGAGTGATCTTCGTAGCGAAATAAACATTTTACAGATTTCAGGTGGAGCAGTTACGACGAGGAGTATCAGCGAGATGGACGCTGCGGGAAATATATCTAGCTCTCCTGTGGTATTTGGGCAACGGCCTTGCCGCAGTGGATACACCGGTTCCCGTGAGATCACCGAAGTTAAGAGCTGTCGGGAGTGGTCGGCGCTTGGATGGGTGACCATCCAGCCCGCCATGCGCTGTTGCCATTTTTCGGGGTGCACTCAGTCTCGTGATGCCAAATGAGGAGCTACTCGACCGAATAGCAGCGGCTTCGGTCAAGAATACCATCATAACGACCGGGAGAGCGGTCTGCTGACCCCACGCCCCTCCTATCCGCATCCTCCTTGAGGATGGCACGGCGGTCGGATGGTCCCGGTAGGCCACTCCTGGTCTGAAGACGGAGTGCTGTGGTATTTAAAACCAAAGACTTACATTCTTTAGCTTTTAAAAGACTCAAGCTAAAACCTAAATAAAACCACTGGAAACCATAAAAATACCTACAATAAATAAGAAGCAGAGAATATCCTTAAACAAAAGTTCTTAAATAAATAAATAAATTAAAATATAATAAACATTCCGGAATCGGTACGACAATCAGGCAAAATCGCCGTGGACACTGTGGCAATCTTCCCACAGACGCACCAGGTACAAGTTACACCTTTAGTTAAACACCGTGTCACGCTGCGTGAGGAAGTCCATGCTCGCCTGCCGCTCATTCTCGTCCTACAGGAATTGTCAGCCCTTCAACGCCCTTGTTTGAGGGGCTGAACGCGTGATAACCGCATGGGGAGAGATCAGGACTATAGGGCGGGTGCTCGAATGTGTCCCACCCGAGTTGGCGTTAACTTCTGTTTTATGGCATTTACGATATGGGGATGTGCGTTATCATGAAGCAACATCAACCCTTATTGCACTTTTCCCGAACACTTCGTCTCAATTGCACGGCGTGAATTCTCCAGCGCTGCGCAGTACCGTTCAATGAGTCCCAGATTGACCGGTGTCACGTGTCGAGTCAGTGCCAGCACGGAATTTGGCGCACCATCCCACAACGGTGGCTTCCGACAGGCATTTTTTATTCTGCGATGGATGTCTACCGCTGTTTGTCCTCTGGCAGCCACAAAAAGAATAACAACACGTCGATCCCGTATCGCCGGTTCATCGGATCGATCAGCGCGTGGTGATCGGAAAAAAAAAAAAAAAAATAGTCCAGTACTGGCAGCAACTGAACGTAGAACTGGAGATCTGATTTTGTATTATTCTGCATAACGAACTTAGACTGCTGCGAATAAATTGACGCGTGCATTGCGTTTCTGATGACGTGTTCGTGTCAGGCAAACGTACACGGCAATTCAAACACCGGAAGAACCCGTAAATACTTAAGTAAAACTGTTTAGCGACGAGTTGCAGACGAAGGACCTTTCCTCAGTCTTCTGACTAGCTTCTCAAATCATCGTGTTGTTGCAAATGACAGATTCAAATAGCTCTAAGCACTATGGGACTTATCATCTGAGGTCATGAGTCCCCTACACTTAGAACTACTTAAACCTAACTAACCTAAGGACATCACACACATCTGTCCCCGAGGCAGAATTCGAACCTGCGACCGTAGCAGCCACGATGTTCCGGACTGAAGCGCCTAGAGCCGCTCGGTCACAGCAGACGGCAGATGACAGATGACAGATTACTTCATCGTTTAGTTATTGTTCTGCAGATGCAAAAAAAACTTAGCAGTTACATTTTAAAAAAAGCATAAAAATTACAACACGCACAACAAAATGTTTTGATCTAATTTTTCAATCGGCACTGTTATCGCAAAGAAGTTTGTGTTTCAGATATGCAATAAAATACTGGATCACTGATGGCTGAAGCATGTTTCGCCTTGAAAACTAAGACCAATTTGCGTCCTGCATGAAATTCTACGAATGTGTCTACTTTCTGAACAATGAAAACCTAAGGGCAATACGGAACGATCGTTCGTCTGTGTGTCGGATCTTCAGTGGAATCGCAGGCAGTCTCGCAGGCGGCCGCGCCCAATCCACGCGCTCTGGACGCGCTAAACAAATGACACGACGTACCGCTGGCAAGGTGAACTGGAAAACGCTTACCGACAGTCACCGTTCAGAGTTTTCTGCACTGCTACAAAACTAAAACCAGTTCATGTAACAGTCGCCAGCCTAGGTTGGACTTGTGACACAAGGGTAAACGTGTCATAGTTCTAAAACCAATTATTGACCCAATAGCATCCGACTTCATCCAGAAAGATCCCGAAATGAGATTATTGAACTGGGGACAGAAGGCTTAAATTATGATCACAATGTAAGTCTCTCTCTCTCTCTCTCTCTCTCTCTCTCTCTTTAATGTGTGGTGGAGAAGAGGAGTTTCTGGTACAACTTGACAAGAAGAAGGGATCGGTTGGTAGGACATTTTCTGAGGCATCAAGGGATCACAAATTTAGCATTGGAGGGCAGCGTGGAGGGTAAAAATCGTAGGGGGACACCAAGAGATGAATACACTGAACAGATCCAGAAGGATGTAGGTTGCAGTAGGTACTGGGAGATGAAGAAGCTTGCACAGGATAGAGTAGCATGGAGAGCTGCATCAAACCAGTCTCAGGACTGAAGACCGCAAAAACAACAACAACAACAACAAAGATCTTATGGGACCAAACTGCTGAGGTCATGGTTCCTCAAGCTTACACACTATTTAATCTAACTTAAGCTAACTTACCCTAAAGACGACACACTCACCCATGCCCGAGGGAGTACTCGAACCTCCGACGGGGGGAGCCGCGGGAACTGTGACGGACGCCCTAGACCGCGCGGCTACCCTGCGCGGCTCCCGTTTATTGTTCAATCTCAGTTGCAAATTTTTAGTTAGATTACGCGTTTCCATCCGTCTGGACCATCTTGTAAGTACTCTGCTGTGTGCTTCTGAACAGACAGACGGGTTGCTGTCGTAACTGCTTAGACCTGAAGATGATCCAAAGGGACCGAAACATGTAATCTAATTAAAAATATACAATTGATACCGGACAATGAGTGAGAATTGTCTTAAATATCAATAGGATTGATGAATATCTCAAGACGATTATGTCGTCCACAGAAAAAATAGTCACAGTTTTTAAATTGCAGCAAATGAGCCACAAGAATAACAACTAGAAGTAGTGGTCGGGCTCATTGTAAAACTTATTTAAAAAGCTCGACATTCTTACTGGACCAAGTGGTTATATCTACGAATGTGTGGTGCATATAAGGGAAAACATTACTAAGTATTTCGCTAATAGTTCTACTCACAATCAAGGAACAAGAGCCAGTTTGGACTTACGCTTACCAAGAAAAAAAAAATCTGAAAACAGAATAACTTATCTGGGAAAATAATTGTATAATAACGGCCAAAAAAAAAGAAAAAGACTACAAAACACATGTGTTCAAAAAGGCAACAAATACACTCTTCATAAGTAATGCATATTACACGATTGAAGATTGCTTTGGGGACAGAGTAATGGCTAATAATGAAAGAGGATAACCACACCATCCTGTCACATTACAAAACATTATCACACCGTACGGTTTTAGAAGAAAATCACGTGACACGATCTGTACTGGATGACACTAATGTCTTTTCCGTCTTCTGAATTCATCGGCTCACTAACCAAGGGGTTGCTACTGACTTAGTTTCTCAGGTGGACACAGGGAAGGGCAGCGAGACGTACATGGTAGCACAGCTAAATGTTCGTTACCCTGGAATCAGTTGCTAGAACAGACTGCAGACTTTGTGGCCCAGAATTCATCAAAAGCCGGCCAGAGGGGCCCGAGCGGTTTGGAACCGCGCGACCGCTACGGTCGCAGGTTCGAATCCTGCCTCGGGCATGGATGTGTTTGATGTCCTTAGGTTAGTTAGGTTTAAGTAGTTCTACGTTCTAGCGGACAGATGGCCTCAGAAGTTAAGTCCTATAGTGCTCAGAGCCATTTCATCAAAAGGTGTCCTTAGTGTGTCCGGCGATGAACAGTAGAACTATGTTTTATGTTTTAAGTTATTTAAAGCAAATTGTGTGTAACCCAAAAAATATTGTGAAGTAGACACCAACTGAATGAGACGCCACAGCTATGAGATACCTACCTCATATTCGGGAGGATGATGTTCACTCTGACCGATAATCCCGATTTGGTTTTTCCGAGGTTTTTCTAAAAAACTTCAGGCAAATTCGGGGATCGTTCCTTCATCAAGGCCCCGACCGACCATCTGTCCTACATTTACACAGTGTAATTATGTTTTCTGTGTATATCTGTATGATTTTTTTATCACCACGGACAATTCCTATATCATTGTGAGATGATGCTTGTATGAAAAATAAATAAATATATATATATATATATATATATATATATATATATATATATATATATATATATATATATATATATATAAATGAAATAAAATGTACACCGTTAACTGTCAGCACACCGCCTCTATCTGTTCCGAGTAGCCCCGGCCGATTACCTCCACAAAGGCAAGCCAGAGCAAAAGTTCAAAGGTCGAAGCACACACAAAAGAGCGCACTTAGTTTCCATAGCAACAAATATAATTTACTGGCTTCCATTAAACTCGCCCAGATCATCTCTTTTATTAAACATCACTGGCTCAGCGATCTTGTACGGTATGAGGCTGCTGTCTAGAGGGCAGACGCACAGTCATTGTGTGGTAACACACACGTTGAAAAACGGAAAATGACGGAACGCAGTTGCAAATTTTTTCGTACTTCTCTGACGATATTTGTCAAAAAGGTCACTTTTACAGTCCTTTCCTCTTACTGTTTCGTTTTTCACTGAGACATTTGACTAATAGCACGAAACTCGTTTGGCAGTTTTAATCCCAATTGCTGAAAATTAAAAAGTGGGTTACGAGATTCTGCTGAATCTGCAACAGTAGTGGCGATTCCACACCCCCCCCCCTCCTCCCAAATTCGTATACTTTTTTACCCCCCACAAAAGTGTCGTCTGTGTCCAGTTTTGAGTAACACCTACAATTCGCCTCTTGGCATGTTAAAATATACTTCTTTTTGCCAAAACACAGCAGAGTCTACAAAGATTCATGTACTACCATTCTAACGCAGCTGAATTGCGACAAGCTAGCAACTGACGGCAAGATGGATCAATAGTCTAAGAAAAAGTATAAAAATAAACGCGTAATTTCTTCACTTACACACCTGGAAACTCACAGCAATTCAGATACGAAAATTTCGCGTACTAATTCTATGGCTCGATACTCTCCTAAGGTGTGCTACCATGTCTCAGAATCTCATTTTGATATTTCGGACCATGTGTGAGATACGGTGGATGTTGTGTAAGTCATTCTCGTGGTATGTATAGTTCACGTGCAACCTAAAGTGAACGTGTTACACACAATCTATTTTCTGAATATTTTATATAGATGTATATATACTCCCAGCTGAAAAGAAAAATTCAGCACACATTTCGTATATAGCAGTTTGCACCAAAATTATAGCGATTCCTATTTTTCAGCCGGCCGGAGTGGCCGTGTGGTTCTAGGCGCTACAGTCTGGAGCCGAGCGCCCGCTACGGTCGCAGGTTCGAATCCTGCCTCGGGCATGGATATGTGTGATGTCCTTAGGTTAGTTAGGGTTAATTAGTTCCAAGTTCTAGGCGCCTGATGACCTCAGAAGTCGCATAGTGCTCAGAGCCACTTGAACCATTTGAACCTATTTTTCAATGCAAGCTATGCGAACTTGGTGCAGTGGGTTACTTCCAAGTAAATCTACCAAAGAGATACACTTACATTTTGATCGGCTTTGAATATATTGTAGTAGAGAAAATTAGAGAATTATTTTTTTATACGTGCCCATACGGCCGTTGAGGGGATGAAACATTCCCTTAAAGAAAAAAATAAAGGTGATTTTAATGTTTCCGAATGAATACCGTTAAAACGGTGACAGATATTAACGAAAAATTTCAAATAAAACTACCGTGGTTTTTAATGTACGTTACAATGATTCTCTCATATTTGTCAAAAAGGTCACTTTTTAAGTCCTTTCCTCATACGTTTTGTTTTTGATTGAGACATTTGACTAATAGCAAAACGTGTATCATCTTCAATACCAAATTAATTATATATAATATGTTGTGTTGCATTTGTATATTCTTTTTACGCTTTGTGTATTGTTTCGTTTTCAAGTTGTATTCTTTTCAGAATTAATTATATATTTGAAATTGTTTGTACATTATCGTTGTAACATCGTTGTAAATCTGTACAGTAACGAAGTGCGGAATTTTTGCGGTATGGGATGTGATTTTGGAAAAATGAATTCTTCAGATTCAACATTTTGTTGACGGGGAACCAGCAATTTCATTTAATTCCTTTAAGCTTTTATTAACGATTCTGTCAACAGGTTCAGTATTTATATTAGACGACTAGTTTCGATCCTAACAAGTTCATTTCCAAGCCTGGCCTGCTGAGGCTGCACTAACAGTGCCTGATCTTAATAATACACATCAGAATGGCAACGCATGCTTTATAAATGTTTGCAGAACCAATACCACAATCCAACCGTGCTTCTTACCAAGTCAAAATCAAAGTTTGACTCCACTATGCGCCGGCCTCGGTGGCCGAGCGGTTCTAGGCGCTTCATTCTGGAACCACGTGACTGCTACGGCCGCAGGTTCGAAGCCTGCCTCGGGCATGTATGTGTGTGTTGTCCTTAGGTTAGTTAGGTTTAAGTAGTTCTAAGTTCTAGGGGACTGATGACAGATGTTAATTCCCATAGTACTCAGAGCCATTTGAACTCCATTTTGATGTTTATTACTAATGTAATACACCGCCAGTGCAGCGTCAGTAGGCTAGGCTTGAAAATCAACCTGAGAGGTTCGAAACTGGTCGCCTAATATAAATACTGGAACTGTTGACAGAATCGTCAATAAACGCTTTAAGGAAAAAATGAATATTTTTGACAAAAATGGCGCACTGTTGTAACGTACATTAAACACGATAGAACTTTTATGTGAAGTTTCTTTTATGTCTGTTAGCGTTTAAACGGTATTCATTTAGAAATATTAAACTCAGTTTTTTTCAAGGGGATGTTTCACCTAACTAACAGTCATACAGGCACAAGTAAAAGGATGTGTGTCTCTTAATTATTTCTACAGTACATAATATTCAAAGTTAATCAAAATCGAACTGTGTCTCTTGGGTAGGTGTACTTGTTAGTTTTGTAATATCACAATTATGATCGTTAACACTCTGCCCATAAGGTGGATTGAAAGGACGTTAACAATAAGATCGGGTAGACTCCCATCTGGGTCCGAAGCTACTAGGTTGACTTCAGCCCGTCACACAAGGAGAACGTTTCGCCATAAGCTTGCTAGGTGGCGTATTTGGCTGTTGGCTAGCTGGAAGTGGGCACAGTACAGACTACACAGAAAGTTTTGCATCACCTCGGTTCCGAGAGTTTCGGAACCTGCACAGAAAATTGGAAAGAGATCAACACAAACTTCATTTCCGCCCTTTTTATTGCTTATGAAAACCACACATTGCATGTTGTACCACCATACAGCGAGATCTTCAGAGGTGGTGGTCCAGATTGCTGTACACACCGGTACCTCTAATACCCAGTAGCCCGTCTTCTTGCATTGATGCATGCCTGTTTTCGTCGTGGCATACTATCCACAAGTTCATCAAGGCACTGTTGGTCCAGATTGTCCCATTCCTCAACGGTGATTCGGCGTAGATCCCTCAGAGTTGTTGGTGGGTCACTTCGTCCACAAACAGCCATTTCCAATGTATCCCAGGCATGTTCGATAGGGTTTGTCTGGAGAAAATGCTGGCCACTCTAGTCAAGCAATGTCGTTATCCTGAAGGAAGTCACTCACAAGATGTGCACGATGGGGGGCGCGAATTGTCGTCCATGAGAACGAATGTCTCGCCAATATGCTGCCGATATGGTTGCACTATCGGTCGGAGGATGGCATTGACGTATCGTACAGCCGTTACGGCGTCTTTCATGACCACCAGCGGCGTGCGTCGGCCCCACATAATGCCACCCCAAAACAGCAGGGAACCTCCACCTTGCTGCACTCGTTGGACAGTGTGTCTAAGGCGTTAGGCCTGACCGGGTTGCCTCCAAACACGATTCCGACAATTGTCTGGTTGAAGGCATAGACACTCATCGGTGAAGAGAACGTCATGCCAATCCTGAGCGGTGCATTCTGCATGTTGTTGGGCCCATCTGTACCGGGCTGTATGGTGTCGTGGGTATGAAGATGGACCTCGCCATAGATGTAGGGAGTGAAGTTGTACATCACGCAACCTGTTGCGCAAATTTTGAGTCGTAGCACGACGTCCTGTGGCTGCACGAGAAGCATTACTGAACATGGTGTTGCTGTCAGGTTTCCTCCGCGCCATAAACCGTAGGTAGCCGTCATCCACTGCAGTAGTAGCCCTTGGGCGGCCTGAGCGAGGTATGTCATCGACAGTTCCTGTCTCTCTGTATCTCCTCCATGTCCGAACAACAACGCTTTGGTTCACTCCGACACGCCTGGACACTTCCCTTGTTGAGAGCCCTTCCTGGCACAGAGAAAGAATGCGGACGTGATAGAACCGCGGTATTGACAGTGTAGGTACGGTTGAACCACAGACAACACGATCCGTGTACCTCCTTCCTGGTGGAATGACTGGAACTGATCGACTGTCGGACCCTCTGTGTCTAATAGGCACTGCTCATGCATGGGTGTTTACATCTTTGGGCGGGTTTAGTGACATCTCTGAAAAGTCAAAGGGACTGTGTCAGTGATACAATATCCACAAAGTGTATCTTCAGGTGTTATAGGAACCGGGTGATGCAAAACGTTTTTGGTGTGTATATTACACCTCTTCAACGACCACTACCGACTCTGCAGAAGGGTTCCACCTGCTAGACGTCTTTGCCTGGACACGCTGCTTCGTGCTTGGTGTTCAGAAAACTTTAACGTGCATATAAAAGTGGAAAGAGAAGGGGGGTAGAGGGAGGGAGAGGGGGAGAGAGGGGGAGAGAGGGAGAGAGAGAGAGAGAGAGAGAGAGAGAGAGAGAGAGAGAGGGAAACGGAAAGCGTTACTTCTTCCGCCGCGCCCTGCGGGTGCGGTGAAGTGAAGTGAAGTGAAGCGTAGATCTGCCCGCGGCTGCGAGATTGGCCGCCGTAAATAATCGATGGCGGGAGGTTCCTCGGTAAATGGCCCGAGAGCTGCGGATCCCTGGGGGAACCGCCGGCGGTAGTGGGGCCATAAACACCGACCGGCTAACGGAAGCAGCAGCAGAGCGAAGCGAAGCAGACCATCGACAGCACGGGCTGGGGGCTGGCCCCGACCTGCGCTTTCAAAGTTGGATGAGGTCGCTCAGCGAAAACGGCCGCCTGCACTCCGTCTTTAAAACGCTGCCGTGCACACAGCCACCAGCTAACTGGTGCGCTACTCGAGAAACACTGTGCGAATAGCAAAGTTTCCGTGATTTAGTCTTACTACTGCATCCGGGCAGGAATTAACAGGAAAATTACATTTTAAACAGTCGGAGGGACGTCACATATTACTGCAGGAGGGACGTCACATCTTACTGCAAAAGACTGCGTTGTAATAAAGACTCCAAGTAGCTCTGGACAATTTAGTCTGATTTTTCCAGTCTGCATACAATTTATTGGTTGGATGTTGAGGCGTAGCGCCGTATAACGATCCTGCCTTGGAGGCGGTTAAGTGGGAGATGTGTCTTGGAGCTGGATAGTGGCAGATGGTGACGCCAGACTGGACGCGCACGTAGTTTATGTATCAGCCGATAGAGGACAGTATTGGATAGGGGGACTGTTTCGATTGTGCCCACTAGAGTGCACTGAAGTAATAGAATGTTTTTCATAAACTGTTCTAGTACTTTCATACAGTGTTATTATGTCTTTTTGTGTATGTAAAATGTTATAAATGTGTTTTAGCAGTGTGAATGATGCGTGAGTGTGTTTTAAGGCTAATATGACGATAATTGTTTAACGAGTTATGTAGGATTTAGTGTGGGAACATTTCGAAGAAGTATGGATATGAACAAAGGGGATTTTTGTAGAATAGATTTGTAAAGTAAGTTTATGGTAAAGAGAAAGTTAATTCAGGTATAAATAACAATAGTAAATAACTTTACGCATAAGAAAACTTCAGAATATTAGGTAATTACGTCGGTAAAAAGTGCAGTCTTGAGGTTTACTATTTTGGGTTTGGTTATGGATGAAAAGCGCGGACGGGCGCGGGAGAATGTTGTTTTGCTATTGGCTGTTGAGTAAACTGACCAATGGTAAAGCAGTATTCTTCGCGCGCCTTTCTCTGTTGGTAGAGAAAACTTGGAGTATTCTAGAGAAGAGTGGGAGCCTAGCCATGAAAGAGATCGGGCGTGTGCAGTAGTAGTTCCGATGGAAATGATAAGTTGCCGGATCTAGCAGTGTTTTACAATCAAAAGTGTTGGAAAGTGACGGCATAATTATTCTGATGTGTGTGTAGAAATTTCGGAATTTTTAAGTGAATTTTGTGACGGGAAAAGACATATTCCGCGTGGCGTATTGAGCAGGTCGGTGGCTAAAAACTGTGACTGCATTTGGTACCGACAGACTTAATATTTGGCGAGCATTATCAATCAGAAACAATCAGTATTTTTGTAGCTATTAAGTTTTCGGGAAATGCAACACCATAAACTTGCTAACGTGAGTGAAAGCGATTGTGAGTGACTGTGTTAAGACTAGCACGGGCTTGGCAGTGATACTTGTTCACCTAAGTTTCAGATTATATTAATTGAGGACAAAATTTCCAACCTTTCATTTCGTGTTTCTCCCGAAACTTAAATAAGTGACTTTAATTGCAGCCTGGTTCACGTCGAAGTACAGTACGTTTCACTCGGCTTTCCTACTGATGATCTGCTGAGACAATGTTCACAGGTAGGTGCAGGTACGTCGTAAAGGGACGGAAAGAACCGCGCCGCCGCAATGTCTTAGCCATCGTAACGTCTCTAAGTACGTTAAGACCTACCTACGCCCGCCAATTTTTCCAGTATCTTGATGTCACTATAAAAATGCAGGGTGTCTTTCTTTCAGTCATGTCCGAAAGAACAGAAACGACGCATTCATATTATCGATTTGTTCTCGAAGGGCAATGAATCCACAATCTTCAGTGAAGATGCACATTTACGTTCGACCTCCACGGGAATGTAAAATTAGGAAGTATGGTGGGACACGGACATAGAATGTGGATAGGTGTCGCTGGGATGGTGCAGTGGTTACCGCACCTCCCTAGTAAGCAGGAGATCCCAGGTTCGAGTCCCGGTCCAGCACACATTTTCACTCGTCGCCGCCGATTCTGCAGCTGATACCATTACTTTCTCTCCTTTATTCCCCCTCCACCTTCGATTTCTTGGTATCAGTTAGTCCCTTTTCGAATCAGTTCTCTCCACTCCTCCTCGGGCTTACCATTCCTGAAGTGTATGTACAGTGGGGGCCGTTACTGAATGGATGTAGTATTCTAAATTTGATTTTTTTATATTTCAATTGATGGTCACCAGTGCCTTCTGCCTGGCGGCTAGTTTCAGCTCGCAAGTCACGTTGCATTATACCGGACAGAACCACTTCGAACCTCAAGTGTTGAACCATCAGCAGCTAAACTCACGTGTTGCTGACGAGGTAACGCTACCGAACAACGCGTCTACAGTTCGGCTGTCCAATAGGGAGGTTTGGAGGTGGTCACGTGGGGGTGGAGCGACGGCCAGCCGCCGGGAACGGACACGCCGTCCGCTCTCTTCTGCTGGCAGCTTCCGACCCAGTTAGACGCTCTCCTCTCCTGCTCTCTTGGACAGCAGCCCATTCAGTTTCGGCAGCTTCTCTAGGCCTGCCTTCAAGCACTTTTTACTGGAATAAAACATCATGTCTATCATAAAATGTTTAACTTCACCACCTCAACAGGCGCCTACTGCTTTCCCTTCCTCGCCAATCCGGACCCATTAACATGTAGAAACTAAATTTTCATTGTCGTCTTGTCTTCTAATGTGATACTTGCCTGTTTTAGATCACCGCCCCCCTCACTTCCTCCTCTTTCTCCAAGGCATCTCGTGTGTGTGTGTGTGTGTGTGTGTGTGTGTGTGTGTGTGTGTGTGCGCGCGCGCTCGTGTCCCCACCTCTTTCACCTTATTTCCACCTTCATCACATTTACGTATTTATTTGTTAATTCTTCCTTCTACCACTCTCTTGATATTGCCATGAAATTTTAAATTTCGATTTCTATTTTTTTTAAATCTTATGGGACTTAACTGCTAAGGTCATCAGTCCCTAAGCTTACACACTACTTAACCTAAATTATCCTAAGGACAAACACACACACACACACACACACACCCATGCCCGAAGAGGACTCGAACCTCTGCCGGGACCAGCCGCACAGTCCATGACTGGAGCCCCTTAGACCGCTTGGTCGATTTCTAATGTCGTAATGAATAATTCATTTCTTACGCACACCTCAGTGTAAACTATTCGTCAATGTATTTCCGTTACTTCTCCCTTACTTTGTTTTTCTCGATTTTTACTTCCTTGATCTCCTGATCAAAGACAGTATTTGTCATATGTAAAAACATTCTGGTTTAATGACAGTGATGGAATTCATGGTGCATGTCGTTAACTATCGAGAGACAATTCTTAAGCGATGGCCAGATCTAAATTCTTCTAAGCAGTATCATTACTACTCTCCTTTTTCTGTGAGGCAGAAAATTAGCCCTGTTTTCCATTCTTTTCAAATTTATTCTTTCTGCTATTAATAGAATAACGTACAAAAGAAATTCATCTTGCGTCACATGTGCCTACACTTGAGTTTGATGCCAGCGGAAGGAAATAGCCTTCAGCAAAAGTTTTACTCTACTTAATACACTTCATAAATTAGCGTATTCTATCCCAGTAAAAGGATAAGCGGTATGTCGCGAATACTGGAAAACAGTCTTCGGAATTGTGGAGGTGGCAGGGGTAAAATACATGGAGCGAAAAGTTATGTACAACAACCACACTACAGTTTTAAGAATGCGAAGACATGAAAGGGAAGCAAGGGCTCAGAAGGGACTGAGACGGAGTCGCAGCCTATCTCCGGAGTTATTCAGTCTGTACAGTGGGCAGGCTATGAATGAAACCAAGGAGAAATTTGGGAAGGGAATTACATTTCAGGGAAAAGAAAGAAAAAGCTTGAGGTTTGCCAGTCACATTTTAATTATATCACAGAAGGCACAGGGCTTGCGAGAGCAGTTGATCGGAAAGGGTGGTTTCTTGAAAAGAGGTGCAAGGTCGACATCATCAGAAGAAAAAGTTATAGAATGTAGTCGAATTGTATTAGACAGTGCTGACGGAATCAAACTACGAAACGAGTCACTAATAGTAGTAGATAACTACTGTTATTCGTGCAGAAAACAACTGACGATAACCGATTGGAGAGGATATAAAATGCAGACTCGCAATAGCAAAAATGGGCTTCGAAGAAAGAGAAATTTGTTAACATCGAGTATAAATGGTTACTAACTGTCTTCTGAAGGTATTTGTCTGGAGTGTAGCCCTGTACGGGAGTGAAACGTGGACGATAAAAGCCGCGCGGGGTGGCTGTGCGGTTAGAGGCGCCATGTCACTGATTGCGCGGCCCCTCCCGCCGGAGGTTCGAATCCTCCCTCGAGCGTGTGTGTGTGTTTGTTGTTCTTAGCGTAAGGTAGTTTAAGTAGTGTGTATGTCTAGGAACCGATGACCTCAGCAGTTTGGTCCTTTAGGAATTAACACACATTTGAACATTTGTTTTGGACGATAAACTGTTCAGGTAAGAAGATAACACAGGCTTTTGAAATGGCTTACAGAAGGTTGCTCTAGATTAGAATGGTGGATTGCGGTACTAATGAGGAGGTACTGGATAGAAACGGGGAAAAAAGAAATTTGTGGGACAACTTGACTGAAAGAAGGGATTAGTTCGTAATTCACATACTGAGACATCAAGAGATCACCAGTTTAGTAGGTAGTGCATCGAAGTGGAGGAGGGGGGAGTGGTAAAAATCGTAGAGGGAGACTAGGAGGGGAATAGAGTAAGCAGAGTGAAAAGGATGTAGGTTGCAGTAATTATTTAGAGGTGGAGGCTTGCACAGGACAGAGTAGCATGGAGAGCTGATTCACACCAGTCTTCAGACTGAAGACCACAACAACAATAATACATAACGGATTTCGTACTGCCTGACGGACTGGTTCATTTACAACTGAACCTAATTCGTTTATAGGAACGCTAAGGTTGTGTGTGTTGCAACCTTCAATCCGAAAACCGGTTTCGTGCAAGACTCCACTGTGCTCTAACCGGTGCAAGCGTCTTGATTTCTGGATTACTGTTACACCGTACTGCAGTTAAGTCTGATCCACAAGTTTTGCGCACCCATCATATCCTTCCATGACGAAACTGACAAGTCCATGATGTCTGAACATGTGTCCCATACTTATCCAGTCTGAATATGTGTCCCATACTTATCCATTCTTTTAGCAAAGTTGTAGGGTAATGCTCTTTTCTCCCCTTATCGGTTCAATAGCTATTCTTCAGTTGTCTTATCTACCCACCCAACCATCAGCACTATTTCAAAGCACCACATTTCAAAAGCTTGTACTCTCGTCTTGCTGAACTGTTCATCGTCCACCTTTTATTTCAGTTACATTTCACAGAAATACGTTCAGAAAAGACTCTTACTTTTTCATTCTTGAAGTGTCAGATATTTGTCTGTTACGTCCTCTTGTTCAGTGCCTGTGTTTTCTTTGGTTATTTTGCACTTTATCTGTCGACGTCTTTCTCGGGTACCGATTGATCTTTTCTATATTGGTCACTAATTAATTATTTTTAACATTCTGTTTTACACCATTTCTGTTTTCATTCAAAGAAAAAGTTCCTAACACTTATATTTACATTCGATGTTAACATATTTTGATAGAAGCATTTCTTGTTATTGACAGCCTATACTCTATCTCTTCTTTATTTCTGTGTCGTCAGGTGTTGAGCAGCAGAAATACGAAAATGTATCTACTGCAGTCAGCATCTCACTTCGTAATTCTCTCAGCACAACTCTGACGAAATTAGGGAGATATGGCGCTTCACAGCTTGCATGTATTTCAGGAACGAGAAATCGCCAATTGGATTTTCGGAGAAACGGCAATTCCTGCGAACACACATCCCATTCTGGACCATCAGGCGACACATTATGATGATGATGCCCAGGTAATATTTGCTTGGTTTCAATTTTTATCATATCTGGCCTCTGATTAATTTGTATCATACATCAAATCTACACCGCCACTCGCGGTAGGAATAAGTGAGGCCATTGGGCTATATCAATTGAGGTTCAAACCACTGATAACAGATTTTTATGTGTGAGGTTCATTCAAATGAAACCTGGTCAGTGCGTCTACCTTTGCCTTACACGGAAGGTGGCACCACGTAACTGCGGATATCTATTGGTAGAGAGACTGAAGGGTGCGCACCGTTTGATGTCGCATAGCATCAGTGTGGTCTCACGCCGAAGAGAAGGTGGTCACACAAGTTATCGTCTACTACCGAACATGCAGGCGAGTAAGCAGGAACAACGAGGAGTGATTGGATTTTTGCCGGCGAGGGAGTTGGAGGTCGTGAAATGTATCAACGGATGAGGGCTGTGTACGGTGGGTACAGTCTGAGTCGTTCAAGTGTTATGGAATGGCCCAAACGATTCCTTGAGGGGCGCGGGTCAGTGGAAGATGATGCTCGTCCTGAACAGGCTCATTGTGTCATCACACCGGAAGTTGTTGCGGAAGTGTATGGTTTAGTCATGGACGACCGCAGAATCACCGTCTGACTTTCACGTGTTTGGAACTCTAAAACAAGCTGTTCGCGGACATCGATTCGCAACGGACGACGAAGTGTGTGACTGGATCCAGGCCTGGATCCGACAGCAGCCTATTTGGTTCTTCAAGGATGGAATCGACCGGCTAGTGTCGCAATTGGAGAAATATGCAACAGTTTTGGGGACTATTTTTGAGTATGTGTACTGTGTATAATTACATTTTGGAGTTAATAAATGGCTAAAATGGTTCAAATGGCTCTGAGCACTATGCGAATTGACATCTGAGGTCATCAGTCGCCTAGAACTCAGAACTACTTAAACCTAACTAACCTAAGGACATCACACACATCCATGCCCGAGGCAGGATTCGAACCTGCGACCGTAGCAGCCTCGCGGTTCCGGACTGAGCGCCTCGAACCGCTCGGCCACCGCGGCCGGCTAATAAAAACGGTACCGTTACTATACACTAGTGATCGGGTTTCATTTAAATGCCCCTTATGTTATGTGGAAAATTTTCGGAAGGCCACGTAAAATGCCATTCGTTTTTTGATTCGGAAGGCAAGGGGGAGGGCTAATAGTTTCACCTTGTAGACAGGTAAGTAACCGGGACCCAATTTGTTCTAAGTCTGTCTCCTTCCCCGTGTCTTTTAGGGGAAATGTCATTTCCTTCAATTGATGTTATGAAATCATCACACATGATTGTACCAAGGTGGCAGTACTTAACTCTCCTTAAGTTATAGAACCTATTTCTGTGGGTCAAAGCAGTAGTGTGCAACTGAAAGACTTACACCACCCCGTAGACCCATACAGAATTATTATTTCTTTCCTTTCTCAGACGTTATGTCTGGTTAAAAATGGAAAGTGAGGCGGACCTTGATCAAGCGTGACTTCCTTTGAACTGAACGGTATATGTTGTACTGCATTTAGGAACTTTCGGGTAATTGAACATGTATCAATAATTACAGATTTCTGTAGTTTTTATTATTATTATTATTATTATTATTATTGTTATTGTTATCACTATCATCTCAGAGAACGTCTCTCAGCAGCTGAGAACTGTTTCTTGAAAGAGTATGTAGTTCTCGTTCTAAATTTACGTTAGACATGTGGATCTACAGTTTAGTGCAGTAGCCTTTAACGAAATCGGAGGCGGAAAGACGAGGATTTACGTTCTGCATTCATACAGCTAGTTTTCTTCTGCTGACCAAAGATGGGGCAGTGTCAGAATTTCGAAGGAACGTCCTCGTCAGACGACGCCTGGCAACTATAGGGAAATGTCTCTTTCACCCCGAAGGACGCAGGAAGGTGGAAGCGGCACGGATGTGGGGCGGATCGCAGATGTCTCTCCCTACCCCTGAGGACGTCGCTGCGCTGCCAGGTGGAAACGACGCGCCCGCGGAGTGTCGGATGTGATCGATCAGACGGGCAGAGGTAGGCGGCCCCGCTGGATTCACGGCTACAGGGAGCACCGGGCAGCACACACACACACACACACACACACACACACACACACACACTGGCAGAGCTGCGGCTGGACACGGCGCTGGGACGGAGCCAACAGCCGGCAGCGGAAACGCGCGGCACGCCCATCACCTGCGCCGTGAGGGTCTGTAACCGAGTTTCCACATACACCAAGACACCCGCTGGGAAAAGCCACTCCGTAATAAGCGAGAAACACAGGGAATGTACACCGAAAGATTCAAAAAGAAAGAACCCATTTAGATTGTTTATTTGTTGTTGTTGTGGTCTTCAGTCCTGAGACTGGTTTGATGCAGCTCTCCATGCTACTCTATCCTGTGCAAGTCTCTTTATCTCCCAGTACCTACTGCAGCCTACATCCTTCTGAATCTGCTTAGTGTATTCATCTCTTGGTCTCCCTCTACGATTTTTACCCTCCACGCTGCCCTCCAGTACTACATTGGTGATCCCTTGATGCCTCAGAACATGTCCTACCAACCGATCCCTTCTTCTAGTCAAGTTGTGCCACAAGCTCCTCTTCTCCCCAATTCTATTCAATACCTCCTGATCAGTTACGTGATCTACCCATCTAATCTTCAGCTTTCTTCTATAGCACCACATTTCGAAAGCTTCTATTCTCTTCCTGTCCAAACTATTTATCGTCCATGTTTCACTTCCATACATGGCTACACTCCATACAAATACTTTCAGAAACGACTTCCTGACACTTAAATCTACACTCCATGTTAACAAATTTCTCTTCTTTAGTAAAGCTTTCCTTGCCATTGCCAGCCTACATTTTATATCCTCTCTACTTCGACCATTATCAGTTATTTTGCTCCCCAAACAGCAAAACACATCTACTACTTTAAGTGTCTCATTTCCTAATCTAATTCCCTCAGCGTCACCAGACTTAATTCGACTACATTCCATTATCCTCTTTTTTGCTTTTGTTAATGTTCATCTTATATCCTCCTGTCAAGGCACTGTCCATTCCGTTCAACTGCTCTTCCAAGTCCTTTGCTGTTTCTGACTGAATTACAATGTCATCGGCGAACCTCAAAGTTTTTATTTCTTCTCCATGGATTTTAATACCTACTCCGAACTTTTCTTTTGTTTCCTTTACTGCTTGCTCAATATGCAGACTGAGTAACATCGGGGATAGGCGACAACCCTGTCTCACTCCCTTCCCAACCTTTGTTTATTACAAACTATAAAAGACAGAAACACACTGCGAGTGTCACTGGATACAGGAAGACTCAAAGTTCTGACACAGCTGCGCTGTTGTGTGCAGCAACATGCTGAGTACACCAGAAGAGAAATCAGTGTGTGTGGTGGAATCTGCGCGAAGTCAATGCACTGTTCAAGTGCAACGTCTGTTCGGCCGTCGATTCCGCAAGCCGCAGCCTATGCACAAGCGGATTGATGACTGGCATACGGTGTTCTTGGGACTTGGTTGCATATGCAAAGCGAAGAGAACTAGTAGGGCACGCACCTTTGATGAAAATGTCGGGCGTATCCGAGTCTTATCCAGACTTACGTCATACACTTCTTTTCGATATCATAACCCACATCCGACAAAATCGTACTGACCTGCGCGGCGTAGGGCTTTCTGCGTATCTAATATTGACACGTTTCAGCTCACTTTTTGAAAAAGTGTTACTGCTCGTTATAGTTACTCTCATACAGCAGAGAATGCTGTTGGTGGCCCACTCGGAAGAACGTAATGTAGATATTCGTCTTGTTCACTAAAACGATCGGTCGTATTTGGTCAATCACCAATCTCTTTTTCAAAACAGCCATCCTGAGCTTCAGTTTAAATTTGTTATGTAGTGGAAACAGAAAGTGTGCAATGTCACAATATATTGCCTTAGCGAGCATTATTTACCTACTTCATGCTCCTGTTGCGTGTAAAATGACAGAACTTGTCTTCGTTTACTAAGAAAATATTTTGAGGCGAAGCAATTTAGAGACAATGTACCTCACAAGTGGCTTGTAATCGAACTGCTTGCTTAGGGAATATAGTCTCTGTTATCAGACTGGATTCGTGATTTCCTGTAAGAGAGATCACAGTTCGTAGTAACTGACAAAGTCTCGAGTAAAACAGAAGTGATTTCTGGCGTTTTCAAAGGTAGTTCTATAGGCCCTTTGCTGTTCCTTATCTATATAAACGATTTGGGAGACAATCTGAGCAGCCATCTACGGTTGTTTGGAGATGACGCTGTCATTTATCGACTAATAAACTCATCAGAAGATCAAAACAAATTGCAAAACGATATAGAAAAGCTATCTGTATGGCGAAAAAATTGGGAAGTGACCCTAAATAACGAAAAGTGTGAGGTCATCCACATGAGTGCTAAAATGAATCCGTTAACTTTGGTTACACGACAAATCAGTGAAATCTAAAGGCCGTAATTTTAACCAAATTCCTAGGAATTACAGTTGAAAAGAACACACACAAAAATGTTATGGGGAAGGCAAACCGAAGACTGCATTTTATTGGCAGTACATGTAGAAAATGTAAAAGATCTACTAAAGAGACCGGCTACACTACGACTGTCCGTCCTCTTTTGGAGTACTGCTGAGTAATGTGGGACCCTTACCACATAGGTGTGACAGAGTACATCGAGAAAGTCTAATAATGGCAGCACGTTTTGCATTATCGGGAAGCAGGGGGGAGAGTGTCATTGAACTGATACAGGGTTTTGGGTGGACATCATTAAGAGAAAGCCGCTTTTCGCTGCGAAGCAATCCTCTCACAAAATTTCAAGCTCAAGTTTTCTCCTGTGAATGCGAAAATATTTCGTTGATGCCGAACTACAAAGGGAGAAATAATCATAATAATAAAATAAGGTAAATCAGAGCACGCAGGGAAAGATATAGGTATTCATTTTTTCCGTGTTCGAGATGGGAATAAAAGACAATTGTTGTGAAGGTGGTTCGATGAACCCTCTGTCATGCACTTAAAGGTGATTTGCAGAGCATCCATGTAGATGAAGGTCCTTCTGCGTGGCCAGACAAGTTCCATACAAATTAGATCGTATTTCATGAAAAGTCAGGTTTCTTAATTTTAGTTATGGCTGTCACCAAACGGCGAAATGCCCGTGTGAGACTTCAGGGACTAAATGGTCAGAGTGACGAGTGGGAAGGTAGGCGTCTTGTGGCCAGGTTCGTTGACCCCGGCCGGCAACCCGACCTGTGGCGGTCACCACCCGCCACCTGCCCGCTACAGAGCTATGGTAACCCAACACCTCGCCAGACACACCACCCACCTCTGGTCACCTGTATTGGCGGGGCGGCGGGAAGGCCTCCAGCCGAGCGCGAGGTAGTCCACTTCGCACTGTGTTGAGAACCCCAGACCACCGGGTTGTGTCATATGGATTATACGTACGCGAACGATGATAACTCTTCTACACTGGTTGTCCGAAACTTTGTGAGAATTGGGTCTGTGTGGTAACAAAGCCAGTAAAGCGACACAGGCGATAAGACTTGCGTTTTGCCCGTCGCGGTGGCCGAGCGGTTCTAGGCGCTCTGTCCGGAACCGCGCGACTCCTACGGTTGCAGGTTCGAATCCTGCCTCGGGCATGGATGTGTGTGATGTCCTTAGGTTTGTTAGGTTTAAGCAGTTCTAAGTTCTAGGGGACTAATGACCACAGCCGTTAAGTCCCATAGTGCTCAGAGGCATTTGAACCATTTCTTAGACTTGTGTTTATTAAAAGAAACGGAGAGAGGGGCAAACTAGGATCAATAAATAAACAATTTCTACGTTTACATACAAGGTGACAATTATTGAACTATATGAAAAAAATGTAAGTTAGTTATAGACTACGGTGTGCACACATTTTCTTCATCATGTAAATATGACACTACAGACATTAGGATTTAGGTTATGACAAGTTTCATATGCCTGCCATCATTGGCGATGGTGTGGCGCAGACGGATAGCTAAATTCTGCATGACCCGCTGATGTGTCGGAACATCGATGCTGTCGATGACCTCTTGAATGGCTGTTTCCAGCTCAGCAATGGTTTTCGGGTTATTGCTGTACACCTTGTCTTTAATATAGCCCCACAAAAAGGAGTCACATGTGTTCAGAACCGGCGAATATGGCGGCCAATCGAGGCCCATGCCAGTGGCCTGTGCGTACCCCAGAGCCAGAATGCGGTCCCGAAAGTTCTCCTCCACGACATCGAACACTCTCCTGCTTCGGTGGGGCCGAGCTCCATCTTGCATGAACCACATCTTGTCGAAATCAGGGGCAGTTTGGATAATGGGTATGAAATCGTCTTCCAAAACCTTGATGTACCGTTCGATAGTTACCATGCCATAAAGGAATATCGCACCGATTATTCCGTGACTGGACACTGCATACCACACAGTCACAGCCGTTAAGTCCCATAGTGCTCAGAGGCATTTGAACCATTTCTTAGACTTGTGTTTATTAAAAGAAACGGAGAGAGGGGCAAACTAGGATCAATAAATAAACAATTTCTACGTTTACATACAAGGTGACAATTATTGAACTATATGAAAAAAATGTAAGTTAGTTATAGACTACGGTGTGCACACATTTTCTTCATCATGTAAATATGACACTACAGACATTAGGATTTAGGTTATGACAAGTTTCATATGCCTGCCATCATTGGCGATGGTGTGGCGCAGACGGATAGCTAAATTCTGCATGACCCGCTGATGTGTCGGAACATCGATGCTGTCGATGACCTCTTGAATGGCTGTTTCCAGCTCAGCAATGGTTTTCGGGTTATTGCTGTACACCTTGTCTTTAATATAGCCCCACAAAAAGGAGTCACATGTGTTCAGAACCGGCGAATATGGCGGCCAATCGAGGCCCATGCCAGTGGCCTGTGCGTACCCCAGAGCCAGAATGCGGTCCCGAAAGTTCTCCTCCACGACATCGAACACTCTCCTGCTTCGGTGGGGCCGAGCTCCATCTTGCATGAACCACATCTTGTCGAAATCAGGGGCAGTTTGGATAATGGGTATGAAATCGTCTTCCAAAACCTTGATGTACCGTTCGATAGTTACCATGCCATAAAGGAATATCGCACCGATTATTCCGTGACTGGACACTGCATACCACACAGTCACCCGTTGAGGGTGAAGAGACTTCTCCATCGCGAAATGCGGGTTCTCAGTCCTCCCCCAAATGCGCCAACTTTGCTTATTGACGAACCCATCCAAATGAAAGTGGGCTTCGTCACTAAACCAAACAATATTCACAACAAAGTCCTGTTCGGCAAGTCTGTTTATTGCATACTAAAGCGACGAATGGAAATTTTTACCAAAGCCGGAGTGGAGCAGTGGTTGCCGTATCTTCTTAGTGAGCTGAAGACATCGCTCGTGCGGAACCCAGATTGCTTTTTTCTCACAGGATATACTGCGAAAGATTCCAGATATCTAGATTTCGGAAAAGAAATCGATTCGGTACCCCAAGACAGACTTAACTAAGGTACGTGCATACGGAATAGGCTCCCAGATGTGTGACTGTCTTGAAGACTTCTTAAGCAGTAGAAGCCAGTATGTTGTTCTCGACGTCGAGTGTTCATCGGAGACAGGGGTAACATTAGGAGAGCACCAGAGTGTTATTTTGTACATACATAAATGATGTGGCATAGAGGGTGGGCAGCAGTCTGCGGTTGTTCGCTGATGATTCTGTGGTGTCGGGGAAGATATTGAAGATAGGTGAGTGTAGGTTGATACGAGATGACCTAGACAAAATTCCTAGTTGGTGCGATGAATGTCAGCTGGCTCTTAATGTAGAAAAATGTGAGTTAATGCGGATGAGTAGGGAAAGCAAATCCGTAAGGTTGGGATACACGTCGTTTAATAAATATCTGCGCGTAACGTTGCGAAGTGATATGAGGAGGAACGAGCATATGAGGATCGTAATAGGGAAGGCGAATGGTCGACTTCGGTTTATTGGGAGACTTTTAGGTAAATGTGGTTCATCTGCAAAGGAGACCGCATATAGTATGCTAGTGCGACCTATTCTTGAGTACTACTCGAGTGTTTGGGATGCGCACCAGATCGGATTGAAAGGAGACATCGAAGCAATTCACAGGCGAGCTGCCACATTTGTTACCGGCAGGTTCGATCTGCATGCACGTGTCACGGATACGCTTCGGGAGTTCAAGCGGGAATCTCTGGAGGTAAGAAGGTATTCGTTTCGAAGAACACTACTGAGAATTTGAAGCTGACTGCAGAACTATTCTACTCCTATCAACATACATTTCGCGAAGGGACCAAAAACATAAAATACGAGGAATTAGCGCTCATACGGAATCATACAGACAGTCGTTTTTCCCTCGCTCTATCTGCGAGTGGAACAGGGAAGGAAACGACTAGTTGTGGTAAAGGGCAACCTCCGCCACTCGCCGTGCGAGGGCTTGCGGACTATGGCTGTAGATGTAGACCCGTGTTCGTATCACGACCTTGGTACAAATATTCATTCGTCGCTTCAGTCAGTATATGTATGTCACAAAAAAATTGGTTCAAATGGCTCTGAACACTATGGGACTTAACTTCTGAGGAAATCAGTCCCCTAGAACTTAGAACTACTTAAACCTAACTAACCTAAGGACATCACACACATCCATGCCCGAGGCAGGATTCGAAGCTGCGACCGTAGCGGTCGCGCTTTCCAGACTGTAGCGCCTAGAACCGCTCGGCCACTCCGGCCGGCTATGTACGTCGCAGGTTCGCAGAAGAGCTTCTGCGAAGTTTGGAAGGTAGGAGACGAGGTACTAGCGGAAGTAACGCTTTGAGGACGGGTCGTGAGACGTGCTTGGGTAGCTCAGATGGTAGAGCACTTGCCCGCGAAAGGCAAAGCTCCCGGTCCAGCACACAGTTTTAATCTGCCAGGTATTTGCATACGAAATACTTTCAGTCGAAAATAACCACCCTAGCCCGGCAGCGTCTGGATGCGGTGCGTACGCGGGCTCGAGGCAAGGAAGATCTTACGCAGGAATGTACGTCGTTTTACCACGTGATAAGTGAGACACGTAGAGGGAAACAGAGAATAATAACCGCGGTGGCGGACGATGACGGAGGAGAGTACACTACTCAGACCACCGTAAAACAATATGTGGCGAAGTGTTATAGGAATCTCTGTGCTGGAACGGCCGGCTGGAGTGACCGAGCGGTTCTAGGTGCTACAGTCTGAAACACCGCGACCGCAACTGTCGCAGGTTCGAATCCTGCCTCGGGCATGGATGAGTGTGATGTCCTTAGGTTAGCTAGGTTTAAGTAGTTCTACGTTCTAGGGGACTGATGAACTCAGCAGTTAAGTCCCATAGTGCTCAGAGCCATTTGAACCATTTGTGCTGGAACGGAAATAGATAGACGGGACGGTGAAGAACTTTTTGCAAACGTTACGACGGCAATATAGGAGGAGGATAATGCCAGTGTAATCGAACATATAACTCTAGGACGAAATAAAAACCCTAATTAAAGACGCTCCGAGGAACAAGTAAGCTGGTCCCGATGACCTCCGGTACGCATGTGGGATGTAATAGGGAATGATTTCACAGATATGTACAGTGAGTGTGATGTCCTTAGGTTAGCTAGGTTTAAGTAGTTCTACGTTCTAGGGGACTGATGAACTCAGCAGTTACGTCCCATAGTGCTCAGAGCCATTTGAACCATTCCCTCCTATATTTACGAAGGGAATGATTGCTTACTAACGCTGACATTAAGATTCTCACTCGCATCCTGAAAAGAAGGATGAAGACCCTCCTGCAAAATGTCACAGGTCCTTGCCAAACGAGTGCAATAAAGGATAGACCAATGCTAGATATCTTATGTGAGTATAGGGGCGTCATAAACCATATTTGTTTAAATGACAATAGTCTTTCCTTATTGTTTTTAGATTTTGATAACGGCTTTGATAGGATCAATCATGGCTTCGTATTCAGCACCATGCAGAAAATGGGTTTCGACGACCACTTTATAACTGTCGTACGTAAATGTACCAATGGTGTTTTTTTAAGGACTAAAATCAATGGACAACTGACAAACACTTCCAATTTAACAATCAGTAGGTAAAGGATGTCCATTGTTTATGACATTATATGCGATGGCGGTGGAACCTTTGCTTTCAACAATGCACAAGAAACTGAGAGGACTACAGGTCTTCAGTATTAATACAGTTTGCCACGGTTATGCTGACGGCATAAGTATTATTGTAAATTCGAATTGTGAGGTTGATGAAGTGCGAAGTTTGGTACACCAGTACTCACGATCCTCTGGTGCAAAACGGAATCTTCAAAAGTGCAAAATAATGCATCTCCTTTCTTACAAAAAATGGTTCAAATGGCTCTGAGCACTATAGCACTTAACATCTGAGGTCATCAGTCCCCTAGAACTTAGAACTACTTAAACCTAACAAACCTAAATACAACATACACATCCATGCCCGAGGCAGGATTCGAACCTGCGACCGTAGCGGTCGCATGGTTCCAGACTGAAGCGCCTAGAACCTCTCGGCCACGCCGGCCGGCTCGGTTCTTACAGTAGGTGCGCGCTGGTTGGATGTAACTGAAGAGAGACTCCAACTCTGATTGTGGTTAAGGGCGAATCCCAAGCTCATGGCTATGAACAATTGGGAGCGAAAACTTAATGTCATCAGAGCCTTGCTGAAGGACCATAACATGCGATCGTTAGACCGATTCCACAAAGTTCAGTTTATAAATACAGACATACTTAGCAAAATATATCACGTCGCAGCAGTCTTACCGATACCGCAGGTCACCGCACAAAAAAATATTAGCTGTAGCGTGTTGCTATGTGTGGAAACAAAATATCTTCAAAGTATCCTTCCACACGGTGGCTTTGTAGAGGCATAACGGGGACTTGGAATTAAAGACGTTAAATCTAGATGGGACGCACTGTTTCTAACTCGTGCTTTTAAACTGATACATTCCACTAAGACAGTCATAAAAAAATGGCTCTGAGCACTATGCGACTTAACTTCTGAGGTCATCAGTCGCCTAGAACTTAGAACTAATTAAACCCAACTAACCTAAGGACATCACAAAGATCCATGCCCGAGGCAGGATTCGAACCTGCGACCGTAGCGGTCGCTCGGTTCCAGACTGTAGCGAAGACGGGCATAACGAAGCTTCTATTCGTCTCGTTAGATCCACAGGGCAGGAACGTTCCTGTTTATGTAGCACATCTAGATGCCAGCTCAGATTACGTCCGAAAGTACTGTGCCGATTGGAGCTATATAAGACTTCCACCACCACAAACCTAGAACCGTCTGTGACTATATCACCAGAAAACCTATTCACAACCTATTTCAGGTAAAATATCCTGCTAAAAGCTGGATGAACATTTGGAAAAATATCAACAATAAAATTCTACCAACTAGAGTCAGTGCCGTACGGTATGACGTAGTGAACGAAACCATATCCACAGCGGAGCGATTATGGAAAATCAAACTGCGACCATCTCCATACTGCGACAAATGTCAGCTCTGTAGAAACTGTAGTGCACATGTTCTTATGTGGAAATCAGAATTTGGAACTAGACGAGGAAGAAATTAGCACTTATCAACAGAACCACAGAGAGCCATACACCGGTAACTGAAGCTTTGCAACCCGAATGGAAATGTTACCCATCCGCTAAGAATAAGAGTTATTCGTGTCTTCTGCAGTTTGTGTTTTACGTATTAACAAACAAAACTTCGAACTTAGAAGAGTGCATGTTTTATATTGCAGACGAACATTTTAAGTTGAAGAAGAATAACAAATATAAGGCATGGTTTCACATTTTTTTATCCTTTGCTTTATGTGAGCTACAAAGAGGAGGACAATTTTATTTGTTCGAAGCAGAACACTTATTCTTTCGTCTTTATTATTCCTGGAATCTTTCTTATGTTGGTTCTAAAATGAGAACTGTTCTAATTTGGCAAAACCCCTCTGGCTCCGAAATTTCTTTCATTTGTTGAAAAATATATGGCTTCCTTACAGACATCATATGTCTCCAGTGCATAAAAACTTAAATTGTGAAAATGTTTTTGAATGAACGTTTCTTATGGATTTTTCCGTCACTTTTTTGCCTGATATGAGTTATGACCTACAAGGAACTCACGCTATTGGAAGTGGCAATCTGTTTTTTATTTTACCCCAGTCGCTACTTCAGTTCTGTTCTACGGTTTAAGGCGTTTCTGGGAATACATAGGAATAACGGAGCTACTCAGTGACGAGTATGGGGGAGGCACTGTGGCCAGGCCTCTGTTCTTCGGCCCTTGCCCTCTTTGCCTCCGCCTGCCTGGTGCTTAAAGTCTTCTAAAAGGAAAAAAAAGGCTCAGACGGATAGAGCGTCCGCCATGTGAGCAGGAGATAAAAATAACAAAAAACAAAAAAAAAGTAGCCGAGCGGTCTGCGCGGTTGGGAGCCATGCGAATGACCTCGGTTCGGTTCCCGGTACTGAGCTGCCCTCAGCCCCAACGATTTACTTCTCGCCCAAGATTTGTCAAGTTTCTACTAACATCAACTTGGAATCGTCTTCCAGTATTGCCTCGAAAAACTGCCATGTCATTCACGTGCTTCGCATGTCGAACTCTAATCAGTGGACAAACTTCGTCTAAGCTCTTATTCTGAGTACCCATCGTAGAGACTCAACTCATGGTCACATGGCTTTTAACTGAGATACATTAAAAGTCTTTTATCCTTAGATTGGACTGGTAGTGCAGGCTGCTATAAAGAGGAAGCATACCACCGCACCACCACCATTTGCAAACCCACCAACACCTACTGCGTCGCCGAGTTCTCGTGGTGCTTTTATGGTCGCACTTTCTCATTTCAGTGCGAAAATTTACGAAGCCATTTCTCTTCATTTTCTCCGCCGCGTACCTGAATAAAGCTTTCGTTGAAAGGCGTATCAAATGAACAACAGCAGCTCGTACATCAAAGAGACAGAAATCTTGAGGGGGTGGCGGGTGGAGCCTGCCTTACAGTTATGTGCACGTTAGGAGGCGAGCTCCAGCTAACGACGTGAATTTTACGGAGAACTTAGAACACTTAACGTTGATTTTTCGTGTCAGATCTGTTACGGTGAGGGTACTTATCCACCTTAGTGTTCATTACGGATGGCATAAAGCAGGGCCGGTCACGGCGTGCTAAAGAGCAGGCGAACATGGAGTGTTGGTCGCGGACGGGCGGTGGTTCCGCGTGCCTCGGCTACGGTCGTTCCTTTCTGGAAGTACCCGCTACAGCACGACATTTTCTTTTAGTGCTGCGGCGCGGGATTTTTTGGCCGGCGTAAGCAAGAGTCGTGGTGTCAGCGCTCTTAACCCCTCACTGTGTGTTCTTATTGTAATGGATGTTCATAGGTCCAGTGGCTGTTCGCACAAGGAGAGGCAGTCTAGCTGTCTATCACTATGAATCTTTAATAATGAATATTAGCGACAAAATACTGGATGAGCACTCACATCTACATTGAAGTGCCAAAGAAACTGGTATAGGCATGTGCATTTAAAAACAGAGATATGTAAACAGGCGGAATACGGCGCCGCGGTCGGCAACGCCTATACAGGGTGAAAAGTATTCAATCCGACAAAGTCTGGGAGGTTGTAGGGGACATCAAAACAAATATTCTTCCCTAATGTCATCTTTTCCTATGAGGAGTATTTAAACCGGTAGAGAAAGTTTTTTCTGGCGGCAAAATAATTAAAACAACAAACACTTTTCAATTTTTTTATGACCAAGAGACAACACATTAACACAACCCAATTTCAATTACAGTAGATTTTCAAAAATGCCTCCATTGACACGTAAACAAAGGTTACACCGTCGGATCATGTTCTGTCTGACGCGGGCAGAAACCCCAGGAGTATCCTGAATTGCTCCTGCTGCTGCTACTATCCGGGCAACCAGATCCTCTTCTGATGCAACAGGAGTTGCGTAAACAAGGTTGCGAATCTCTCCCCACACAAAATAGCCCAGAGGGGGCATATATGGGGATCGAGCAGGCCATGGTACAGGACCACCACTGCCAATCCACGTTTCTGGGAACCGTCGGTCCAGGAATCGATGCACACAACGACTGAAATGTGCCGTCATCCCGTCATGATGGAACCACATGAGTTTTCTTGTAGGGAGCGGGACGTCTTCCAGCAATTCTCTCAATGCTCTGGCGAGAAAATTGTAATAGTGCCTGCCATTTAATGACCTAGGTAACAGATACCGTCCAATTTAACAGTCCCCAACAACACCGACCCACACATTAACGAAGAACCGCATTTGACGACGGCTAGTTACTGTGGCATGTGGGTTATCCCCATTCTCAACATGCGAATTGTGCATGTTGAAGACTCCATCACGCCCGAATGTTGCTTCATCGGTAAACAACACAGAGGATGGAAATGTAAGATGCATTTCACACTGTTCCAGGTACCACTGCGAAAACTGTGCTCTGGGGGATAATCAACTGGTTCCAGGTTGTGGACACGCTGTAAGTGAAATGGATGTAACAACTGCTCTCGAAGAACTGTTCTTACATTCGACTGATTCGTCCCCATGTTACGTGCAATTGCACGACTGCTGATTGAAGGATCTCGCTCCACATGCTGCAAGACAGCTTCCTCAAATTGCAGCGTTCTTGCCGTGCGACGGCGCCCCTGTCCAAGTAATCTGCTAAATGATCCGGTCTCACGCAGACGTTGGTACACAGCAGCAAACGTCGTTTGATGCAGGATACGGCGATTAGGATATTGATGTTAATAAACGTGCTGTGCCGCTCGTCCGATGTGGTGCGCTACGCATTACGCACCAACCATATCAGTGTACTCACTCCAGGTGAATCGCTTCATTAGTAAACAGAGACAATGCACTACTACATTGGTGGACAGCAGTTGCCTACAACTGAAGAGCGTAATACGCCCTACACCGGTTTAAATAATCCTCGTAGGAAAAAATGACACTAGGGAAAAAATGACACTAGGGAAAAAAATTTGTTTTGATGTCCCCTGCAACCTCCCAGAATTTTTCGGTTTAAATACTTTTCACCCTGTATAAGGCAAGTGTCTGGCGCAGTTGTTAGATCGGTTACTGCTGCTACAGTGCCAGGTTATCAACATTCAACTGAGTTTGAATGTGGTGTTAACAGTCGGCGCAAGAGGACACAGCATCTCCGAGGTAGCAATGAAGTGGGGATTTTCCCGTACGACCATTTCATTTCACGGGTGTACCGTGAATATAAGGAATCCGGTAAAACATCAAATCTCCGATATCGCTGCGGCCCAAAAAAGATCCTGCAAGAACGGGACCAACGACGACTGAAGAGAATCGTACAACGTAACAGAAGTGCAACCCTTCCGCAAACTGCTGCAGATTTCAATGCTGGGAGACCAACAAGAGTCAGCGTGCGAACCATTCAACGAAACATCATCCATATGGGCGTTCGGAACCGAGCGCCCATTCGTGTACCCTTGAGGACTGCACGACACAAAGCTTTACGCCCCGCCTCGGTCCGTCATGATCGACCTTGTACTGTTGATGACTGGAGACATGTTGCCTGGTCGGACGAGTCTCGTCTCAAATTGTATCGAGCGGATGGACGTGTACGGGTATGAAGGCAACCTCATGAATCCATGGACCCTGCATGACAGCAGTGGACTGTTCAAGCTGCTGGAGGCTCTGTAATGGTGTGGGGCGTGTGCAGTTGGAATAAAATAAGACCCCTGATACGTCTAGATACGACTCTGACAGGTGACACGTACGTAGGCATCCTGTCTGATCACCTGCATATATTCATGTCCAGCAGCACAATGCGACACGCCACACTTCCAGAATTACTACAGAGTGTCTCCAGGAATCCTCTTCCGAGTTTAAATATTTCCGCTGGCCTCAAACTCCCGGCACACGAGCATTATTGAGCATATCTGGGATGCCATACAGTGTGCTGTTCACAGGAGATCCCGACCCCCTCGTACTCTTACGGGTTTATGGACAGCCCTGCAGGATTCATAGTGTCCACTCCCTCCAGCACTACTTCAGACATTAGCTAAGTCCATGCCACGTCGTGTTGCGGCAGTTCTGCGTTCTCGCAGGGGCCCTACACGATACTAGGCTGGTGTACCAGTTTCTGTGGCTTTTCAGTGCATTATGCAGCTGCATAACCAACGTGTACTGCAAATTTGCCACGAAACGGCATTACAACACCATGGAGGAAGTATTAGAAGACTTATTTGACAATGAAAGAGTAAAAAATTTCAGTGATCCACAGAAGCGGTTCATTGCTCTATACATGAAGAAGCTCTTTGTGCTGAATTTACAGGCATGGTGCTCCCGAAGAAATTTCACTAGATTTCTGAAGTCGCACGCATTATCCCATTGTCTCTTGCAACTGTTTTCGACGGAAGTGATCCAAGAGCATGAAGACTTTATACACTCCTGGAAATTGAAATAAGAACATCGTGAATTCATTGTCCCAGGAAGGGGAAACTTTATTGACACATTCCTGGGGTCAGATACATCGCATGATCACACTGACAGAACCACAGGCACATAGACACAGGCAACAGAGCATGCACAATGTTGGCATTAGTACAGTGTATATCCACCTTTCGCAGCAATGCAGGCTGCTATTCTCCCATGGAGACGATCGTAGAGATGCTGGATGTAGTCCTGTGGAACGGCTTGCCATGCCATTTCCACCTGGCGCCTCAGTTGGACCAGCGTTCGTGCTGGACGTGCAGACCGCGTGAGACGACGCTTCATCCAGTCCCAAACATGCTCAATGGGGGACAGATCCGGAGATCTTGCTGGCCAGGGTAGTTGACTTACACCTTCTAGAGCACGTTGGGTGGCACGGGATACATGCGGACGTGCATTGTCCTGTTGGAACAGCAAGTTCCCTTGCCGGTCTAGGAATGGTAGAACGTAGGGTTCGATGACGGTTTGGATGTACCGTGCACTATTCAGTGTCCCCTCGACCATCACCAGTGGTGTACGGCCAGTGTAGGAGATCGCTCCGCACACCATGATGCCGGGTGTTGGCCCTGTGTGCCTCGGTCGTATGCAGTCCTGATTGTGGCGCTCACCTGCACGGCGCCAAACACGCATACGACCATCATTGGCACCAAGGCAGAAGCGACTCTCATCGCTGAAGACGACACGTCTCCATTCGTCCCTCCATTCACGCCTGTCGCGACACCACTGGAGGCGGGCTGCACGATGTTGGGGCGTGAGCGGAAGACGGCCTAACGGTGTGCGGGACCGTAGCCCAGCTTCATGGAGACGGTTGCCAATGGTCCTCGCCGATACCCCAGGAGCAACAGTGTCCCTAATTTGCTGGGAAGTGGCGGTGCGGTCCCCTACGGCACTGCGTAGGATCCTACGGTCTTGACGTGCATCCATGCGTCATTGTGGTCCGGTCCCAGGTCGACGGGCACGTGCACCTTCAGCCAACCACTGGTGACAACATCGATGTACTGTGGAGACCTCACGCCCCACGTGTTGAGCAATTCGGCGGTACGTCCACCCGGCCTCCCGCATGCCCACTATACGCCCTCGCTCAAAGTCCGTCAACTGCACATACGGTTCACGTCCACGCTGTCGCGGCATGCTACCAGTGTTAAAGACTGCGATGGAGCTCCGTATGCCACGGCAAACTGGCTGACACTGACGGTGGCGGTGCACAAATGCTGCGCAGCTAGCGCCATTCGACGGCCAACACCGCGGTTCCTGGTGTGTCCGCTGTGCCGTGCGTGTGATCATTGCTTGTACAGCCCTCTCGCAGTGTCCGGAGCAAGTATGGTGGGTCTGACACACCGGTGTCAATGTGTTCTTTTTTCCATTTCCAGGAGTGTATATTACTGCGAAGTACGTTGGTTAAGTCAAGGGGCACGCATGCTACGATTTTCGATGTTAAGCCCGCTATTGTTGAATTTAAGAAGGAAATAAAATACAACGAAAATTAGAGCATCCGGTTCGGATTGCACACTCGCATTTTATATGGACTTGGTGCACGCTGCTCGTAATAAGACTTTGTAAGGTGAGAAACAAGTTAATTTCTGACTTTATAAGGATGCATTTAAAAAGAAAATTGCAGTGTAGAAGGAACAAATCCTGAGGACAAATACAGTCCAATTCTCTAATTTATCAGACGTTAGAGAAAACGCGAAGTCTGAAGGATTCATCGTGACCTTGAAAGAATTACAAGGGTAGTTAACTAAATGTTTTTGAAGACATTGACGATCTTATATGTTTAAGTGTTTTCGCAACCGTCCGCCGTTTGAGTAGGATACGCCCCTGTACTTGTGCAGATATAACTGAGTGATCAGCTAATAATTTCCCTTTTTAAAGACAAATCCTATTACGTTAAAACTGCCCAGAACGCCTACACTGTTTGCCTCAGAGAAAGTTTTCCCGTCTCCATAATGAGTCTGCAAACGTTATAAAATATGTCGATCAGAATGTGTGTGACAGGCTTTTTTTTCGATTATGAAAGTCACGATTACGTGCGAATGTAAGTACAAAAATCTGTGAAATTGCCCCCGTCTGTTAGTATGCCAACAGTTTGCACCACACAAAGATTATATTGTGTGTTCAGCATGCCGAAAATAATTAAGTAATACTGAAAATTTTCTTTGTTTGTCATCTCTGTTGTTGAGAAATATGATACCAAGCCGTATGCATTACGACTGCAATGCCATACAAATACGGCGCGTCCGCTGTTTACCCCTCATCCTGCTACATGTGGCGTGGTGGTGGAGAATTTGCCGTCTCACTGACAAGGGAAATTCCCCACCTCACCCCCTCAGATTTAGTGGTAAGATGGCCCTGTGGACAGCCTGTCCAAAACTGAACACAGATCAACCAAGCAAACAAACAGGGAGAAGGTGTAGTGAACTGCGAAAAAAAAAAAGAAGCAAAATACAAACATTGAATGGTCCATGGTCAGGATGTGCAGCATCGAGCGAACAGCAAGAACCACGGCGTCCTGGTTATATGGTTACCGTGTTAAGGCTGCCAAGTGGGAGATGCGTGTTCAAACTCCTCTAGCGCCCCCTTATTTTTCACGAATTATGAACTGTCCATTCGGTCACTGACGTGTCTGTTCTCCCGTAATCTTTGGAATTGCCATACTATACATTGTTTATAAGAGTACGTCATGGCGGTAAAACTATATTACCGTCGCAAGTAAATGCGATGAATAGTGGGAGCAGGCGAGATGCCGTTTATA